>NC_083330.1:33407296-33736185 GCF_963455315.2 Globicephala melas
GCGCCAAGTTCTAACCACTGGACCACCAGGGAAGTCCCAAGACTTCTGTTTTAAATGACTTTTTTTCCCAGTCTAATTCATTCCTGGGATCAGTTTCATGTTTGAACATTAAACCAACCTTGCATTACTAGAATAAAGCTACTTTGATTGTGATATATGATTGTTTTACATACCATGGATACAGTTTGTGCTTCTGTTTACACATTTTGCATGCATGTTCAAAAGAGAAACTGGCCTGTGATTCTATTCTTGTAATATTCTTTTTAGTTTTGATCTGAAGCTTATGTTGGCCTTATAAATATTTTGAGCAATATATACTTTTCTGTTTCCTGGAAGATTTTTATGTAAGATTACCAATATTTCTTCCCTAAATATTTGGAACAATTTACTTGGAAAGCCATTTATCCCTGGAAATCATTTTCTGTAAAGGTACTTAATTATACAAACAACTTTTGCAGTAGATATAGGTTTTTGAGAAATGTTTTCTTTCTTGCGTTAGTCTTGTTAGCTTGCATTTTTAAAGAATTTGTCATTTTCGATGAATTTTCAAATTTATAAATATGAAATTATCATAATTTTAACAGCTTTATTGGGATGTAATTTACATACCATAATTTCAACACTTTAATGTATACAATTCAGTGGTTCTCAGTGTAACCACTAAAAGACTTGTGTAAGCATCACAACAATCCAATTTTAGATTTCTGTCCCCCCACTATAAACCCATTACACATGAACAAGCTTTTTTCAATCTCCTCAACCCTCTCAGCCCTAGGCAACCACTCGTCTACTTCCTGTCTCTACAGATTTGCTATTCTGGGCATTTCATATAAATGGGACCGTACAATATGTGATCTTTTGTGAGTGGCTGCTTGTACTTTACATAATGCTTTCATGGTTCATCCATGTTGTAACATGGATCAATAGATCATTCCTTTCTACAGCTGAATGCTATTCTGTTGTATGGATATTCCACATTTTGTTTATTCATTTATCCGGTTGTCATTCGAATTATTTCCACCTTTTGTTTTTAGAAATATGCTTCTATGAACATTCACGTACAAGCTTTTGTGCAGACATAAGTTTTTATTTCTCTTAGGTATATATTTAGTAGTGGAACTGCTGGGTCATAGGGTAACTCTATGTTTAACACTTGCAGGAACTCTCAAGCTGTTTTGTAAAATGGCCGCACCATTTTACATTCCCACCAGCAATGTATGTGGGTTTCAATCTCTTCTCTTACAGCCTAGCATGTCATCTATGCTGGAAAACGTTTCACATGTAGTTGAGCAGGATGAGTATTTTACTGTTTGGTTGAGTGTTCTGTAAACATTTATTAGGTCTTGTTAATTCATAGTCTCGTCCAAGTCTTCTATATCGTTGTTGATCTTCTGCCTAACTGTTCTATCCATTATTGACTGTGGAGTACTGAAGCCTCTACCTAATGTTGTGCAATTATCTATTTCTTCCTTCAATTCTTCATGGATTTTGGTATTTTCTTCTTCATGTATTTTGGTTTTACCTTATTCAGGGCAAATATGTTAAAGATTTTTGTATCTTCCCTTTCTTTATCATAAAATGTCCCTTTTCATATCTAGTAACCTTTTTGTTTGTTTTAAAGTCTATTTTTTCTGGTATTAGTATAGCCACTTCAGCAATGCTTACGGTTGCTATTTGCATGAGGTATATTTTTTCATCCTTTTACTTTGTACACATTAGACTTTTGAATCCAAGCAGTGTCTCCTATAGAAAACATTTTTTAATACCCAGTTCGACAATATCTGCCTTTTGATTGTACTGTTTAATTCATTTACATTTAGTTTTTATTATTGATATGGTAGGATTTATTTATGTCTATCATTTTACCTTTGGTTTTCTACATGTCTCATGTTTTTGTTTTTTTGTTATTGTTGTTGTTCCTCCATTTTCCTTTTATAGTAAGTAGATATTTTCTACTGTAACGTGTAATTCCTTTAATGATTTTTAACCACATTGTTTGAGTAATGGCTGCACTAGGGCTTATGTAATACATCTCAGAATCTCTTCAGATTTTTAGTAGGTTCATTCCAGATAGAAACAGAAACTGTACTTTTATAGAGCTGTATGCCTTCCCCTCTTTTTTGTTTTTATTACATTTATATATGTTACATACTTAACAACATATTATAATAATTACTTCTCACAAGCTTATTTTTTCAAAGAGCTTAGAGAAGAAAGTTGAGCAAATAAATATTTTTGAGTTTGTCGGGTAATCTATTTACCATTGCTGGTTCTCTTCCTTTCTTCCTGCAGATTCAGCTTATGATCTACTGTCATTTTTATTCTAACACAGCTTTGTTCTCACTGCCTTCGTTGTGCCATATCATCAAATATATGATTTTTTTATGTTATATAGAGAACAATCCAAATATAGTCATATTGGTTACGCACTTACTTTTAAAATTTGTTAAGAGAAGAAATTTGAAATTACAGTATCTTTTATAATTCCCTACACAACTGCTCTAGTCAGCATTCTTTGTTTTGGTTTTATGGCTTGAGTTACTGTCTGCTATCATTTGAAGAACTTCTACTAGTATTGCTTGTGAAGCCCGTCTGCTAACAATGAACTCACTCAGTTTCTGTTTCTGTTTCTGAGTTATGGTGAAGTACTGATGATAAGTTGTGGAGTGGTAGGAAAAACTAAAATGCGATGTGCTGTATGATGTAGGTTTCACTGAAGTGTCTTGGTCAAATTCTAATGATTTATGATAGAAATCACATAAAGCAAGCATCACAATTCTCCAGGAATGTTCTGTAGAATGCTAACGTTAATGATGAATATGTGATCCCAAATCTTTCACTTGTATTGACCTTATCTCATTAATTCTTCTCCCAACAATGCCATAACTAGAGTTGAGTTCTAAAGTGTACCTTCCTCTTTTCCAATAGAAATGGTCCCACAATTTCAGAAAGTTCTCAAAGGTGAAAAAGTGCACACGGCGTTTATCACGTTTGCAAATGCCAATGAAAATGCTAAGGTAACACTGTCCAAAAGGCAATATTCTTCTGTGAGGGCACCCAACTTTAAACAAATACACATATTCTAAATACAGCTTAGATCTGTGACATGTTTTGGCCAATGAAGTGTGAGCAGACATGATGGCCTTCAATGAGCAGCAGAGGCCTTAAATGGGCTTGTGCAGTTGGGCTCACCTCTTATGTTTCAGTGAACTTTGTGAGAAGACAGGGCCTGGGAGCTGCGGCCTCACAGTTGGGCTCCAGAGGAACATGTGTGTTACAGACCTCAAACTGACCCAAAACACGGAGCAAAACCAGCCATCTAGAGGTCTAAAAGAGAGCCACTGCAGCTAGCCAATAGGTCCAAGAAAAATAAATTCTTGTTTATGGAACTGAGTTTTGGGTCGATTTGTTCCAAAGCATTATCACAGCAAGAGCTCACTAACACAACATCCTCCAAATCACTGTTATGTAAATGGATGCCACCATGCCTACAAGTAAGGCAATTGTGTACTCAAATTGTGAGAGTCCTTGAACTCTTGGTGCCTCTCCAACACAATGTACATGGCTAAATTTCCACAAATAAGTTCACTAATATACCACAAAGATCTCCCTAAGCTTTTATTAAATGTAATGCAAACTTCTTTCTTTTCATTTTCTGCTTCTACATAGTTAAAATGCTTTTTATCAATGTAAAATGGCTCTTACCTTTTGGCTTCTGTCGTGAGAGTCTTTTGAACTCTGAAACACTGTAGGATATCACCTATATATGGAATCTAAAACATACAATTGAACGAATATAACAAAAAAGAAGGAGAGTCACCGATATAGAGAACAAACTAATGGTTGCCAGTGCGGAGGGGGAGGAGGGGGCAATACAGGGGTGGGGAAGTGAGAGATGTAAACTACTGGGTGTACGACAGGCTCAAGGATGTATTGTACAACACAGGGAATATAGCCAATATTTTGTAATAACTGTAAATGTAAAGTAACCTTTAAAAAGTATATAAAAATTTTTTTAAAAAGAAATCATACTTAAAATTCGAAACAATTTAAATGTCCATCAACAGGAAAATGCACATATAAATTACTGGATTTCCCTACATGAGAATCCTACGTAGCGAGGAAAGTACATGAACTAGACAGATCTTTACATGTCAGCATGGATGAACCTAGCAAAGATAACACCAAATAAAGCAAGTAACAAGAGAAAACAAAATAGAATACGATATGCAGTTTAAGAATACTTAAAATTGTAGCCTACATAGAAAGACATCCATGCCACTGATGGAGACCAAGTTCAGAAGAGTGGTTACCCAGGGTCAGCTGGGGAGTGGCTGTGTTTGGGAAAGTGGTCACACCAGAGACTCTTCAACAGGAATGGTAATGTTTCACCTCACACGCTGGCTGGAGGACGGAGGAGTGTCTGCGATGTTATCATGTGAGCACGCTGCATGTAAAAGCCATTGCTGACCACATCTAGGGGAACTGATGCGTGGGAGCTGGTAGTGGGTGGAGGCATCCAGAAGGTGGTGGTAGAAGAGGAACATTGTACACGTAACGCCTAAGGCCTGACCAGAGGACGACCACTGCTCTAGAAACTGGACACAAATCCAACCTCTACGGCCAATCTTAGAAGACAAACTGAGGCATATTTAAAATTTTAACACTTTATGTGCGCAAAAATAGATTCAATTCAGGCAGCACAAAGCGGAAGAGGTGAGGAGCACTCCAGCCACAGGAGCTGCAGAGATGTTTATTTTAAAAGGGCAGAAGCAAAGCAAGGAAAAGAGTGATTTGCTATGGCTTTAACGCCTAGTTGGTGGTTTGTGACTGGGTGTCCTCAGCGCTGTTCGTCACCCTGAGGCGCTGACAGGCTTAGATTTTGGTTGGTTTAAGTAGGCGGCCGCATCGCTAGAGCCACCGCAGGCTAACGGCCTCCTTGCAGGGTTAATTTACTAACACCAATTGTCTGAGTCCTTCCTCTTACTCAGTCACTTCACTTCCTACGCCTCAGTTTCTCTTCTCTAAAGTGGATATTCAGTAATAAATTCTCTGTGGAGGTGTCAGTACAAAACAAAGTGATTATTAGGAACCACGATCATGTCCTGAATGCACGGAACACGTCACCGTTTGCCAACCACCGTGTCAAGTCAGCAGAAACGACAGAAATTAAGAGCTCTCCGCAGAAATTCACACACCCGTGCACCAGGTAAGGGACCACAGGCAGACGTTCACTCAGCCTTTCCTGTGTCCCTCACGGAGTTCACGCTCTCTCCTGGGCGGGGCGAGCACAGACACTTTGCGGGAGTTTAACTACTTTTAAAATGCACTGATACAACCATGTCTCACTTTTGTTTGGATCAGTCAGCAAACGCTTTTTGGAAACCCCAAATTCTCCACACCTCCTACCTTTCGCGCTGCCGTAGTCTCGAAGCTGCCGACATCGCTCCTCAGGCCGCGTCGTCAAGGGAGGCGGGTCTCAGTGCTGCTCCTCAGGCCGCGTCGTCAAGGGAGGCGGGTCTGCGTGCGGACGCACGGCGAGTGCGCAGAAGTCCTCGAGCCCCGCCCCCACGGGCCCGCCCGGAGGCTTAAACCGCAACCCCGCGGCTCGGGAGGGCGTTGATGCCCGCGCCAACAGCAGACCGCGCGTGGGCTCCGGAGCGCGGCATGGAGGGCCCGGCCTAGCTGCGGCCCGTGGCCCTATGTCTTCGGGCCGCAGCCGCCGGGCGGTGGGCGCCCGAGGGGCCGGGAGGCGAGCCGGGACCCACAGGCGGGTGTGGGCATCCTGTCTGCAGCCAGTGTCCCCGAGGCCGCGCTCAGGCCATGATCACTCGGTGAAGCTGCGCCCGGACAGCGCGGCCGACTCCTTCTCGCGCTCTGAGGACCTGTGCGCGCTGCAGGACTCGGTGCCTCTGCCCTCCGTGCGGGCTTCCCTGAGGGAGGGCCTGCTGGACTTAACGCCGACCGCCTCCGCGGGTAGACTGGGCGCCGCTCCTGAGCACCCTCTGCCCCTGATCTGTATCCAGAGCTTCTTCCAGCCACGGCTTGTCGAGACAGGTTTGTACTTCCCGCTTCCATGGGCCCTCGTGTGGGCGCTGAGAAGCGGGGTTTTAAATGGTTAAAGGTGGAGGGTGGGCACTAGAACCGGTGCCCAGTGCCTGGCTGTGCGTGCACTAGACGGGGCGTGCGGCCTAGGACTCCTGCCAGCTCGGTGACCCCGGCCGAGTGCCTTAAGGCTTCAAGGTCTCAGTGTTCTCATCTGTAGCATGGGCTTAACAGGACCCAGCCTCCGTGGCGGTTACAAGGATGCACTGTGTTAATGCTTCTAGACTCTACAAAGTAGAACACTTAGCACAGTTTGGAGCATCGTTAATTGTTGCACAGATGTTACCTGGTCTGTTGAATGACTTTGCCTGGTACACACCAAAGCGATTAGGAAATGGATATATCCCAGCTTCATTTCCTTTCCATTCAAACGGGGCTCAGGAAAAAAAAAATTTTTTTTCAATAGGTGTATCATATATAGTGGAAAGAGCACCAGTGTGAAGGCAGGTTAGGGTTTGAATTCCAGGGCTTATGCTCTCTGTGGCCTGGACAGGTTTCTTTTGCACTACAATCCCCACACTTGTAAAATGACATTAAAAACCACTCTTTCTGTGGGTTCTTAGAATTAATTAAGCAGGTTATGTGTGTAAAGTATCCTGGCACTTGAATGAGTTGTCAGAACCAAGGGCTGCTGGAGACCATGCTTCTGCCCTAGGTAATCTTCCCTTCTACTGGGCAGCAAGTAAACACAAGCACAGGAGTCAGTGCTCTGGAAGAAGTGAGTTCTGCTGCTACAGAGCACAGAATCTCTTTTTTCTTTGATTTAATTTTTATTCTATATTGGAGGATAGTTGATTTACAATATTGTGTTAGTTTCAGGTGTACAGTAAAGTGATTCAGTTATACATATATCCATTCCTTTTCAGATTCTTTTCCCGTACACTTTGTTACAGGATATGGAGTAGAGGTCCCTGTGCTACGCAGTAGGTCCTTGTTGATTATTTTATATATAGTCGTGTGTATATGTTAATGCCAAACTCCTAATGTATCCCAACCTGCCATCTTTCCCCTTTGCAGAGCACAGAAACTTGGAAGGGCGAGTTCAGGGTAGGATTCCTGGAGGAAGTGCCATCCTTTCTAAGGATATGTAGAAGCTCCTGGGGTGGCAGGAGAAAGCAGTGTGTGTTGAAGTTTGAGAAATGTAAGAAAATATGGCAAAACTAATGTACAGGACTGGAACTCAGGGTTTGGGAAAGAAATGAGATCGATACTGAAAACTTAGTGGGGCCCAACAGAAAGGCGCCTTGTTTGTCCTGTCAGAAGTTTGGATGTTTATCCTGAAGGCTGCGGGAAACACCAAAGAACAGTGAAATGGAATTCTGGTTTAGAGGCTCACTTGGACCTCCATGTGGAAGGCAGTTGATTGGGTGCAGAGTGAATTGTAATCTAAGGGTCCCACTTAAGTTATAAAAGGTGGGACTGGGTTTTGGAGATCTGAGAGAGAATGGGTGAGGCCTGGTGACCAGTTAGAAAAAGGAGGGCAGCAAGCGTGGGTGACAGTTTACAGCTGCATCTTTTTGAGAGATACAGAGCACAGTAGAAAGGGATTGGGGGTGGCGAGAGGATCTTACTTCATCTTCAGTGCTTTAGAGGGGCCTGGTAGACAGGTCTGGGCCCAAGGTACAGATGTGGGCTTTTGGGAGGACAGGAGTTTTATATATATATATATATATATAACATATATATATATTTTTTTAATGTAGTAGTTAAAGCCGTGGAGAGTGTACTAGTCTACCTAGGTTCAAATTCTGGCTTTACCCTATGACTTCCCTGTGGCTTCCTCTGCTCACCTATTAAAAAGGAGGGTAATAAGACTGCTGTGGTGAGTTACATACTAAGTGCTATTTAAGCATTTGCTGTAATGATCATGTATACTCGAAGGCAAGGAACTTGCCCCTTGATCGTCTCTGTATTCCTAGTGCTTAAGAATTCCTAGTGCTTTCGTAGTGCATTGTCTTAGGATAGAGATAGCTCAGTATAGTTCTTCTCACTATAAAGTACTGTTACGTTGAACGTCTTTGCTTGTGTACTAATAATCTATGACATATCTGCTGAGGACAAGGAAAGGAATAGTTTTAAAACTGCAATGGATAACAAAAGATTGTATGATGTAATGCCTTTATTATGTAATTATAAAACTAACAAATGATCATGGTAGAAAATTTGAAAAACTCCTAGACAAAAGAGAGATCAACAAAATTTGGAGTAACTTTCAGAGTGTAGAGTTGTCCATGAATATTAGTGCTTTCATATTTTCTAGGACTTTCAGTAGACTCTGCTTCTTAAGAGTGTATTCATGATATTTTATTTTAATGATGTTTTCATCATGGGGACACACACACACAGAAATCTGTTAAAAAAGAAAGAAAGAAAGAAAGACATGTAAATCACTGATGTTTCAGATGGCCACATGAAATAAAGTGAGAAAGGTCAACAAGCTGAAAGAATGTGGAGTAGCATCTCCTTAATTGCTTACATAACTCTGATAATTATCTCTTTGTGGATAAAGTAATTAATGGGGAATCTAATTCAAGAAAAATGTATGAACTTCAAGCCTTCTCTAAGCCAAGTATTTCTTTCCACAAAAGGTTACTTTCCACGGCTGTGCTTCCTTATTACCAGACAGGGAAAGAGTATTGTATGGCAAAGGATCTTCCTGAAGGAGGGTGCTTCCCACACCGATTGTCATAAATGACTTCGGAATTACTGTTGCTGTATTACCAAAATCTTAAACTAGGATATTTTTGTCAAATGCGGTCCTTAGTTAATTTTTAGAGCTACAAACTGTCAGATGGCTCTGAAATAACAATTGTCTGGCTATTCTTCAGGGTGATCACAATATGGTAATGACCTTGAGGTATCACTAAAAAGCAGGAAGGTGTGAGTCCTTTGGTGCCAGAGTGAAATGCGAGTTGGAGTTGGAGTTGGAAAAGAGGCCCACAACCAAGTGATAGAGAAGGAAATGTGAGGTCATTGGTGAAAAACCAGGTTGAAGTTAAGGTGAAGAGGCATGAGGAAATGGTCAACTGTTACAGTATTACAAAGATCATCAAGAAGCATATCCATGAATGTAGTTTGTATTGCAATCTGCTGAAAAAGAGACAAATATCCTGGCCTGGCCTTCATGGAGATTATATTTTATTGATTCTGATAATAAATTATTGTTGAAAAGGGCCTCCTATAAATTATAACCATGCAAAGGCAGCAAGATAATTTTTTTTTCTTTATGTATGTGTTTCTCATTCCTACTCACTTCTCTCAGGGGAAGAGAAAATCACACACACACAAAATGTCAAGTCTCAGCTATTCCTTTTCAAAATAATTTTTTTCCAAATTCCAGTGGAGACAATAGGTTAACTGTTAAGATTTGTAAGGCTCAGAAAGCTAGATTTTTACATAGTGTAGCCAAATTTTATTCCATAAATAATAGCTTTGGAAAGAATATATGATGATGCAAATTTGGCAAAAGCTGGTTTTCCTTCCGTGAATGACTTCACTGTGTTGGGAGAAGAGGCAGAGAAGAAATCAAAGTAATTAAACATGGGGTGAGTTTTCCTGATAGGGGACGCTAGTGCTTTAAAATAGACTAGATAATCCTAGAGATAATCTGAGGGTAGAACAGACCAATGCCTCATTTCCAATCTGGTACCCTGGAAGAAAACAGTGTATTTCCTTTGAGGTCTTGAGAGGTTTTTCTTCTGTTTTATTTTGGTTTTGCTTCATTTTGTAATCAACCTTATTAAGGTATCATTTACATACAATAAAATGCAGACATTTTTAGTCAACGGTTCAGTGACTTTTAATTAATGTATACATTTGTTTAACTACCACCCCCATAAAGATAGATAACAATCCTGAAACCCTAGAAAGTTTCCTCCTAGGCTTTTGCAAAATTATCCCCATCTCCCACCCCAAGGCAACCACAGATCTGTTTTTTATCTTTAGAGATGACTTTTGCCCAGTTTAGAATTTCATGTAAGTTGAATAATACAGTAGGTGCCCTTTTGATCTGGCTTCACTTGCTCAGCATATGATTTTTGAGATGCATTCATGTTGGGATGTTTTAAACCAGGACTTTAGCCTGGGTGGCTGATGTTGTCTGAAGGCACCTATAGGTACATCTGAGTCCCTGGCATTGTCACTGTCTGTTCTTGGCTCAGTATTTTCAACTTTACTAAGAAGCACAAGGTTGAAGTAAGGAAGATCATTGTCAGTATAATGGAGGTGAAGTGAGTTCTGTTATATAATATTCTCAGCATAAATTGATCTGCTTGGAATCATTGTGTTGATAATGGACAAGGATACTCTTCCTCCAAAAACCTTGATACTATAAAACTTCTAAAGGACGCTGTCCTAGGACTCTTTTAGTTTTCATTTTTTGGGAAACATTTCTGGAAAAATCAAATGCTCGCAACCTGAAAGAAGCAATTATTCACCTGAAGGCTGACTCTGCTAAAGTTGAGTTGTCCGACCTTTGCATGCTGATAGAACCCAAATAGCCTTGCAAAACAATGCTCTCTTATTGGATATAAGCATATAGATTGGTGAAGATGGACGTGTATATGCAGTAAAGTGAAAAAACAAAGAATCTTTGAGTTTCCCTTGCTGGGTTTTTTTAATTTTTTCATTTAAGTTTCTATAGCATATGCTAATAGTTCAGGGAAACCTCAGTTTAGTTTTAGTCCACTCTATGTAAATGTTGAAGTACTCCATACCCACCTTTTTTCTACCTTCCTTCTTTTCTTCCATCTTTCCTTTCTAACTTCTTATAATCCATTATACTTAATCCTGCATTTGTTGAGGTGGCAATTAGTGTAGGAAAATTGAAAGCACTGTGAAATTTTGCTGTTCAGAATGCATGTTGACCAAATTCTATATTGAGAAAAGGTCTGAATTTACCCAGAGTAACCCTTTCTCAGCATCTTTGAATAAAGGCCGTAGAAACTGGGCTATATATAATATCCTGACAGGTATGTAGAACTCATAGCAATTGCCCTAAAGAGCTTACGTAGCGTAGATGCATATGAATGCATTTAATAATTGCTTTATTGGCAGCAGTGCCAAAATACACAGTCTGTTTTGTTTTATATCATTCTCATTACCTGCTGTTTACCACTGTATACATTGCTAATGGCGTGGTTTCTATGGCTTGTGAATTTCACGGCCAAATAATATGTAGTTTATTGCACACTTCAGTGTAGAAGATGGAGACTCCATAACTTTTCGTGTGCTCTTTGCCCCTTTGGAATGTATTACACTGAGATCAGGCAATGTAATAAATTTATTTGAAATGTGCATGATAGGTAAACATCAATTAGGACTGATGGGCAATATTTCTTCTTCCAGCAACATAACAGTTTTTAAAGACTAAGCCATTGAACGTGGAGTTACTGAACATGGGACTCAGTTCACTGGGATCCTTCTTAGAAAAATAAAGGAAAACTTGAATTGGATTTGTGTGGTTTATTCAAGTAGTAACTAATCACCTACATCTTGGTGAACTTAATTTGTCACAATCGTTTGGTATTTTATTAACTCTCTTCCCCTTCTTCCCCTGACTCTCACGAGAACGGATCATGAGTATCTTAAAACATACTATGTCGTCTTCCATCCCTGTTAATCTAACTACAAAAGCACACTTTCCTTATCCCAGGCAATTTACTGTCTTTTAGAGTAGCTGTGCTTTTAATTCTCTACAAAATTAAAACCAGCAAAGAGAAACATTTTCAAGGAGCCACACATTGTAGAGCTTTAGAAAGAAGACTTTAGAATTAAGGGCAAATATATCAATTTATAGCTAAAGCACCTGAGGCTTAAAGTAGGAAGGTAACCATCGAGGTCAGGGAAAGGAGTGGAAGATCAGGTTTCAAGCTGAGAAAGAGTCTACAGGAACTCAATCTGAGCAGTCAGAAACTGAAAGGAGACCACGAATATTCTGGGAAGGCTGGCATCTGGCCTCCAGTGTGGGATTCAGATGGGGAGTGGTTCCTGGGGGAACTGAGCTTCTGCAGTAGTCAGAGAAGTCCACCTCATCTCCAGAAAGTGCCACTGACATCAGGGAGTTGAGGGGAAAGATCAATGAATTCCAGTCCACCTGAGAAAGCAGGCCAGTCTGATTAACTCTCAATTTAGGCTTATTTCAGATACTTCTTGAGAAAGAACTTGGACAAGAGCAAGTCCCATGCAGCCTCTTTTAAATCCATGCCCAGTATTTTCTGGTGGAGCTGCTTAAACCCTCCAAGTGACTCCAGTATTTTAATTTCACTCTGTATTTAATTCTGACAGTTCTATGATTGATTATTTAATGGGCAAATAAGTAGGGTCACAAAAGAGTGTGAATGTATTTTACAGGATGAGGATGGGCGAAGTGGAGCAGTCTGGAATAGGACACCAATAAAAAGGGATCTTGGTAAAGAAGAACGTCTATTAGAGATGGAGAGGAATTCGCAAGGCAATTAGTGCCTGACACCACGCACTTCTCTCTGCATGTTTAGAAGCTAGTTTCTAATTCTATTTTCATAGGAGATGTGCCTGTGATGAATTGTCTTTTACCTCCACTCTATTTATCACATGGAGATACTGTGAAGTTTGTGTGAGAGAAAGCAAGTATTAGAATTTGTTTTGCAAGGAGCTATAAACACTTCCTGGAACTGTCTAGGGTAGAAGGAAAAGGAAAGGAAGGTGGAAACAAAGGAGAAAGACAGCTAATGATGCTGGAGTCTCTCGCTGGGATTTGTGGTATCTCTTTTTGAAACTAAGTACAGAAAGTCAGAACTTGACTGATTGTTTCTTGATCATGGTTTGTTTTCATTTTTGTTTTTTTCTTGCTCTCTCATCAGTTACTCCAGCCAGTGCCATGTCATTTTCAGTTTCAGTAAGCATGCCTGTCTTGTTTCCATTTGCATTATTCATGCAAACGTTGATTGAACTGATGACCCCGAGTTATCACGGAAACATTAGATACACCAGTGGATACATTTTTTAATTTTAGAAAAAAATTACCGAGTGAAGGTTAAAATAACTCCTCTTCAATTTGTCATTAAAAAAAAACTTTTCCTAACATACAATACTTCATTGCCTAATAATGCCAGATAAATGAAGAATTCCTATGAATTCATGAATGCAGGCTAGTCTGTATATTTTTTGGCAGGTATGACCGTTACCAAGGGTAACGGCCTGGTTTGCTGGCCATGTCCTGTCTCCTAGAAAGTTGTACTTTCTGTTGTCTTTCAGTTGGTCCATTGGATATCAGAGGTGAATTTATAAAACTATACTTCCCTTTACACTTACTTTGTTTTGTTTTGTTTTGTTTTACTTGAAGTATAGTTGATTGACAATGTTGTGTTTCAGGTGTACAGCCAAGTGATTCAGATATATATATTTCTTTTTTCAGATCCTTTTCCTTTACAGGTTATTACAGGGTGTTGAATATAGTTGCCTGTGCTATACAGTAGGACCTCGTAGTTTATCTACTTTATATATTGTATACACTTACATTGTATGATCCACGCTGGTCAGACCACATAATTATTTTCACTTTTGATATAATATTTTTCAGTCCAACCTCAAATCTTTGATGAGAAGATATTTTAAAATAAGTTTAGCATGTGTGTGCTCTAAATCCAACAGTAGTTATTAGAGATATGATTTTGCACTAGGTATTCCTCTCTTTTTTGTTCTTGGCCAACCAATTGAAAATTAGTTTTTATTTTCTGGTTGGTTTGCTAGATGTTTATGACTATAATAAAAGTCTTACATTTTGTCTCATATCTTAAAACACAATCTGAATTAGCAATGGATATTGTGCTATACATAGGGTCTGTGATATAAATATAGTTTCTAACTTCAAAAACATATAGCCTAGAAAGGAATACAGACACATATGCAGCAATTATGGCAACTGCATTTGTTTACTAAGTGAAATAGTACTGAGATGGATAAAGTGCTAGCAAGCCTTGAACAGGCAAATCAGCTTCAAAAACAGATGCGCAGTTCTTTAAAAATCTTTTTAACATTTTTCCAGCTGCATGTAGAATATAACTTAGCATAAAAACGGTATGGGTTTTATTTTAAGTAATTTAGCATTTTGACATCCTCATAATGAAATTAAATCCAGAAGGAGGTTTCTCTCCATGATCTCTTGAAATGGTCCTTGATCATCCACAATATTTCCCATCATCACAAAGGTGGTACCAAGGGCAGGGAACTCCAACATTATTAAAGTTTCATAAAGCAAAGTGAATTTTAAGAATATAATGTCCCCAAACTGATAAAGGTCTTGACAGATAATTTCAAGGGAAGCATAAATTATTTTCTGTTTGTCAGAGGGCAAAAATATTTAGGTTGAGTTAATGAATGATAGAGTTTTTGAGTGGAGAGCGTCCTTAAAATATTATGTAGATCTGTACTGTCAACAGATGCTAGCCATGTGGCATTATTTATATTTAAACAAATTTAAAAATAAGATTAAAAATTCAGTTCCTCATTTGCATTTGCCATGTTTCAAAGATGTTTATTAGCTCCATGTAGCTGTTGAATACTGCTTTACATAGTACAGATATAGAATATTTTCATTATCAACAAAAATTTTATTGAGCAATACTAAAATTATACCCAGATATGCACAGAGAAGGCAACCAAGTCTCAAGGAAATAATATAACTTCCCCAAGATCGCACAGCTGTGTTTTTAAAGAAAAACAAAATGACACAAAGGAAATAGTAACAGAGGTATTAAAGAAACCTAGTAAGTTTCTGGAGCAGTCAAAGTAGGGTTTAAAAGTGCATACTTAGCTGTTAGCAGGGTTGAAGCTCTTGATGGTTGGTAAGATCTACCTGCCTGAATTTGGACATTAGCATTTTATGCTATGAATTAAAAGCAAAAAATAATTTCAACGAATGGCTGCCAGCTCCGTATTTTTAGCCACTGCCGTGCTTCCAGGTTATGTTTATCACTTTCATATACAGGGCACCACTGTGAGATGTGATGGTTTATTTGACCCCAGAGATATCAAGAAATCTTGTGGGGGTTATGGCTATATTTGAAAAGGTTGATTTTTAAATGCATCATGCAGACTGGCCCTGTTTTAAAAGGGATTCCTGCCATCAAATAATCAAAATGTAAACTGTCTTCTCACCTTGCAAAAGTCAAAGATAGCCCCTGCATCTTTATTATTTCATTGAAATCCAAATATTATTTTTCCATTCTCCAACTTGTTTTCCTCACAGTGTGATCAACTATTGCCAAGGAAGGAAAGGTTAGATTTATCAATCAAAGATTGCTAAAGGCCCCCTATGTAACTGAATCCTCAGGAGAAACAATCGTCATATATTCATTTTCTATTGTTTCAGTATCTTCGTAAAGAGTCATTTCAATATGTTTGGTTCTGTAGCAGAGGCTCTGTGAAGTGCTTATCTTCCTCAGAGGTCCAGAAAGCCTGCGAGTCTGTGGGTAAAGATGGGTAAGGAGAGAGAGGGAAGGGGGCTAGATAGAGGCTCAGTGCTGAGATAAGGACAGTGTTCTAAAGCCTCCTGGGGGTGAGACTGGGGTGCACAAACACCCACGACTAATCTAGACAGAAACTGAATAATCAAGGGGACGACCAGTGTGAAGTCATGTGGTCACCTCTCCCTCTAGAAATAAGCATTGCCCTCAGTAAGTCTCCCCCCGCCCCAGAAGAGCATTAGGAAGGTCTGGAGAGGGGGATTATTGGCAGAAATGGGAAAAGCAGGTTGAAGGGATTAGCCTGGAGCAGAGAGCCCAAGAAACCCAAGCCAGTAGATGGAAGGCAGACTTTTCCTGGAAGTCTCCAAGCCCACGTCAAGTTCTGGGACCACCAAGTACAAGTCAAAGAGTGCTCATTTAACCCCTTTGGGCCCCCACGGGAGTGGAGGAAGACTGGACAGAGAGGGAGAAGGGGCCATTGAAAGTACAGTATTTACTATGGGATTTAACTCCTCAAAGGCCCCCCAGTAGCTTCAGATCTGCTCAAGAATCCTTCATGTCCTGCTGGTTTGCAGTGAGTGGCTCACAGCTTCAAGGCCTCCTCTGCCAGATGGAGAACTATTTCAAACATCCTGCCTCTATTTTGTACTCTAGCGATGCAGACAGGAAACCTGACCCCATTTTCAGGTTCTAAAGAGAAATTCTAAGTACCTGAAAGACTGAGGAACATGGTGGCTTTTATTTAAGATATGGAGATAGAGAGCACGTACCTGGACTTGGGCCTGCAGCAGCACCAAATTGCACCAAGAGTTCCCTTTATTTTCTCTCGCATCTCTGTTTCTCCTTTTATCTCTGCTGGATTAGCCACGGGGACTCCAAGTTCTTTCTTGTGTGGTCCTGGTACCAAGATTCTCCTGGGAATTATAAAGCTATTCACCTTCTACATCGAGCACTTATTTTTTCCCCAGCAACATAAGTCATCCTTAAGAGGGGTCAGGGTGCTAGCTCTTAAATATATTTTAGTCATCCCTTTGTACATTAAATTCTCTTTCTTGGAGACTGCTCCTGACATGGTGTTCACCGTGCTCTCAGCTGGCCTCCTGAAGTTCTGCCCTGCCTTCCCCAACAGGTACAGTTCAGGAGCTGCCTACCTCAGGGTGATAGGTTATCTTCTAGTTGCTTTATTCCTTTCCCTTTTACATTTAGAGAGTATAATTGGAATACATAAACTTCTCTGTGACCACAGCTTTATTTGCAACCCACAGGTTTTGTTATGGCATATTTTCATTATCATTGAATTAGTAAAATTCTAATTCCCATGGCAACTTTATCTTTGACCTACATAATGATCAGAAGTATGTCTTTAATATCCAACTGTTTGCTAAAATATTGGTTATATAGGTTTAAATTTCTTGCTTATTCGGAGTCTTGTTTTATAACCAGAGTATATTCAATTTTATAAATGTGCCATGTGCACCTAAAAATTTCTGCATAATATATATATTCCATCATTGTTGGTGCAGTGTTTTATGTAAATTTAGGCCAAAGTTTTTAATGATGGTATTCAGATATTCTATAATCTGCTGATTTGTTGTTGTGGTTCTATGTTACTGATCTAGGTAATTTAGATTTTTCTATTTCTACTTAGATTTTTGGAATTTCCCTTCATATATTGCACTGAAGTTTAGATTTATAATATATTCCTTGTAAAGTAACAGTGGGTTTTATTATCCTGCCTTATCGCCAGTGATACTTTTTGCTTTGAAATCTATATTAACATTAAAAAATCTTCAATTTTACTTACTGTTGTTATGACATAACCTTTGAATCCTTTCATTTTCAATCTGACTCTTGTCTCTTGTAGGTGGCATAGAATTAGGTTTTTTGTTTGTTTCAATAATCCTTGTCCTTTTATTTGAGTATTTACAGTTAATGTATTTTCTTATAGACCATTTACTCCTTGTTTACTATTTCTCCCACCTTGTTATGTTCCTTTTGCTCTTCTTTCTTCCTTTGAGATTTCTTCAAATTCCATTTTCCCTTGTATTAGCTTGTTACTTTTACACAAGTAGCAGTTACACATGTACCATGACTTATTAGCTCTTTTACTGCTCCTCAAGCAATGCTGAGGTATTAAATTTCTTTTGCTACTTTTTCTTCTTCCTTTTGTTTTAATGCATTGTAATTTTTGATATATTTTATTATTACTCTTTTGTGCTGTTAGATTGTATTTAGGTTTATCCACTTATTTCCGTGATAACTCGGGGTCATCAGTTCAATCAACATTTGCATGAAAGATCAGAGTGATGTGAGGTGAGGACTCCACCAACCCTAAAAGGTCTCTCCCCTAGAATCTCCAGAAAGGAACACAGCCCCGCTAGTACCTTGGATTTAGCCCAGGAAAAGTCCAAGCTACAGAAAGGTAAGAAAGTTTGTGTTCTTTTAATCCACTAAATATGTGGTAATTTGTTACAGCAGCCCTAGAAAACTAGAACAGTGAGATTAAACCAGATTTTTGCTTTATGCTTTTATTTCTTTGCTTCTTTTTCTCTGTATTCAGTGAGGGGGTGTTTATGGGGAAAAAAATCAACTCAGTTATAGAGTAGTAGAAAGAAATGTGTTAAAAAGTAATCATTCTTTTCAAAAATCTTCATGTTAATTCATAGATTTTACACCGCAGTCAAACAGAAACATATATATATATACATAAATATATGTATGTATATTTGAAATGTCAGAATAACCCAGAACAGTACACAGTAGGCAAACTACATTATTCTTTATTGTTAAAATATTGGTTTCCTACTTAATAACATATTTAAGGTTCTTACTTAATCCCTCAAATAATTTTAAGTGAGTGTATTTATTTGTTCTGATGGTTTTATAAATATGATAATTTAAACCAATACATTTCTTCTTTTTGCATTAAAATGTCATTTATTTGTTAAATTTGTCTAACACGCTGGTAAAAGTAAGAAATCATTTTGTGTAGCATGCTGGTAAAAGTAAGAAAAGCTCAGTTTGAAAGAATTATGTTATTTCATGTTAATGTTTTTAAGAAGCTAAGCCTTGCAACTATACTACTTGTGGCAGATTGATCTTTCTTTAAAGAGCATAATTAGATATTACAAGCACTCCTTTTTTGTTTTTCCTTTTTTTAAACATTTTTATTGGAGTATAATTGCTTTACAATGGTGTGTTAGTTTCTGCTTTATAACAAAGTGAATCAGTTATACATATACATATATCCCCATATCTCTTCTCTCTTCTGTCTCCCTCCCTCCCACCCTCCCTCTCCCACCCTTCTAGCTGGTCACAAAGCACGGAGCTGATCTTCCTGTGCTATGTGACTGCTTCCCACTAGCTATCTGTTTTACATTTGGTAGTGTATATGTCCATATATACGCTACCACTCTCTCACTTTGTCCCAGCTTACCCTTCCCCCTCCCCGTGTCCTCAAGTCCATTCTCTAGTAGGTCTGCCTCTTTATTCCCGTCTTGCCCCTAGGTTCTTCATGACGTTTTATATATATGTGTTACCATACGGTATTTGTTTTTCTCTTTCTGACTTACTTCAGTCTATATGACAGACTCTAGGTCCATCCACCTCACTACAAATAACTCAATTTCATTTCTTTTTATGGCTAATAGTCCATTGTATATATGTGCCACATCTTCTTTATCCATTCATCTGTTGATGAACACTTAGGTTGCTTCCATGTCCTGGCTATTGTAAATAGAGCTGTGATGAACATTGTGGTACATGACTCTTTTTGAATTATGGTTTTCTCAGGGTATAGGCGCAGTAGTGGGATTGCTGGGTCGTATGGTAGTTCTATTTGTAGTTTTCTTTTTGTTTGTTTTTTGTTTTTTTGCGGTACGCCGGCCTCTCACTGTTGTGGCCTCTCCTGTTGCGGAGCACAGGCTCCGGATGCGCAGGCTCAGTGGCCGTGGCTCATGGGCCTAGCCGCTCCACGGCATGTGGGATATTCCCAGACCGGGGCACGAACCCGTGTCCCCGGCATCGGCAGGCGGACTCTCAACCACTATGCAACAAGGGAAACCCTATTTGTAGTTTTTTAAGGAACTTCCATACTGTTCTCCATAGTGGCTGTATCAATTTACATTCCCACCTACAGTGTATGAGGGTTCCCTTTTCTCCACACCCTCTCCAGCATTTATTGTTTGTAGATTTTTTGATGTTGGCCATTCTGACCAGTGTGAGGTGATATTGCATTGTAGTTTTGACTTGCATTTCTCTAATGATTAATGATGTTGAGAATTCTTGCATGTGTTTGTTGGCAATCTGTATATCTTCTTTGAAGAAATGTCTATTTAGGTCTTCTGCCCATTTTTGGATTGGGTTGTTTGTTTTCTTGGTATTGAGCTGCATGGGCTGCTTGTAAATTTTGGAGATTAATCCTTTGTCAGTTCCTTCATCTGCAAATATTTTCTCCCATTCTGAGGGTTGTCTTTTGGTCTTGTTTATCGTTTCCTTTGCTGTGCAAAAGCTTTTAAGTTTCATTAGATCTCATTTGTTTATTTTTGTTTTTATTTCCATTTCTCTAGGAGGTGGATCAAAAAGGATCTTGCTGTGATTTATGTCATAGAATGTTCTGCCTATGTTTTCCTCTAAGAGTTTGATAGTGTCTGGCCTTACATTTATGTCTTTAATCCATTTTGAGTTTATTTTTGTGTATGGTGTTAGAGAGTGTTTTGATTTCATTCTTTTACATGTAACTGTCCAGTTTTCCCAGCACCACTTATTGAAGAGGCTGTCTTTTCTCCATTGTATATATTCTTGCCTCCTTTATCAAAGATAAGGTGAGCATATGTGCGTGGGTTTATCTCTGGGCTTTCTGTCCTGTTCCATTGATCTATATATATTTTTTGCAAGCACTCCTTTTAAGAAAAGAAGGATAAGTTAGCTTATGTCTCATATATATCACATACCTAACAGTGATTTATTATTCTAAATGTATTTGAGTACTGAAATTTAGACAATCCTAACATGATGTAGATTTATGGTAAATTTTACGCCATTGGCACCCAGGTGTGGGTAAAATCTTTGAGGAGAAATAGCCAGAGGATATAGAAGTATAACTCCTCAGGATGTCAAAGAGAGGAATGGTCAGTTGGAAACAAACAAAAATTTATTTTACCAGCAGTGTGTCTTTGTTATACATTGAGTTGATATCAAAACTGGAGAATTCTAATTATTGAATGGAAACTTAAAAGAGTAACAGGACTGTATATAAAAAATCTTACTTAGCTCTGAAGTAACTCAATATTAATCAAAATTATTAAAAATTATGAGAAGTATATATTTCAACAAATGTATTTGGGTATTGCTTTCAAATTTTAAAGAATAAATATGAATCAAAATAATATTTGAACAAAATAAGAAAATAACAGATGCCTATAAAATAAAAACACAGGGTACAAATACTAGACTATATTAAATATTATAAATTTTTAATTCTGTGTAAAGTATTAATTGGCTATATTTTAGCTATTTAAAGAGTAGAAAAATGCTGTAAAAGTTTAATATAAATATTTAGAATAAGCATTAATACAAATCAAAAAAAGCTAAGAATGAGCATTAATACTTTTATATTCTACCAAGGTAACAAATTGTTCTATTAGATGTTTGGGTTACTCTGAATTCTGACATAATAGGAAATGCCAGACAAGCGTGTAAGTGTATGGGCACGTGCACACACACACACACACAGACCTACACACAGATTCATGCACAGGGACCTAAGTACAATATATTTTTTTGTAAAATCTTAGTGGGCATTTTTCAAGTCATTTTTTCATACCTAAATGCAAAGCCCTCTCATATGTAGCATAAACACATGGCACAAGAAAACAATTCAACAATTGGCATTCCAAATTTCTCAATAATTTGGTTAAATATTTCTTCATAATGGAGTTCAATGTTATACTATTTGAATATTATGATTAATTCAATATCACATTATATTAATTCAAAAGATCATATGTGTTTACATTTAGCCTTGATATTGGTCATCTATCTCCATCTCTATCTGAAAGACAACATATTACTATGTTTATGTTTTAATGGATAGTTTTGTGATTTTATTCATGATTTCAAGTCCAATGTCTCAGATTTTTTAAAATAAATTAATCACTTGTTTTTTGTTTTTTGTTTTTTTGGCAGTACGCAGGCCTCTCACTGTTGTGGCCTCTCCCGTTGCAGAGCACAGGCTCCGCGGCCATGGCTCACGGGCCCAGCCACTCCGCGGCATGTGGGATCTTCCCAGACCGGGGCACAAACCCGTGTCCCCTGCATCAGCAGGCAGACTCTCAACCACTGCGACACCAGGGAAGCCGTAATCATTTGTTTTTATATGTAGTCTGGAACTTTTCCACAAGTAAATCATGTATATTAGAATATTTCTGTCCCCATTGGCATAAAGTAAAGGGCATGCTTTATGATATTTGGCTACCCTTTTCAGTGTTTCACAAAGGTATTGGAATCTATGATATCTTCTCTGTGTCTTGCATCCTTACAAATTTTAGGTGGATTCTGTCTGTCTGGATAACTATATAACAGTGATGGTGATGACAGCAGTGATGAATGCCAATCCTCTTAACAAACATAATTTACTTTTTCTCAATTTATTGATACTTTGCTTTCAGATTTATCCAATATGCATATACGAAAGATAATAGCACATGGACAAAATAATATGAGCACTGTGCATTCTAGGTGGCTTACTCTGGGAGGAAAGAATTGTGACCAGAAATGAGTTTTCTCAAATCTGTACAAAAAGAGCATTTCAGAACAATACAATTTAATGTAATGTAATGGACACATATGGTTATAGAATTTTAAAATTAGTATTCGTATTAAAAGAGATTGATTAAATAATGCAAGAAGGGCTTCCCTAGTGGTGCAGTGGTTGAGAGTCCGCCTGCCGATGCAGGGAATGCGGGTTCGTGCCCCGGTCCGGGAGGGTCCCGCCTGCCGCGGAGCGGCTGAGCCCCTGGGCCGTGGCCACTGGGCCTGTGCATCCGGAGCCTGTGCTCCGCAACGGGAGAGGCCGCAGCGGTGAGAGGCCCGTGTACCAAAAAAATAAAAAATAAAAAAAAATAATGCAAGAAAAGGACTCAATGAGTTAATTACTGACATTAAAAATAAATGTATATATGCAAGTCTTACTATACAAGGCATAAAAGAAAATACACTATAAAATTCTGATTATAAATATTCAGATATAAATCTAAATTCCATTTTCCCCAAAGGCTTGTGGTTTTGATGGCATTATTTTGGATAGCACATTAATTTTAATCAACATGTATGTCAGGTTTTAGCAAAGCTGGATGTAATTGTTATGAATTTGCTGAAATGAAGTGATAAATGAAAGAAATAGAGGAAGAGAGGATGAAGCAGAATGGAAGACAGGAGAGAGGAATGGAGAGAAATGTAGAAAGAAAGTTTCAGGCACTGTGGTAGGGAACTTAGCATGTATTAGTTTATAGAGATGGAGGGACAAATAACTTAAGTATTGATGGATATATATTAGATAGGTAGAGAGTAATGTGGAGGGTGTTAGTGGTGGGATGAGCATCATGATCAATATTTGGGAGTTGAAATGAGTACTGTAGAAAGATCAGCTCTCTAATCAGTGCACCTTTACTCCCAGAGCATGGGATTTATCTAAGAGCAGTTATTAAGCTTTGAGAATATTGTTGATTTAGTTCTGTCTTCCTGTTGAATATCAGCTTTCTGAAGGAGTAACACATTTATCTGAATTTCTATCTTCAGTGTGTAATATTTCAGTGTCTTGTAAAATCGGTGTCTGATGTATAGAATATCAATAGATTGATAGTGAGCAAATTAATGGAGGAGTCAACATAGGAAAGCAATGTTGAATAATTTTGAAATGCAAACTGACTTCTAGTTTTGGAAGCCTTTAATGTAACATTAAATGTTTAGCTCCATTAATCTATAACGATTGACCAGCTGACGTATATTGAGACTCTGATGTGCCAAGCAGCTAGCTACTAGACAAAGTTAAAAGAGAAAACAAGATTCCTCCTAGAGTAGTGGGAAAAAACATACAAATAGAAAAGTTCAATAAATTCCCATATGGGCTATGAATCATTTATGTAGTTGCCATATTAGGACACTCTTATGGGTTGAATTATGTTTCCCTAAAATTCATATGTTGAAGTCCTAAACTCCAGTATCTCAGAATGTGACTTGATCTGGAGATAGGATCTTTATAGACTTGATAAAATTAAAATGAGGTCATTAGGGTGGGCCCTAATCCAACATAGAAGGGAAAAGTTGGACATACACACACAGAGGGAAGATAATGTGAAGAGACATAGGAAGAAGACAGCCATCTACAGGTCAAGGAGAAAGCTCTAGAACAGAAACTTCCCTTACAGCTCTCAGAAAGAACTAACCCTGCCGACACTTCGGTTTTGAAATTTTGGTCTTCAGAATGGTGAGAAAATACATTTCTGTTGTTTAAGGCCATACAGTCTGTAATACTTTGTAACAACAGCCCTAGACAATTAGTACAGGCACTCTGACAGATATTGTATATTGGTCCCAAGTTCTGTTCCCATCCTCCTTAGCTCTCCACAGTTTCACAGGGGACCTAAAACCCACACTGCCTAGACTCCCTCAACAGCTGTTTTCTACTCAGTTGCTGTTATTGGGATTCCCTGATAGGAAATAAGGGAATATAAAAGAGAAAGGGTCATTTCTCACTCTGACTGCAGTAGAAGAATCAGCAGATTTGGGTACCTCCAGGAAACTGTGGGCTGCAACACCATTGGCAGTACAACAGGGGAGGCTCCAGATGAAAAGGTAGACTAGTGGGCTCCAGCTAGGATGGTAGCATCTTCCACATTTCTATGAAATCTTCGTTTTTCCTTTTTGCAATTTTAGGCCATCTAAAGTAATTTGTGACTAAATGTTTATGTGCTTGAAACATCCAGAAGATGTTTTAGTTCTCCTGTCTGTACACTGACTGATACAGAATAGGCTACAGAAATGAGTAGAAGAGAGATAAATTCAGATGAAGAAACACCTTCAATGGGGAAATAGGAGTGCAGGCTAGAAGGTGTGAAACTTTCCAACTGGTTGTGGTAACAGTACATAATATAATAAAATTACAATAGCCTACTTTGTTGAATAGAATGTGTTTGGAGGTGAGGATGGTAATATAGGGGTAGGCCAAATCAAAAAGGGCAGCACAGATGGATTAAGGAGGTTTGATTTCTCCATAGTAGTTTATATTTTCATATTTGTCAACAGCTTTGATGTTGTAAAATTTTTGTGAGGAGGGACAGGCAGGCATTATTATTTCCATGTTACAAAAAAGGAAATTACAGGTCAGTTGAAGTTAGGCAGTTGTATGGCTAATTTAATATTCGAGTTTTACTATTTCTTTTTTCACAATTTTTAAAAAACTTAACAAAAACATATTTTTGAGGCCTTACAACTGTCTTATATTGATTTGGTTCTGAATATCATTCCCTGTAATGTTATCCAACATGTTTTAGCCTGTTTCTCAGTATTATTTTTTAAGAAGATATTACAGCTTCTTTCTTATTCAACTACTTTAAAAAGTAGTTGAAACATGTTAATCTTAAATCTCAATTCTCTATGTTTTCTTCAAATGTTATTTAAAAAATCTTATTTACACAGATGTTATAAAGTAAATTCAAATGCAAACTATCAGTAGAGAATATACAAGGGAAGGATGGAGAGTCTCTTTTATGCTAAAAATGAATATCTAGATATTAGTCCGTTCAAGAAATATTTAACTCTATCACAAACTAATTTATGGTAGCATTCAAGAAATGATGTGGAAGCTGAAAGTCATTCTGCTTTACAAACTTCAATCCACATAAGTAAACTTACTTGAGACGATATAGTTTGACAAAGAACATCCTTGAATATCAGAGACCATAAACTATATACCTGGGGAAAAACCAACCTCAAAAGAATTTCAGAGCATAAGAAGTGTATAAAAATGAGCAGGAAGTAATTACATTTCTGTAATTGTGTGTGTGACTGCCAGCACAGACTGCCCTGCATTTGATCTCTTCTTTATAAATTATGTCAGTGTACATAAAAACACATTTGACTTCCTGGGAAGCAATTAAATCAATAGAAAAGGTAATAATTATATTAGACTTAGGGTAATATTTTAAAACAGTTAGGAAAATGGACATTGTGAAATGACACTAGCCACAGTAATAAATATTCTTAGGTTAACTGATATGTACACATGGGTTTTCATTTCTCAGTAATGAGAATGGGTGGGAGAAATTTGGAGATGTCAGTGGGCAATGAGCTCATTCTCTAGTGGAAGAAAATATTGAATTTATATTCTGGATAAGTCACTTACTAACTGGATAAACTTCAGTGAGACATTTAAACTCTGTAAATTGAATTACTTATTTATAAAAATACGGGATAAAAAACCTCAAACATTTGTGATGACTGAGATCTTATTTAACATATTAAGATTTAGGAAGTGCTCAATAAATATTTGTTAATAGCCTATTTTCAAAATGCTTTCATCTTTTATGAAAGGAATTATATATGGTAAAAACTGTTTGGAGGAGAAATAACAGTGAGCCTGATAATGGTAATAAAAATGTCAATTGTTAATGTTCATTATATTTAGTTTATTTTGTCGCTAAAGTCAGCCTTAAAAAATTGGAAATTTCTACCTCAGTCTATCCTTAGCTTTGCAGTACAAATTCAAGTGTTTTCACTTATCACAATTTAGAATTCTTAGTAAATATTTCACAGTAAACTCAAGGAAAATGCTACCCATAAATTAAAAGTGATTAAGAGACATAAAATTTAACTTTTATTATTTCCTAAATTAGTAATTTTATTTTCCTCTGTGTTTTTTTCTACATGACGCCAAAATAAACTAAGTGCAACTAATTAGAGGGTGATAGGTTTATGGACAAAACCTATGGTGATAGGTTTTGTGTGGATCTATAGTGGTGTAAGGCCAGGGGAGGGGGATGTTGAAATTTTCAATAAAGGCAAGATAGGTCTGAGTGAGAAGGCAACATTTGAGTGAAGTTATGTAATAAGAGTGTGATCCAAATAAATTTCTGGTACAGGAAAGCTCTAGTAGGAGGGAAGAGCCAGTGCAGGAGGAGGGCCTGATGCAGAATTATGCCTGGAATCTTTGGGGAATATCAAGTTCAGTTTGAACAAATGGGAAACTAAAAGGAGAATGAAGTAAGAGAAATCAGTGGGAAGTAGGGAGAGAATGGGTGCAAACATTTAGGGCTTCTTAGGTACCTGCTACTGAGAGATAACATATTATCATGGTTGGAAGCATAGACTCTGCAAAAAGACTTTCTGGCCTCAAATCATATACTACCATTATTAGCCAGAGAGTATGGGTCAAGAAAATGACCCTTTTGTGCTTTAGTTACTCCATTTGTAAAATTGTGATAATGCTGCCAACATAGTAAGATTGTTCTTAGCTATTATTTTATACTAGAGACATAGGGAGCCATAGACTTTTTAGCAGAGCAGCAATATAATCTGACTTATTAAAAATTTACTCTGGTTCAAGTATTGATAATATGCAATAGGAGGGAAGCATGAAAAAGTAAAACTAAGAACACTTAGGAAGCTATTACAATAATTCATGTGAGAGACAATTGAATATCTTGTGCTGATAGTGGGGGTATTGAGAAGTTTTAGATTTTAGACATATGTTGACAAAATGTAAACAGGAGTTAATGACTGATTGGATATGGGACTATGATAAACAAGAGTCAAGGAAAACTTCAGTATTTTTCACCTGAGCAACAGAAAGGATGGGACCACCTGAAATGGAGAAGAGTGGTATAGAACAAAAAATGAGATATAAAGCCAGTAAGTTTTGAAAGTAGAAAATTTGAGCTTTCTATCACATACTGATTGGACAGTTGGATGTAAATATTGAATAGACAGTTGGATTGTATGAGTGGAGAGGGAATAAGGCTTGAAATATAAATTCTTAAATGTCAGAATATTGATGATATTTAACCCATGAAACTATATGAATTCTTGGAGTAAATCAACATGCACACACATGCTATATATATATATATGTAAATTCCTAAGGAGATATATACACACACACTTTCTTGACCATAATTGATGAACTGATGTGTTTTATAATATACACCTGGAAGAAAACCCTTAACAATATAGTGACTTCTGTTATGAATCAGTCATTAAATTATACAAGTTTCTTCCTGGGCAAACTTGCCTTGGGTATATTATTTGGCAAGTGGTAGATACTTGAAAAACAGAGAAAGCCAGTATCTCTTTCTGAATCATGGCTTCTAGCATGAAAGGACAAATTGAGTGAAGGGTCAATAGAGCAGAGCTGAGCACAAGATCTCTCGTGCTGTGAACACAGACTTGCCATGGATGTCACATTCAGCTTCTTGAGTAGCTTCAAAGTGTCACTATGAGCCATCCTCACCATCAACTGAAAAAGACAGCCTCACAAATCAACCAGACCTCTAATGCTGAATTCCTAAGGAGGTGCATGAAAGTAGGTAAAGCTAGAAATTTTCTCGGTTTATTACAGAGAATCCGCTAAAGGATAAGCTGGGAGCAAAATGTCAAGCAAAAAGATATAACTTAAGATGCATTAGAATATTTCCACCTGGTAGATGAGAAGATAGAGAAAAACAGAGTTTCTTTTGAGGACTGAGAAAATCTTTGCCTAGTGCAGCAAACCAATAACCAATGTAAATATAGGTCTAAAGGATTGATTGAGATGTGAACAAGTATAGTAGCACTAAAAGCTTAGAGATTTTCATAAAGGATACTGAAAAAGGAAATACACCCCAGTCCTATTTAGTAAGTTCTTTATCTTGATGAACACATATCACTATTAAGAAATACAAATTATGGTTTCTTTATAACATTACTTAAATTGTGTGGTGGACTTCAGTAATAGAATTGCAATTATTTATTTTTGTTCTGAAAAACTAGATTATAGATAAAATGATTTAAAAATTTATGCAATAGTTTGCAAAAAAAAAGGGGGGGGCATTCTGAATGCCAGAAGTGAAGAATGCACTGAGCACTAGACAGAAGTAAATAAGATGATACAGCAACAGTTCTGTGAAATTATTGAAATAGTGATGGTTTGAGTACTGTGCTTTCAGGCCTACCAAATTCCTATAGAGTAGATTCTGTCAAAGGCCTTTAGTATTAGTGGTAAGGGAACTAACTAAATCTGCCAGCAGAGAAAATTAAGCTTGCCTTTGTCATGACTCTGTGTGGGGCAACAATTCTCACAAGAAATCAAAAGAGTAGCCCTGCAACTTTGATGTGTTTGAACATGAATTTACACTATGCTCATAATATGGGGATATCCTAAGCTGAGAAAGTAGCAATTAAAAAATGATCCTGGTGTCATGAAAATCCTAGGGAGTCTAGAAATCAAATGCAAAATTGCTCTGGAGGGACACATTGGTCCATGTAGGATTTATAAAGGGGAAAATCAAAAGAGGCCAGATTAAGATGAGCTCACAAGCTCAAAATCAGAAATTACAAAGTTCATAGTAAGTGAAAGTCATCAGTCACAAGCACCAGGAGAACTCAAGCTATTGGATTTAAAACCTCAAAGTAAAACCCAAGAGCATGAGATCATGGGATGACAGAAAAACTGCACACACATGTATACATACATATAGCCTAAGTGTCTAAAAGGATTAAAGAGATAGCAGTGCCTTCTGCTTACATGCAGTAAGCTTGGGAAGACAGAACCTTAATTTAGCAGTGGGGAAATTTAAGAATGAAGTAAACCTATCCCCATAGAGCTTCCAGAAGCCATACTAATTGGTGGCAGTAAACTCTGAAAGGTAAAGGAAGGTGACCTTTACAGCAGGTGGACTGGTTGAAAGTCTAATTGAGAAGAAATTATACCCAAGTATCCTCCCCCCATTCCAAGCAGGCAGGAGATTGTAACTTCCCTACTTAAGAGAAGACTCAGAATTATACTCTAGAGTGTAAAATATAAATTATCTTTCTTGGAGGAAAAGTTGAAGCTTGGGAGACGATCACATGAGGATTAAGGAACACCCAAGGGCTTTTTCTGCTATTTGGTATTCCAACTGGGACAAAGGTGTTCACACTTAAGGCAGGAGACGGACATTATCTTCTCTACAATATATGGGAAGTCCAAGCAAATGAAAAAATAAATAAATAAAAATTATTATCACCAGTGTTTTCTACAATAAGTGCCAGCAAGATCAGTCTACAGTAGGGATAGAGAGGCCAAGTATTCCCACACATCTGTTAGCTGACCTTGCTTTTTAGTATCCCTATCTTATACATAAGATGATTGATCAAGATCACCAGGAAAGAAAATAATATGAAAACAAACCAAAGCAACTTGAGAGAATCAATTTATTTATGGGGAAGAAATACTACTATTATCCTTAAAGATACGAGAGAATACTGCATCCTTCAAAAGTCAGGTGTAATATACCTTTATATTAATATATAATACATATATATGGCATAAATATATATGTGTGTGTGTGTGTATATATATATATATATATATATATATGTATATACTTCTGATACAATGCTGAATAGAAAGCAGACAGTCTTGTCCCTGAGCTCAAGGGGAAAGTATTCGATCTTCCATCGTAAAGAAGATATTTGTTGTAGCCTTATCAAAGATGCTCTATATCAGGATAAGGATGTCTCTGTGGCAGCCAGGGGAGTGCTCCACTCAGAACTCTCTTCAAGAGAGAATCTGTGTTGGAAAGAGTAAAGTTACTTGAGAGCCTCCAATTGCCATAACTTAAGGATCTTCCAGAACATTTTATCAAACCACACTCTTCCCAGACTACTCCCAGCCAATGACTGAACATGGTTCAGGTACTTGAGCTATGATACATATTCCTGCCTAATATGTGATTCCTTTAATGGGACATCTTTGTCCTGAGGCTCTGATCATCCTGGCCAATACTTTGTCAGAGCTGCATTACAGGCTGAAGCTCTTTCTATCCCTCCTTTTCTTCTCTCCCTGCATTTAGGTTTGAGGGTCCATTTTTCTCTATGCTCCATTTTTCCACTACTGCTCCATTTTTCTCTATGCTCCCCAGTGTAGAATTCTATACCTAGTTAAATATCATTTAAAATGGAAACAAAATAAATCTTTTATAACATGAAATATGAGATAATTATCTCCAGGAGATCCATACTAAAAAATGTTAAATGTTGTTCTTCAGACAAAAAGAAAGTAACAACCAAATGGAAATAGGGATCTACACAAAAGAATAAAGAGTACTTGGAAGAAACATGGGTCAGAAAATAGACTGTGCTTAAATTATACTAATTTAGAGTTGTTTTTATGGTCCATCTTATTAATTACGTTAGTTAATGTACTATGTACACTTGAGAGGAATATTTAAGCTTCAGTGTCCTTTAGATGTCAGTTAGGACAATTAGATCCACAGAACTTAAGTTGGTTGATAGTACTGGTCAAATATCTGTATCTTTACTCATTTTTTTACACTTTCTCTATCAATTACTAAGAGTATTATTGAAATATTTAACATTTATTATGGATTTGTCTACTATTTTTAGCTTTGTCAATTTTTCTTCAAGTATCTTATAGCTCTGTTAGTGGGTAAACACTTAGGATTGTTAGATCTTCTTGAATAATTGATCCTCCTTTAATTATAAAATACCCTTTTTAACTGTGGTAATACATTTGACTTGAAATCTACCTTGTCAGGTATTATTATAGCCACTACAGCCTACTTTAGCTTAGTGTTTTCATAGTATGTAATTTTCAACATTTTAGTTTCAGCCACTATGTCTTTTTTTTTTTAATGTGTTTCTTATAAGCAACATATAATGTGGTCTTACTTCATCATCTGGTCTGACAATCTTTGCCTTTTCATGAAGAATCTTAATTCAAACATATAAAATTAATAATGGATATGTCTTGGTATTTGGTTTTAATTTATCCCATTTGTTTTTGTTTTTGATTTTTTTTTGTTCATCTTCTTGACAATTTTATAGAAGTTTCCTGGTTAAATATTTTATTCTTCTTCATTAACAATCTTGTCTCTTATTTTCCTGGCAATACCTTCTTTTTAAAAAAAATTTAATTTTTTATACAATTTTTAAAAGTTACTTTCCATTTACAGTTATTACAAAACATTGGCTATATTCCCCATGTTGTACAATACCTCTTTGATCCTATCTTACACCCAATAGTTTGTACCTCCCACTCCCCTACCCCTACATTACCCTTCACCTCTCCCACTGGTAACCACTAGTTTATTCTCTTTATCTATGAGTCTGCTTATTTTTTTAATATTCACCTGTTTGTTGTATCTTTTAGATTCCACATATAAGTCATCTCATACCATATTTGTCTCTCTGTCTCACTTGTTTTACTTAGCATAATGCTCTCCAAGTCCATCCATGTTGCCGCAAATGACAAAATTCTGATCATTTTTATGGCTCAGTAGTATTCCATTGTGTGTATATACATACCATATCTTCTTTATTCATTCATCTGTTGATGGACACTTAGGCTGCTCCCATATCTTGGCAATTGTAAATAATGCTGCTATGAACATTGGGGTACATGTATCTTTTCAAATTAGTGTCTTTGTTTTTATTTCTTTGGTTTTTGTCCTCTGCCTATTTGTGGTGAGTGTACCCTTTATTGACTTATTATCTATATATTTTTGAGTTTGCTATGCTAGAGATATTAATACATAATAATATGATATTTCATAATCATTTTACAAAACATCAAACCATATCACAGTAAAATATATTTATTTCCCTTCAAATATTTGTGGACATCTTATATTTTACTTCCTTCTGTATTATAAACCCTCTAACATATTTTACTCTAAAGAGTCACTAGGTTTTTAACAATTTAAAAAATCTAAATATAAAAATACAAATACTAAAACAGTGATGTTCTGTTATTTCCCTAGAGATATTCTTTTTCTAGGTCTTCATCACATATATAAATCTGGCTTTTTATCTGTTAGTTTTCCATTCCACTTGAAGAATTTAGTTTAACCATTTATTATAGTGCATTTACTAGATGCAAATACTTTCAGGCTTTGTCTGGAAATGTCCTTTAAAATCCATTAAAATTTAAGCAATATTTTTACTGAATATAAAATTGTAGCTAAAAATTAGTATTTATTTTCTATTTATTTATGTTTTATTTTTTATTTATTTATGTTTTCCGTGATGGGATTTTGACATCATTAGTTACTCGTTTTGTTGTTCTACTATATGTAATGAGTATTTTTAGCCTTGTCCCTTAAGATTTATCCTTTTTTGGTTTTAAATAATTAATTTATAACATGCTGGGTGTGGTTTTATTTGTATATTATTTGCTTGGAGTTTTGCTGAATTTCTTGCACATATACAATAATATCTTTCATCAATCTGGAAATCCCCAACTCCTTATTTCTTCAAAAAGTTCTTCTGATTTATCCTATCTTTCCTCTCCTTCTTGGATACTAGTTACATGCAAGTTTTTCATTTGCTAATGTAACACATATCAGCCATGCTCTATTCTTCTTTGTTTCTCACTCTTTTTTCTCTTTCTGTTCCACTTTGACTAGTTATTTTCAACCTGTCTTCAAGTTTTCTGGCCTTCCTATTTCAAATCCAGTCTGAAGTTAAGGCTATCTAGTGGAAAATATTCAAAATGAAACACAGAGAGGAAAGAATAAGGCAGCACAGAAAGGAGCATTATAGACAAGTGCAAAGCGGTGAAAAAGTTTAGCCTGCATACAATTTGATTTATAGGGGAAAAGGAGAGAAGAAAATGGAGTAGAAGTAATATCTGAAGATATATTCACCATGAATTTTCTAAAACTGAAGAAAGATACCAAAACACAGATTCATAAAGCATTGTGAACACCAAGTAGTATAAATGAAAATAAAACGACATCTATAAACATCATAGTAAAATATTTGGGAAAAACAGGGAAAATATTCAAGAAAACAGTTTTTTAAAGACAGTATTTTAAATGAAAAACCAGTAAAACTGACATCTGACTTCTCAGCAAAATCAGTGGAATCCAGAAGACAGTGGAATTATATCATTAAAGCAGTGCAATAAATATAAAATTCTGCAAGTAGTAAACTTCAAAAATTAAGATATTTTATAATACTTTAAAACAAAGAAAAATAAAAGTAATGTTTCATCAGCATTCCTGTACTACAACACAATTCTGTAGAGTGAAGGAAAAATGATCCCAGTCAGATATGGGGATTAAGGGGAAAAAAGTGTACTTGACAAGGAATTGAATGTCAGGGTAGACAAATTTGAAATTTTTAAATTAATGTGCCAAGTAGATGAATGGGTTGATAAAATGAATTTAAAGTAGACAAAGATAAATTAACAGAGAACTAATATACAAAGAAGATAGCTGTATAAAGGGAATAGAAACAATTATTCTACCACTTTATATTTTTAACTATCCCAACTTTAAAAGCTGATGAGATTATGTGAATTGAAAGGGACCATTCGTTTTCAGGGAAGTGAAATGTTGAGGAGCAATGTCCAGGCTGCCAGTATTTTGTTCCAGGGAAAGTTAATGAAAAGTGAAGCAGGTTGAAACCAATCTTATTTTTTTGGTTTTTTGTTTAATTAAAGTGCATTTTAAATAGTTGATAATAAACAAGGGGAAGGGAAGCACAATAGCAAAATAAAAGCAAAACTATCATAGCTTTCTGAAAATCTTCTTCAAAATATGTCTGGTTTAGTACCTTCTGATTTACTCATATCCAAGATGAGAGATGGGTCTCAAAATTTCAAGTTTGTTTTCTTAGGTCCATTAGTGTCCATTTATTGGATTCTGTTGAAATGTGACACTAGTATTGCCCACCCTTACTTAATTGCACTCTCCATAACTACCAGCTGATCTACTTGACAATCTAAAATCGTCATCATTCTTACGATACTAAAGTTTTGACTGCATTTATCTCTACATTCAGTATTTCTCAGGTGGATCAACCTCCCAGAATGCAATGTTACATTATTGGCCCCTCTCACTCACATCCTGTCTTGTTTCTTAAAGTGTCACCACACAGGGACATAAAATAAAAGATCTACTAATAAAGGATAGGTACAAAATCCATTTTTGAAGAAAAGTGTGGCTGCCATACAGCAGCAATTGCAAGAGAGGTGTGGCTATTTGGGTTTGTAACCAGCTTGAAGGCAGTAGAAAAGCTTTTTTTTTTCAAGCAGCAAAATTTCTGTATAGATTAATTAGTCAATTGTATCCTTTATTTATTGCCTATAAAATGTATTTATCTATGAAACCTTGAAAAATGTTTAACACTTTTCATTATATCTGTGCCTTTGTGTGCCTTAATTTATCATTTTTCAAGTGTATTTAAAATATGTCTTTTATCTCATTTGATTCTTACTCAATGCTCTGAGATAAACTAAGTGTTACTAGCCACATTTTAAATATAAAGAAACTAGAGACTAGTGAGATTTTAATAGCTTGCCCTGGTGAAAGAAAGAAAACAGGATTGCAGAGGTTGTTGTCATTTCTATTGGGTTGGCCAAAAAGTTCATTTGGGCTTTTCTGAAACATCTACTCCTGCCTCTCTGTCTTAAGAATAAAATGAGAACAACTGCTTTTTTTTGAAAAATATTTGGATAAAATATAGATCCAGTTTTTAAAGTCTATACTTCTAATTGCATCTATTGATATTGTCATTTAATTTGCTTTTAGTAGGCTACAGTTTGAATATATGGGAGACTTTTTGTGTATTCTTATGTTTCGATTATTTCCCCCAGGATTCCTTCCTTCCAGAGTATGATCTTATTTAATCAAAGAGAAATAGTCCATCATCTCAGTACTTAACCCTAATATAACGTGCATCATCAGCAAACAATATATAAAACATGATGCCAATATAATATATACTGGTTTCTATCATGAGAATAATGTTATGGAAAAGTAGCAACGGCAATGTTTTACTGAGTGCTTATTATGTGTCAGAATATTTCTATGTCTTTTACATACATTAGATCATTTAATTCTAAAAAAAAGAGCAAAATAAATTAGAAAGGTATTATTGATTGGTATCCATCCTCTAGAGATGAGGAGTCATTGGGAGGAAAGCAAATAATTTGCCCAAGGTCATCCAGCTAGTAAGGACAAGGTTAGGATCAAAACCTAGGCAGTCTGGCCCCTGCTTCTCTACCTTCACACTCATCCACATTTCCATGTCCAGCTCCCAAATCTGCTTCTCCCCAACTTGTCTTATAAGCAGATTGAAAAGGAATTCCTTGATACTCCTATAAAACTCAGCAGTTTCCTCTAGGTTGCAACAAGATGTGTTGTATTTCCTGTTTTTTGGCTTCATCACACTAAGCTCCTTGACCTTATTTATACTTTGCAACCCAAGCACATCCTTAGGTAAGAATTCTTACTCAATAAACTATGGTTGTATAATAAATGATAGGATGAACACATTATCAACTTTTATTGAACATCTGGTATGTACTGGGCATGATCTAGATACAATGAAAGCAGCATTAAACAAAAAACTAGCAAAATATTTTGTTGCCATGGAGATTATAATTGTTCCAAAGGTCTTAAACAGCTTCATATGATCCTGAAAGACTAAATCTTATTTCAAATTACTTGAGTTTCCTGGCATCTGAGGCTGAAATAGACAATATTTACTAGTTTCAAAATGATGCAAATGTCAGTTCATTTAATTTCTTTAAAAGTCTAAACCTGTGAACCAAGCTTGTCAAGATGGTGCAACATAAATCTTTCTCCATACAGTTTAATTAGACTTTGTTAAGTAGAGTCATTTGTGCTTTTACTTACCACTTTTTTTTATCCCTTTTTTAAGGACAGCTACTCTGCTGTCCTTATCTACTTTTTCTTTCTGTATTTTGTTTCCACTCTGTATAAACACCTAGTCTTTGACTATTTCAATTCAATCATAAATTTAGTTTAAAAAAATCTTCTTCTGCATGATCAAACCTATTTGAAGCGCAGGAATCAGAAATCATCCTGGTTGATCTTATAGTTTTTGTCAGAACTGAATTTACCTCTGAGAAGGGAGCTAAGTGATTCATTGAAATATTATAGAGTTGTCTCCTAAAAACCTCAGTATACTTGTGTGATTCAACTCATCACAAAAATCATCTATTATTTTAAAAATATATGTACTTACCAAAAGAAATAATTTATTATACCATCTCTGAATAGATAAGTTCAGTTTTTACTACCTTTAATATCACTTGTATATATATGAACATTTGCTAATTTATTTATAAAAATACATTTTAAAAAATGCTTTAATTTTTCTATGCTTTGTCATTTTACGTTCTATAGCAATAGGGTGCTACACACTATAAGCCAACTTATGTGTCTGAATTTACTTAGAGTTTGTGTACTTTCTGTGATACCTTGTGTTTTCTTTCTTTTTAAAGTTATCTAGTTGATTCCCGTTGGTGTGTTGAAAGACTTACCATTTCTCAACCATATAATTTTAGGCCTTTTACTTAATATTGTAATGGCTTATTCCCTACTACACCACTGATGTAGAGATACTAATACTTGCCTCAAAAGGTTATAGAAAATGAGTCATAATATTAAACAACTAAATGTGTGAGGTATTGCCTAACATGTAGTTAAGTATTTATTAAATCTAGTTTTATTTTCATATCCTGATTTCATTCATTCATTCATGAAATCTTTTTGGATAACTTTTCATGCCAAGAACTGCATAATGGTTGGAAATTTAAAAATATATATGTATAATAAAACATTCTCTACTTCATGGTGCTCCCTGGGTATCATAGGTGTTTTAAGATGATGACACAATACAATATGTTGAATGTCAGAAGTGGAATTATCTGCAGTCCCAAAGTATGCCATTCCATGTGTATGGGCACACAAAGAAAGGGCATTGATCCCAGTTAGGGAACTAGAGGGAAAGGAAGGAGAGGAATTGGGATTGGTAGGAAAGAACAAGAAAAACAGGTATGTAGGATGAAAATGTGGTGACCACTAAAATCGCTGATGTAAATAGAGAAATCTAGAAAGCAGTTGAGATACATGTCAGAATCTAGAGAATTATTCTAAGCATGAAGTATACTTGGAGATGTAATCAACATCTAGAGTGAATAATAGCATCAGGGGAGGAGGGCAAGTAGAGTGAAACAGCCAGTTAGTGGCTAGCGAAGGGAATGCTAGGGAACCCTAGCCTTTAAGGAGCATGGAGAGGAACTCCTGAAGAGTGAGAGGAGGCAGCCAGAGCTGTCTCAAAACTACATGATGGGGCTTCCCTGGTGGCACAGTGGTTGAGAGTCTGCCTGCCGATAAAGGGGACACGGGTTCGTGCCCCAGTCCGGGAAGATCCCACATGCCGCGGAGCGGCTGCGCCCGTGAGCCATGGCCGCTGAGCCTGCGCGTCCGGAGCCTGTGCTCCGCGATGGGAGAGGCCACAACAGTGAGAGGCCTGCATACTGCAAAACAGAAAACAAAAAACAAAACAAACAAACAGAAAAACTACATGATGGGTATAAAGTTTCCAAATGCATAAGAACTGAGGAGCAAAAAATTTTGCAAAAAGGTCAGTCGATTTATATAAGGATTGAAAACCTTTTCAGATTTACTATTAGAATTTCCCCAGAGACTTCATTTTTTTTAGTAGTAATTTTTAAAAATTTTATTGGAGTATAATTAATTTACAGTGTTGTGTTGGTTTCAGGTATACAGCAGAGTGATTCAGTTATACGTATGTTCATTCTTTTTCAAATTCTTTTCTCATATAGGTTATCACAAAATATTGAGTAGAGTTCCTTGTGCTATACAGGAGGTCCTTGTTAGTTATCTATTTTATATTTAGTAGTGTGTGTATGATAATCCCAAGCTCCTGATTTATTCCCCCCCCATTTTTCCCCTTTGGTAAACATAAGTCTGTTTTCAATATCTGTAAGTCTGTTTCTGCTTTGTAAATAAGTTATTTTGTGTCATTTTTAAAAAATTAGATTCCTTATATAAGTGATATCACATGATATTTGTCTTTGTTTGACATACTTCACTTAGTATGATAATCTCTAGGTCCATGCATGTTGCTGCAAATGGCATTATTTTGTTCCTTTTTATAGCTGAGCAATATTCCATTGCATACATGTACCACATCTTCTTTATCCATTCCTCTGTCAATGGACATTTAAGTTGCTTCCCTGTCTTAACTAGTGTAAATAGTGCTGCAACGAACACTGAGGTGCATGTATCTTTTCGAATTATGGTTTTCTCCAGATATATGCCCAAGAGTGGGATTGCTGGCTCACACATTAGTTCTATTTTTAGTTTTTTAAGGAACTTCCATACTGTTCTCCATAGTAGTTGTACCAACTTACATTCCCACCAACAATGTAGGAGGATTCCCTTTTCTCCACACCCTCTCCAGCATTTATTGTTTGTAGACTTTTTGGTGATGGCCACTGATTTTACATTTCTCTGATAATTAGTGATGTTGATCATCTTTTCATGTACTTTTTGGCCATCTATTTGTCTTCTTTGGAGAAATTCCATAATGATGAATATAAAAGCATCAACTCTCTTTGGACAAAAAAGTGTAGAGACTGTGAATGGCCTGTGTAGTGAAAATACAAAACAGTGGAGGAAAGTGTAAGATATGGCATTCACAAAAACTGATCTAATTATATGCATAGAAGGATGGTTTATTATTGCCAAGTAAAGGACCTGACAATTATCATCCTGTTTTTCTTTCTTTTTATCCTCTCTCGAGAGACTTTAAAATTAGAAAATTTCAGTAGATTATTTCAGTAAGATTATTTTATAGATTATTTCAGTAGAGTAAATGTAAACTACTCTGTCAAAGCACAAGATAAAAAGAGAACATATAGGTAAATTTTTCCATTTGGATTATCAGTCAATATTATCACTAAATATTGACCACATGCAATTTAAAAGCCTGTTTCTATATTTTTTTCTATTTAATGTTTCTAAATATGAAAATGTATATGTAAATTATAAATGTAAATTTTTAAAAATTGTTATTAAATCTAAATATTTTCTGAAAAATGAAGATATTCCTTTTAAGTTCTTTGCTCAAACTCTCCTATTTGATAAATTCTCTAGTTGGATTTTAATGGAATTTTTCTTCCAAATTGTGCATTTTTGCTATATAAAATTCAGGTCATTATCATTCATTTCTGCGTTAAATTTCTTAATCTTTGAAAAATTTTTCATTTAAAAATTAATAACCTATATTCTGTATAAAATTCATATTCAATTTTTCAGAATAAAGAAAAAATTGAGTATTAGGACTTCAAATTGTAAAAATTTACATATACATTTTAAAATGTTTATCTTTGCTATGATTTTTTCATAATCTATTGTTTTTTTCTTTACATGTACCCACTTACTTCCTGACCTAGTAAGGCAGCTATTCTATTTCATATACAAATGAAGAGAGGAAGGATGAGCAAATCTGAAATTTTAATTGTATGTGCTTTAAAAAGTCGAACAAAAACCCTTAAATGATCTTGGTGCTTAGACTATAAATTCAGTGACCCTATTTTGGTCGTTTTGGTGGTTAGTTTCTTAAAGTCTGAATATCATGTATGCTGAGTTGATAGTTATGGATTTTTTAAAAATCATAAACCACTCAGGTGATTGTGGGCTTCTATACTTTCTCTGCACCTGTTATTCCTATATTCTACCCTGTCTTAATTTTTTTTAAGTTATAAAAGGAATTCTTTGTATCATCTTTTTGTATTCTCTCTCCCACGTCTACCTCTAACTGTAACCCATTCTCTCTCTGTTATCACTCAATTTTAGCCTCTAATTATGTCCCTGCTTTCTTTTCATTTCTCCCTCTTTGTCCATATTAGCCCTTTGAACCATAACTTTCTGAGAAAATGGAAATGCCCTCCATCTGCACTGTTCAATATGGTAATGAGTAGCCATGTGTAAATACTGAGCACTTGAAATGAGGCTATCAAGTCTGAGGAAGTGAATTTTTAATTTTAATTAATTGAAATTTGAATAACTTTACATGGCTAATGGTTACCATATAGGACAGTGCAGCTTTATACCCCTTATTCTTTCTCATTTTCTCATTCTTTCTCCTCTGCCTTGGTATATTTCTTCTTTGTCTCTGTCTCTAATTCTAACTGTAGTTTTTTTGCATCTTCTTTCAGATACTACTCTATTAAAATATATCTTCAATCTATTCATTCAATACTTAAGCCATGTCCAAAATTTGATATATCCCATATTTTAGAGATCAGGTGAAGCCTCAACTGAAGCAAAGAGCATTCAGTTTTAACTTTTACAGCATTATTTCTAAAACCACTGTATTATAAAGCTGTTCGCTTTTCAAATTCTTAGATCCATGGGAAATCTTATTTTTGCTTATATACATTGTAGAATTTACTGCTTCGTTTAAGAAAAGTTAACTTACTAATCAGGAAAATGAATCAAAAGCCTTTAAGTATTTTGTATAACACTAGTAAGAACAGGCTAAGGATTTTTAAAAAGGGCTAGCTAAGCTTGGTCCCAGAAAACTTGTGAGCACATTACAATTGCCTGTTAAATTGTAATCTCTCAGTAAACTGATTCTGTCATTTTAAATTGTGTGAATCTGTGCCTTCCTAATGATTTTATTTTTCTTTGTGATAGAATGCCTCCTTTTCCCTTTCTGTCACATATACATGTGCAGACACACACACAAAGGTTTTCAAATTCTTCTGCTGGATTTGAAAAGCTCTGAAAGCCGACCAAACTAGTTTCACTCCCTTTGAAATAAAATAAGCAACCTGTCATCTACTGAGTTTAAAGCACTATTCCAAAAATATGTTCAATAAAATTTATATGTTTTAAAGTTTAACTTTGGATTTCTTTTCTTTTTGTTTTGTTGCTTTTAGATGTGCTTTTTAAAAATGGAGACATTCATATTTCATGGCTATTTTTTTGGAAGAATTTTCAGAAACATTTTAAAGAAGAAACTTTAAATTTAATTCAAAACTGATTTATTTATACATTCACATTTATAGACAAGTTTTAAGATTCCTGAGAAGTCCCAGTTTCCCAAACAATACTAACGCATTTATTTTCACCACAAAATGAAATCGATCCAAAAAAATGACTTTTATGATTCTATAAAACCAATGCTTATCATCTTATCAACAATGACCAAAACTATATTTCCCTCTGAGGGGTGGGATAGGGAGGGTGGGAGAGAGGTGCAAGAGGGAGAAGATATAGGGATATATGTATATGTATAGCTGATTCACTTTGTTATACAGCAGAAACTAACACACCATTGTAAAGCAATCATACTCCAATAAAGATGTTAAAAATAATAAAAGCTAAAGTGATATACACAGTGTTTCACTGCTCCAACTTCAGGTAGTGGGTAAATAATAATGACAATAAAATACAGTGTGTGACAGGATGAAGTCAGGTAACAGGAATCCAGTAGATCTTACTGAAGTCACCATTCATCCTGCTTATACAGGTAACAAAGCTTGACTGACATGCAGGTGATAGATGGCTGGCTCTATCCACTCACTGAGTGGAACATGTAGGTGAATAATCGTGATTCAGATCTGTGCCTTAGTTATTCAACAAGTTACTCTGTATAGTGAATTTGGGGGGTATCTTGTGGGTATCACAAGAATAAACACAAAAGTTAAAATCTGCCAATATTAAATATGTAAATTCTATTTTTTTCTTATCTGGACTATTGTCTCCTGTAAATAAGAAAATTTAAAAACTGTCAATGTTGGCTAAGAGAGTTTCATATATACTGTATCCATACTTTTTGTGCTCTTACTGTTAAGATTTTATGATTTTTCTTGTTTCTGTTAACTCAGGCCAATTAAAGCAATTCCCTTTGTGGGCATTTGGGTCATTGTTTTCAAGTTTATTGATTCAATTGCATTCTGTAAATATTTGTGAAAAATCACTTCTTGTCATACTCCATACCAGATGCTGGCACAATAAAGATAAATGAGGCACAATTACTATGGTGAAGGAAGTAACTAGATACCATAGTAGATGATGGGAGTTCTACAACTTGAGTACGGAAGAGGGCTGCAGTCTGTAGTACCTCATTACCCACAGAATTATGAAGACAGAACACATCAGGGTGGAGATTTTGGTGTGTATATTAGATGTCACCTCCAGAAAGAATTACAGTCTTTTTTTCCAGTTTGCCTGGTGCTATTAAGAAAGTACAAATCCACTGAATTCTGAATACTAATCTTGTGACAAGTACTTTCGAATGTATGACAACTATAGGTTTCATATTGTGGACAGCTTGGCTACAAAACACTAAATAAATGGAAAGCCTAAGTATAGTGACACTAGGTGGGAACACTTAGACTTTCCTGAGAGTAGAGTGATGAGTATCCACACAGATCTGCATTGGTATCAAGGAGCAAGGCTAACAGTTTGATTGATGTCACTCCCCACTCCTTGATTGCAAGTCTGCTAAATAAAAAAATGTAGGCTGTCTTGGACACATCATGTGCTATGTAAGATATTAAGTTTCAATTCCTTTTCCCATGAAGTTGACAAGTTCTTATATTATACCATAAAAAAATCCTTTGTCTCTAGCAGAAACCAATCAACATATAGGAAAGAGAAAATAATATTATAAAAAGAATGTAAAGTTAAAGGCAATGTAGTAAAGAATTATTGGCAAACAGTTGCTATTTGTGTTGATCTTTCCTTTCTTTCCAAGTTTTGATTTTAGATTTTAAGGTTAGCAACATCACATCTAGGTTTTCTCATATTTTTGTATATCAGCAAGATTTCACACTTCTTGATATGTTATGATTTTAGACGTTTGTGCTTTAAGAGTCCCCTCAAAATGTATCTTGGGTATTGAAATTCTAGACTTCGAATTCACAGAACAGGAACCATATCTTATTTTTTTTTGTATCCCTCACAGATTGCTTTGTAAATAACTATTTATTTACTAAGATATAGGGTTTACTAAATAATATCTGAATGACAAGTCAAAAATCAGTAGTTTTTTTTCTAATTTGTCCAGGCACTTAGGAAAAATTCTCACTAACAATTTATAGCATAACACCAAATGTAACACGTAGGGAACATAATGCATATAAAACACGTAGGGAACAAAATGCATATACATAAAAAAATGTAACACGTAGGGAACATAATGCATATTTAAATGCTATGTAAGCGGGATTAGACATGAATTATCTGTGGAAAGATCATGCTTTCCTTAATTTACAATCTCTAGGTACATATTATTTATTATATATGAAACATAGTGTTCTAACACACTGTTTTTCCAAATAGTCTGAGACTTTGTAGGTAAATTAAATTTCACTGGTGCTACTTTCACTGGCCTAAGTCATTCCTAGTGATGGCTCACACTCTTGTTTCTTGAATTCAATGCTGCCCACAACCTGGGGTTATGCTTTTGTTATTTGATAAAGCAATGACCATGTTATTGAGGAATAAACATCTAAGTCCCTAAAATAAGCTCATATTTTTCTCCACTTACCCCAAACATAACTACTGTGTAATATAATAGATGCTGAAGAACTGAACATTTCCCACTGACCCTTGCTAAACACTAGCCCCAACTATTCCTCACTACCCCTCTTTTTTAAAATTAATTTTTTTATACTGGAGTATAGTTGATTTACAATGTTGCATTAGTCTCAGGTGTATACCTATTCAGTTATACAAATACATATATCCATTCTTTTTCAGATTCTTTTCCCATATAGGTTATTACAGAACATTGAGTAGAGTTCCCTGTGCTATACAGGCGGTCCTTGTTGGTTATCTGTTTTATATATAGTAGTGTGTATATGTTAATCCCAAACTCCTAATTTATCCCTACCCCACCATGTTTCTCCTTTGGTAATCATAAGTTTTCAAAGCTTGTGAGTCTGTTTCTGTTTTGTAAATAAGTTAATTTGTATCATTGTTTTAAGATTCCACATATAAGTGATATCATATGATATTTGTCTTTATCTGACTGACTTCACTTAATATGATAATCTCTAGGTCCATCCATATTGCTGCAAATGGCATAATTTTGTTCTATTGTATGGCTAATATTCCATTGTATATATATACCACATCTTCTTTATCCATTCCTCTGTCAGTGGACATATAAGTTGCTTCCATGTCTTGACTATTGTAAATAGTGCTGCAGTGAACACTGGGGTGCATGTATCTTTTCAAATTATGTTTTTCTCCAGATATATGCCCAGGAGTGGGATTGCTGGCTCACACGTTAGTTCTATTTTTAGTCGTTTAAGGAACTTCCATACTGTTCTCCATAGTGGTTGTACCAATTTACATTCCCACCAACAGTATAGGAGGATTCCCTTTTCTCCACACCCTCTCCAGCATTTGTTTTTTGTTTGTAGAACTTTCGATGATGGCCATTCTGACCGGTGTGAGGTGATACCTCATTGTAGTTTTCATTTGACCACTCCTCTTGTTATACCCAAATTGACTCACCAGCGGAGGCTAAGCCCGGCGTCAGACATAATGTCTTTATATATGATCCTGTATTTGTCATAACCACATACAAATACTCAGAACAAACAAATCTGACTGATCATCTTCAATCTAAGGTATATAGATTTGGCTGAGAATCAGAGCATGGCCAAGGAAGACAGAAGGAGAAACCAGGAAGTAGTTAGCTGAAATACAGGGCAAAGCTGATGAAATTGGAAACTTGAATTTATGTGGTTTTCAAGGTCACATATAATCTTTATCAAAATTGTCTATATTGGTTGCTGAGAAGTTATTAACAAAGATTGAAATCAGATAAATATATTAATCTATATTTATCCCCTTTCCTATAAGTTATTTACACGTTAAAATGACCAAAAATTTTTGTTATATAAAGGAATGATCAGGGTTGAATCTGGAAGCCATTTTAACTTTTATCTTTTGCACTCTCCTATATAGTAATATATACACATATGTATATGTATATCTTTATATGTATATCTTTATTTTAATGTGTATATATTTATATACATATATGCACACATATAAAATATATCCATATGTGTGTCTATATACACACACATATACGCAAAGATGCACATTTTCTAGAAATATATTCCCAAATTTCTATCCCTGTGCTTCTCCTAAGTGTATAGTACCCCAAGTTAGTTTTCTTTGACTCTTAGAAGCATGTAATCTGTTGGAAGAGAAGATATTGCATTAATAAGTAATTTTTATCTTTAAATGTCTAACTTCCTATGGATACTTACGTTTGTATACTCAAAAATAGTTCAAGTCAACAAAACCCAGTAGCAAAAACTACAGTTGATGGCCCGATCTTGTTTCGTAATACCAGTCTCCAAAATGCAACCAGTACTCTTTGGAGAAATGGCTGTTTCTAGGACTGGGACAGAAAATGTGTATGATGATTGTAGAGTATTTTGTAGTGCCAGAAAGTAAGGAAGTGACACACACACACACACACACACACACACAATGATGAAGAAATACAAAAGTGATACAGGGGCCAGCCAAAAGACCTGGCACAATTTGAGAAACAAAATAGAATACTTTTAGATTATAAGGTATAAAATATCCATGCATTCATGTTGATATAAAGAAATGATTGAATAAATGAGGAATAATAGACAAATTTCCTGCACAGAAGAATTTAAAACCATTTGTGTAGATATGCTACCCTTCAGAAGGTACAGATTAACTCCCCACACCGTAAGTGTGAGCTGTGCATAGTGACTTTTTTCAGGAGTACAGTATGGAAAGGGAAGAAAGTTACTTGACAGTGGAGAAACCTAATAAACACTACCTCAAGTTACATGAACAAGGTTAGCATCAAAAATGGTGTCATACTGACAGTATATACTCATGAAGCAATGTGCTAAGAATGGCATTTTACTTCTGAGATCTTCCTCCAAAAAATACACAACCCCAGTCTAATCATGGGACAAAAATCAGACAAATCCCAATTGAGAGACATTCTACAAAATGATGAACAGTAATCAAAACTGTTAAGATCATCAAAACCAAGGAATGTCTGAAAAACTGTCATAGACAAGAGGCGTCTAAAGAAACAACACTATTAGATGCAAGATGGTATCCTGGATGAAATCCTGAAACTGAAATAGTGCATTAAGAAAAAAAATGAGGAAATCATAATAAAGCATGAACTTCAGTTAATAAAATATATCCATATTAATTGTGACAAATGTATCATACTAATATAAGATTTTAATAATATGGGGGACTGGGCATGGGGTATATGGGAAATCTTTATCTTCACAATAATTCTGTAAATCTAAAATTGTTCTAAGTTTATTAACAAAAATAACTCAATTTACCAGAAAAATTATATTTATATCAGTCCTTAAATCATATTTTTGTGTATATGTATTAGTTCATAATATTTTTTGCTTTCACCCACTATTCCATATCCCTTGGGGTATAGTATGCGTTTCTTCTGCACAGATTATGGATTTGCCTTTGACTTGGTTTGTTCAATGATCTGTGAGTGGTTTTGGTTCTTGTGTGGTTTGGCTTGAACTCTTTTACTCCTGGGTCGACCATGAAAGTAATATCCCTGGGTAGTGCTTGCCCACGGAGAATGTGAACACATGTGGAATATATCTGAACCCTACTCAAATCCCAGAGCCAAGTTGAGCTCACTGAAATATGATGCAATGTCACCCAGTTGTTAAACAGACCATGAGTAGAAGAATAAATGCTTGCTAGATAGGCCACTGAATTTTCTGGTGGTCTGTTAGTTTATTGCAACAATAGCAGAATAATTTAGTGTGTAACACAAATCTTCATGGAGATGACCGTTGCTCTTTGCTGTAATATATGTGCATCCCTATTAATTGTGTGTGTGTGTGTTCAGTATGAGCACAAGTCAAATTTCTAAAAAACTTGTTCTACTGGGGAAATGCCAGCTAAGTGTATAATACTATTTTAACTAGTATTCAATAAATGGGTAAAACCATATGTAACTGACATACTTTGATTATAGTCTTTTATTTAGGAAATAATTTTAGTTCATCATAGTTACGTGGTTTTTTTATTCAAGATTTTGTGAAGCAGACCCAGTCCAATTTCACAGTCATGCCATTTGTAAAATGGTGTAATCCAGTGAATTATGAATGTTGGAATGGACTCATATATTAGGGGCTCTCTCTCTCTGTGAATATTGAAATGTATTTTGCTGATATAAATGATAATTATTTAAAAAGAAATGTAACAGCATCAGCAGTAAATGAAGTACTATTTGAATATACGTATATGTCTTGATTTTTTTAAATACATGGTGCATACTCACGATATGTTTTTGTGCCTATATAACGTCATGCATTTAACACACAGAGATATATAAAATCTCATGTACGCCCCCCTCCAAATATGTATAAATGAGTAAATACCTAGGCAGTGCGCTAGATGGCGATATAGCATATAAAAATGTAATTTTACTTTAGAGTCCGTGGATTATGACCCCATAGGTCTAGGTCTTGAGAAACTCTAGCAACAATAGTCAGTATGAAATGCATTAAGTATTATTTTTCTCTTATTGAATAGAATTTAATTGTAAATATATGGAATATAATTTTCCTGAGTCACATAAAAATGGCACTGATAGTAAAGGAAAAAGTTTTAGCAAAGAATATTTCTATTATGCTCCTTATACGTTGAAACATTTTTCATAAGAGTTTATATAGTTAACTACTAAACTATCAAAATGTGTTATTTTTGGCAATGTGCTTTGCTGACGAGATAAGCATATGTTTATTTTTTTAATTTATATATTTTCACTTTTTATTTTTACAAGCTGCTTTCTTTGAATAATGAAAAATATTGGGGGCATAATATTTAACTTAATATATGATATTACATTGAATGGCAAGTAAAATGTTTAAAAGTTTTTCTTACTGTGGTTATTATATTATTATATTAGCCATAATTTCAGGTTTCAGGGTCCAAAGAAGGATATCCTAAAAAGCACAGAATGTTTCATAGCTTTTCATCCTTCTTAACCTTCTACATTGTCCTCCTGGTAACACATCACATATCAGGAGATCATTAGGCAAATGCAGATAATTGGCAATTTTGATTAAATGTGAAAAAAACTATTTTGTAAAGAAATAAAAACATGTATGATAGTGGACTAAGTGTCCCTAGTAACTGTGAGTAGGTTGACACATATAGTAATTAGAAAATGACTCTAAAATAAGACATTCTGTACACACACAGACACACACCCATAATTCCATTGATTTTTAAGTTACATGTAGCATCCTGAAGGAAAACTAACAAGAATAGTAAGTCAATAGTTTTTACAAAGGTCTGAAAATTTAAGGGACAAACTTAACAGTAATATCCAACATCAAATGTATGTGTGCAAAGCATTTCCTGAACAGAAAGGAAAGAAAAGGCATGATGAGAATAGGTTGAGGATGGAATAATAATATTTGTGGACAGGGAAATTATTTGTCCAGTACTGTGTTCGTTTTCTTAATATTGAGTATAATTATATCAAAACTTCTTTCATATTTATTTTCTAGCCATTTTTCAAATATGCCACTGAGAATTATTCTATTCCCAAAGTGATTTTCAATGTGTTTATTGAGATGTCAAATACCATAAAATTTGTGGCCCTTGTTTTCTAACAGTCACCATCGTGGAGAGTACAAGTAGTTGGCTCTGTACTTTCATGATGCTGGATGTCAGCAGTGGAGGATTCCATGCTTTATAGTAGGAGATATGAACCTCCCTCCCCATTTTTTAAAAAAATATTTATTTATTTATTTTGGGCTGCGTTGGGTCTTCATTGCTGCACGCAGGCTTTCTCTACTTGCGGCAAGAGGGGGCTACTGTTCGTTGCGGTGCACGGGCTTCTCATTGCGGTGGCTCCTCTTGTTGTGGAACACAGGCTGTAGGTGCACGGGCTTCAGTAGTTGTGGCACGTGGGTTCAGTAGTTGTGGCTCGCGGGCTCTAGGGCGCAGGCTCAGCAGTTGTGGTGCACGGGCTTAGTTGCTCCGTGGCATGTGGGATCTTCCTGGACCAGGGCTTGAACCCGTGTCCCCTGCATTGGCAGGCGGATTCTTAACCACTGCACCACCAGGGAAGCCCTCCCTCCCCATTTTTTTTACCCACTCTGTTATCTTATCACTCTTAGTCTTCAGTTGGCTCTATACTTAGGGCCACACGGAGACAATTCAGGTCTCCCTTTTAAGCCACTAGTTGTACCCTATTAACAGAGCCTACTGAATTGAGAAGTGGGAGTGTAAGGCCAATTAATAATCAAATGCTTTTGCTTTTTGTTTTTGTTCATATTTGATGTTTTTCTCTGTTGAGAATCTCAGGAGAAGGAGTGTTGTCTTATCTGGTAACAATCCAGTATTCAGTAGTCTTAGGATCATCATATCTTTTTTTTTTTTTTTAAACATCTTTATTGGTGCATAATTGCTTTACAATGGTATGTTAGTGTCAGCTTCACAACAAAATGAATCAGTTATATATATACATATGTTCCCATATCTCTTCCTGCTTGCGTCACCCTCCCTCCCACCCTCCCTATCCCACCCCTCCAGGCGGTCACACAGCACCGAGCTGATCTCCCTGTGCTATGCGGCGGCTTCCCACTAGCTATCTACCTTACGTTTGGTAGTGTATACATGTCCATGCCTCTTTATTGCTTTGTCACCGTTTACCCTTCCCCCTCCCCATAGCCTCAAGTCCATTCTCTAGTAAGTCTGTGTCTTTATTCCTGTTTCACCCCTAGGTTTTTCATGACATTTTTTTTTTCTTAAATTCCATATATATGTGTTAGCATACGGGTCTCTTGTAGACAGCAAATATATGGGTCTTGTTTTTGTATCCATTCAGCCAATCTGTGTCTTTTGGTGGGAGCATTTAGTCCATTTACATTTAAGGTAATTATCGATATGTGTGTTCCCATTCCCATTTTCTTAATTGTTTTGGGTTTGTTATTGTAGGTCTTTTCCTTCTTTTGTGTTTCTTGCCTAGAGAAGTTCCTTTAGCAGTTGTTGTAGAGCTGGTTTGGTGGTGCTGAACTCTCTCAGCTTTTGCTTGTCTCTAAAGGTTTTAATTTCTCCATCAAATCTGAATGAGATCCTTGCTGGGTAGAGTAATCTTGGTTGCAGGTTTTTCTCCTTCAACACTTTCAATATGTCCTGCCACTCCCTTCTGGCTTGCAGAGTTTCTGCTGAAAGATCAGCTGTTAACCTTATGGGGATTCCCTTGTGTGTTATTTGTTGTTTTTCCCTTGCTGCTTTTAATATGTTTTCTTTGTATTTAATTTTTGACAGTTTGATTAATATGTGTCTTGGCGTATTTCTCCTTGGATTTATCCTGTATGGGACTCTCTGTGCTTCCTGGACTTGATTAACTATTTCCTTTCCCATATTAGGGAAGTTTTCAACTATAATCTCTTCAAATATTTTCTCAGTCCCTTTCTTTTTCTCTTCTTCTTCTGGAACCCCTATAATTTGAATGTTGGTACGTTTAATGTTGTCCCAGAGGTCTCTGAGACTGTCCTCAGTTCTTTTCATTCTTTTTTCTTTATTCTGCTCTGCAGTAGTTATTTCCACTATTTTATCTTCCAGGTCACTTATCCGTTCTTCTGCCTCAGTTATTCTGCTATTGATCCCATCTAGAGTACTTTTAATTTCATTTATTGTGTTGTTCATCGTTGCTTGTTTCATCTTTAGTTCTTCTAGGTCCTTGTTAACTGATTCTTGCATTTTGTCCATTCTATTGTCCATTCTATCTCCAAGATTTCGGATCAACCTTACTATCATTATTTTGAATTCTTTTTCAGGTAGACTGCCTATTTCCTCTTCATTTGTTAGGTCTGATGGGTTTTTATCTTGCTCCTTCATCTGCGGTGTGTTTTTCTGTCTTTTCATTTTGCTTATCTTACTGTGTTTGGGGTCTCCTTTTTTGCAGGCTGAAGGTTCGTAGTTCCTGTTGTTTTTTGTGTCTGTCCCCAGTGGCTAAGGTTGGTTTAATCCGCTGCTTCTGATGCTGCTGGGAGAGATTTCCCTTTCTCTTCTTTGTTCTCACAGCTCCCAGGGGCTCAGCTTTGGATTTAGCCCTGCCTGTGCGTGTAGGTCGCCGGAGGGCGTCTGTTCTTTGCTCAGACAGGACGGGGTTAAAGGAGCCGCTGATTCGGAGGCTCTGGGTCACTCAGGCCCGGGGGTAGGGAGGGGCACGGAGTGTGGGGCGGGCCTGCGGCGGCAGAGGCCGGCGAGAAGTTGCAGCCTGAGGCGCGCCTGTGCGTTCTCCCGGGGGAGTTGTCCCTGGATCCCGGGACCCTGGCAGTGGCGGGCTGCACAGGCTCCCCGGAAGGGCGTGTGGCTAGTGACCTGTGTTCGCACACAGGCCTCCCGGTGGCGGCAGCAGCGGCCCTAGCGTCTCATGTCCGTCTCTGGGCTCCGCACTTTTAGCCGCGGCTCGCGCCCGTCCCTGAGCTCTCTCAAGCAGCGTTCTTAATCCCCTCTCCTCGTGCACCAGGAAACAAAGAGGGACGTAAAAGTCTCTTGCCTCTTCGGCAGTTCCAGACTTCTCCCCGGACTCTCTCCCGGCCAGCCGCGGTGCACTAACGCCCTGCAGGCTGTGTTCACGCCGCCAACCTCAGTCCTCTCCCAGCGCTCCGACAAAAGCCGGAGCCTCAGCTCCCAGTCCCGCCCGCCCCGGCGGGCGAGCAGACAAGCCTCTCGGCTGGCGAGTTCCGGTCGGCCCGATCCTCTGCGCTGGAATCTGTCCGCTTTGCCCTCCGCACCCCTGTTGCTGTGCTCTCCTCCGCGGCTCCCAAGCTCCCCCACTCCGCCTCCCGAAGCCTCCACCCGCGAAGGGGCTTCCTAGTGTGTGGACACTTTTCCTCCTTCACAGCTCTCTCCCGCTGGTGCAGGACCCGTCCCTATCCTTTTGTCTCTGTTTAGTTTTTTCTTTTGCCCTACCCAGGTACGTGGGGGGTTTCTTGCCTTTTGGGAGGTCTGAGGTCTTCTGCCAGCGTTCAGTAGATGCTCTGTAGGAGTTGTTCCATGCGTAGATGTATTTCTGGTGTATCTGTGGGGAGGAACGTGATCTCCGCGTCTTACTCTTCCGCCATCTTCCCGGAAGTCTCCAGGATCATCATATCTTATATTACATTTTGCCTAAAATGTATAATTATGGGCTCTAAAAATAAATCTAAGATTAAAATATGATTGAAGTAAAAAAATATATAAACAACATTTTTGAATGCTGTCAGACAATTTTCGTACATAATTTTCTCTAAAAGAGAATAAAAATGATGGTTGAAAATGTTGTTTCATGATCCAGGCAATGCAGGAAAGCAAAATTTTAGAATTGCTTAGAAAATAACACATTGATTAGAATTAAAAGTTTTGTTTTCTGCTTTTTAAAAAAATTTTAAAATTTTTTTAAATTTTAAATTTAAATTTTAAATTTTTTAAATTTTTTAAATTTTAAAATCCTTTATGTCTTGCCTACTTTTGACTTTTTCTTTTTACCTGGATTCATTTGTCATCTCCTAGATGAGCCAATCTTGATTACCTAAACAAGTTATACTTAATTAATTGTAATATTTGTATTAGTGTTATAAGCTGAACTGAGTTCCTCCAAATTCATATGTTCAAGTCCTAACCTCCAGTACCTCAGAAAATGACTATATATGGAGGTAGGGTCTTTTAAGAGGTAGTTAAGTTAAAAATGAGGCTGGTTTGGTGGGCCCTAATCTATTGTGACTTGTGTCTTTATAAAAAGAGGAGATTATAACATACAGAGAGAAACCAGGGGCACATGTGCACAAAGGGAAGACCAGGTGAAGACACAGAGAGAAGGTGGCTATTTGCAAGCCAAGGAAAGAGACCTCAGAAGAAATAACACCTGACCATATATTGATCATGGACTTCTAGCCTCCAGGATAGTGAAAAAATAAATTAGTCTTCTTTAAGCCACCTAGTCGGTGATATGTTGTTATGGCAGACCTTGAAAACTAATACAAATAGTAAGCATTAACCTTAACATTTTGGAATGTTGACTAACACTTTATGCATTTTATGAGTCAATGCTCATGTGACAAGTAGTTTTTCAATCACATAGCACATTTCTCTTCTTAGGAAATAGTAAGATGGGCTGTTTTGCCCAAGAATCATAGTAATTCAATATTACTGGCATGGTGCACATTTGATCATGCTCTTGAGTTTCCTCCAGTTAAATATTATGAAAATGTAGATGTCCAACATGACTAATGATATCACTAGTTTATTCCTTTTGTATGTCCTGAATTTACATTTTACAATTTGATTGTATTAATCAGTAAATATATATATATATATTTTAAAAATTCTCTCTCTCTCTATAGATATATATAGATAGAGTTTTAATACTTTCAAAGCAAACAAAAACCCTGCCGCCCTCCACATAAAAGAGTTTGTTTCCTTATTGAACAATTTGTTTTCTGCTTTGTTTACTAAGTTCTTAAAATATCACAATAATATAAGGCAGGTCATAGAGGAATTAATTTCTAATATAGCAAAATTAACTTTAGTGTTAAATAAAAGCCACCAATATTCATTCATTTATTCAAAAAAATACTCAGCACCTCTTAGGTACTAAGCACTGTGTTTTACATTGCAGGTACAATTTTGAACCAGACAGAAATGGCCCCAATCCCCTAGAGTACAAACCATATTGACTGAATAGAGCGTGTGATTTTCTTTTCCCGACACTGATAAGTAAAAAAGTTTTGAAACAGTGCCATTTATTAATAGTCTTTTATACCTAATGATTATCTAATTTATACTTATACCTCAGAAAACCAAATATTAATAATTTAACCTGTTATTATGATTTAATAGAAGAGATTGCAAAATTTGGAACAAAGACATTCCTTAGTTTACAACCTAGCTTTGCTGTGTCATAGTTTTATTATTTTGGGCAAATTACTTAAACTATTCAAACCTGTTTCCTTATGTGTAAACCCTCATTATTAATATTTACTTTGAAGCTTGACTTAAAGTCAGAGATCATAAGAAGTACATGGTGGGCATATAATAATTATTACCTTTATTTTTATATTAAAATTAATAGTATTAGGTTTAATCAGATAAAATTATGTCAGAACACATACGTCAGAATTACTTTCAAAGCAATCTTGGGTTCCAGATCAAGCTACTTGTTTTTTGATGGTCAGGCTTTTAACCATTGTGCATTTTACTTAGCAAATATATAAACTTTTTAAGAGACAAACAAAAAATCCTTTTATTATATTCACCAGAATTAAACACAGTATCCGATATGGCAATATGGTTCCAGTTTTTCATTTCCAAGTGTCATTCTAACAAGATTCAAATATAATATTTGTTAGTGAGGTTCTATATAAATTCACTAATGAGAACAGTTGTGTTGTTTTAGCTTAATTTTTTTTCTGCCTCACATTGTGCCTGAGAATTCTTTTTTATTCTTATGGTATGTGCGTGTGTGTGTGTGTATGCATGCATGTGTTTGTGTGTGTTTAAAGTGTCCTGTTCTGATTCTATTACCCTAGTGCTTGATTTTCTTTTGTGAGTTTTGAGACTCCGTAGAAAGAAGACTGCTTTCAACATGTAAATGCTTCTGCCACTTCACATTTAGTGAAGCAGGTCGTTTTAGCTTCCTTCCAGCAGTAAGATTCATTATTTTAGTGAGTTTTGACATAGGCTCTGATTGGTTAAAAAACCCATGTTCATCATTTGCAGTTTTACTTTTGTTTTGGTATTAGGAAGAATATAGAACATATTCAGCAGTAAAACCCTAGTCAAGTGATTTAATCTGTAAGAAAAATAAGCCTTACCTTGAAATGCTTTTAAATATGTTTTTTGTTTATTTAGGGGTTGGAGGAGGGAAAGGTCACTGTTAATAGAGAGCTTTAACCAATTCTGACAAATCTGTAAACTAAAATGATGGTTCATCATAAGATTATGAAAATTCCTAGAAAGGGCACAATGGAAATATTTAAACTTTCTACTTTAGGATAAATGGTATTAAATCATGACCCTCATAGTCATCCTACATAAAGTTATGCTGTGATCACTGATCTTTCCTCAATCTCCTCTGGAAAGTGGTATCAACAACATTGACACATTAAAAAAGGAAAGATAAACTCACTAGCATTTGATGAGTTAATGTGATAATAATTGGCATTATGCTATTCATTTAGAAATATTTAGAAAAAGAGTAAAAACCTGCAGAAACCTAACACTTTTATGTGAGGCTCCCAAGCTGTCTCTAAGCAGACTGGCTGTACCTCAGTGGTCACATGAAGCCCCCTTTGTCATATGACTTTAGGGGCATGAACATATAACTACCCTCTTGGAAAACTGTATCTGAATTTAAGTTTTAAATGATACTAATTAAAATGGTACTAATTAAACGTAAATGGCACAATTACTCTCACAAGAATAGGTACAAAATATTTTTGAAGTAATCTCCACTTCTCAAATTTAGGACTATGTTTCTAATTATTTTTGTATATTTTCTTGAACATTCTTGTTTTTCCTATCTTGCAAATGATGCTCCACTGGTTCTTTTTTTTTTTTAATCTTTATTTTTGGCTGCGTTGGGTCTTTGTTGTTGCGCGTGGGCTTTCTCTAGTTGCAGCAAGCGGAGGCTACTCTTTGTTGTGGTCCGCAGGCTTCTCATTGCGGTGGCTTCTCTTGTTGCAGAGCATGGGCTCTAGGCATGCGGGCTCAGTAGTTGTGGCACACGGGCTTAGTTGCTCCGTGGCATGGGAGATCTTCCCGGACCAGGGCTCAAACCCATGTCCCCTGCATTGGCAGGCGGATTCTAAACCACTGTGCCACCAGGGAAGTCCCATTCGACTGGTTCTTGTTTTGGATTTTCATATTACCATTACTAGTTTTAGTGACTCTAATTCTTATTGAAAAAATAAAAAAACTACATACCCATTCCTAACAAAAACAATTGGACTACCCAAAAAACATAAATGGACTCCATACATCAAGAATCCCAACTTTGACAACCTTTAATAAACTTAGAAAATGATAACCCATTTGTCTTAATATATTTATTCTAATATTTTCTACAATATACATTTTTGAGGCTGCTAAATACTGTGTGTGTGTGTGTGTGTGTGTGTGTACACACACACACACACACACACACATATATATTTCTGAGATTAAATTTGACCAGCTTCTAAATCTGAGACTTGGAAGATTTGGATATACTTTTCTCTTTTTTTTTTTTTTTTTTTTTTTGCGGTACGCGGGCCTCTCACTGTTGTGGCCTCTCCCGTTGCGGAGCACAGGCTCCGGACGCGCAGGCTCAGCAGCCATGGCTCACGGGCCCAGCCGCTCTGCAGCATGTGGGATCCTCCCGGACGGGGGCACGAACCCGTGTCCCCTGCATCAGCAGGCCGACTCTCAACCATTGCGCCACCAGGGAAGCCCCTACTTTTCTCTTTATGTTAGAAAATGAAAGTCCCTTTGCACGCCGTGGAAAAATACACAATTCCCAGGCTTTTAAAATACTATATCCCATAAAGTAGTATTTATTGATTTATTACAATATAGCACAATTTCCACTTCATTGAGTGGACATTTATTACTATCTAGCCTTCAAGTTAATTTCAGTGATATTATTAGGTCAGTTTTAACTTTTTGCACAAAATGTGAGCCCATATCCATTATTGGATGTCATTAATGTATCTAAAGGTATAATCTGGCCATTGAATGTGAAAATAGGTATGCTTTTCATCGCCTGTCAGTGCTATTAAACTACAGTATTTTTCATTTCCATAGTAATTTAACTGTATGGTTTTTATTTGATGTTTCTACTATGATTTTTTTTTTTTAAATTGAGCTTCATACTATGTCTGCCATCAAATTTCATCCAAAAACCTATCTCTGCCAGACTCAAATGGATACAATTATTTTCCTAGAAAAAATGTGAGCCTGGAATATGTCCACTTTGCTTCCGTTTGAACTAATCTAAGCTTTTAGGATTTTAAAGTTCTCCATGGATATTCTCGGGCATGTCAGAGATCTTTTACCTTTGTTCATCAGTATATGTTGCTGTGAGTTGGTTTTGGTTTGTTAAGCACTTTAAAGAAAGGGAAAACTTTAAATTCTACAGGGTTAAGAAAGGGAATCTTATAGAAGAAAATATGCTTTACTGTTATCCATGAATTTAATCTTTATCTTTTAAATATGTATTATTTATACTAAGTGAATTTAACAATATATGTGATCAATAATGAACTTTTTAAGTATAGAAAGATGTGTGGAGAACATGAACTGAACGTTTTATGACTATTTGACCAATGTGAAACTATCCCTGGCTAAAGAAATTTCGTTTTCTGGCTCCTAAATCTTGAAATAAAGAATGTTTAACATAAAAACATCTTTATAATTGGCTCTAATATAGGCAGAAGGAGACCAAACACACAATTAATACAAAATCTCAATTTAGGAATGATTTCAGAAATTTCTGGAAAATCAAGTGATTTCACAAGAAAAATAATAGTTGTAGAGTATCTTGGTCTGATTTCTCTGACCTTTATTTGCAAAGGAAAGAAGTTATGAATGACTGTTGAAAGAAGGTAAAGTCCTATCTGATCCAAAAAGACTAAGCTTCCTGAAACACTATTTTTTATAATACAGTCAGGCCACCATTCAGTATGGTGTTAAAATAACAATCTGAACTCTTTTATTTAACTGAATATTCGCAAATAATAGATTTTCCTGTGACCTCACCAAGCTCTACAATGTCAAGGCTACCTCCTTAAGAAAGGAGGCAGAATTAATGCCCAAGCATGCCTTCCAATTATTATCTCACTTTGGCTTTCCTGTGTCCAAGGAAATACATTTCTGTCTCTTGTACCCTGCTTTGAGTGGCATTAATTTCTATTGATTGGTTATTCCATTTCTAATTATTTCCATAAATGATACAGGGAAAAACATTAAATACATTTTATCTTCTAATTTGTGTCTGTAAGATATTTCGAGTAATCCACCTATTTGTTATTTGTGTTAAAATTTGACAGGTCAATTTGCCCAAATAAGGGTAACCTGGATGCCTCAGGTTCTGAAAATAATATCAAATGAAAAATGATTTAAGAGTTGGAAAAGGCATTTAATCCAAAATCATGTGACATAAAAACCATGAATTTTTACCATCTGGAATCCTAAATTCCTACTTCCAGCTCCACTATCTAGAGCCAAACCTGGCTAGTTCAAATCAGACAGGTTTAATTTTTCCCATATTGTGGAAGAGATACTCATATGCCTAAGAAGTTCAGTAAAAGACTGATGCAAAATAAAATCTTACCACATGGTGAGGGACATGAATATATCCTGATAAATTGTGGGAAGAAGGCAGAGGTTAAGCAAACAGTAAAATAGTGACCCCGTCTGCTCATATTACCTATGTAACTTGGAAGAGAATTAAAAGTTATCAAATGCTTTACAGAACATTGTCTTTAATATCCTATTCAAAATCAGTGCTTCAACTTGTCTTAGTAACAGAATATCTATTCCCATTTCCCAAATCTATGTTATAGAAAGGCAGCAGGGCTCCATGCACTTAACACAGCTGTACAATAATACTTACTGGTTTACTCTTCAGTATTAGCCACCTGAATAATATTTGGGATTTCTTAGAAGCTCTATTTGGTTTTAGTATATATTACACTAAAGACACAGAGTTAAAATGTTGTATTCTAAAGTCGTTTGAAATAATTATCTTTTGTGCATGTATGTTTAGGTCCCCAATATGATATGTGGTTGGATTAATTTATTTTAGTTAGTTTTCAATTAGAGGAAATTGCTTTTGTAATTAATTTGGTTTTTTTTTTTTTTTTTTTTGCGGTATGCGGGCCTCTCACTGCTGTGGCCTCTCCTGTTGCGGAGCACAGGCTCCGGATGCGGAGGCTCAGCGGCCATGGCTCACGGGCCCAGCCGCTCCGTGGCATGTGGGATCTTCCCGGACCGGAGCTCGAACCTGCGTCCCCTGCATCGGCAGGCGGACTCTCAACCACTGCGCCACCAGGGAAGCCCTGGTTTTTATTTTTTTAATTGAAATACATTTGACATTGTTTAAGATGTACTACATGTTAAATATGTATTGTAATATGACTGACATTGTAGTGATAATTAGTAGCTCTTTCACATCACATAAGTATTTCTTTAGTTGGAATAATTAAGATAAGTTTGACGATTATAATACAGTATTGTTGTCTATATTGACTGTACTGTGCACTAGATCTCTAGGGTTTATCTACTACTGGTTGCAAGTTTGTACCTTTCAACAACATCTATCCTATCCCTCCCACCTCCATTCTTAGCCCCATCCCCTGGTAACCACCATTTCACTCTCTGTTTTTACAAGTTTGGCTTTTTTAGATTCCACATATAAGTGATATCATATGGTATTTATCTTTGTCTGACTTGTTTCACTTAACATAACATTCTCAAAGTCTATCCATGTCGCACATGGCAGAATATTCTTATTTCTCATGGCTGAATAATATTATATATATATACACACACACACACACACACACACACACCCCACATCTTCTTTATTCATTCTTCCATCGATGGACACATAGGTAGTTTCTGTATCTTGGCTATTGTGAATACTGCTGCAATAACATGGGAATGCATATATCTCTTCAATGTCATGTTTTTATTTGGGTATTTACCCAGGAGTGGAATTGCTGGATCATATGGTAGATCTATTTAATTTTTGGATAAACCTCCATATTGTTTTCCATAGTGGTTGAACCACTTTATATTCCCACCAACAGTGCAGAAGGGTTTCCTTTTCTCTATATCCTTGCCAACATTTGTTATCTCTTGTCATTTTGATGATATTCTAACAGGTGTGAGGTGATATCTTACTGGGTTTTGATTTTCATTTCCCTGATGATTAGTGATGCTGAGCATACTTTCATGTACCTGTTGGTCATTTGGATGTCTTCTTTGGAAAATGTCTATTTAGTTCTTCAGGGCATTAAAAATTTTTTTGTTGTTATAGAGGTGTATGAGTTCTTTTTATATTTTGGATATTAATTCCTTATTCGATATACAGTTTACAAACATTTTCTTCCATTCTGTATGTTGCCTTTTCATTTTATTGTTTCTTTTGCTGTGCAGAAGTTTTTGGTTTTATATAGTCCCATTTGTTGAATTTTGCTTTTGTTTGTGTTTTTGGTGTCATATCCAAAAACTCATTGCCAAGATCAATTATTTTCTTCTAGGAGTTTTGTGGTATCTGGTGTTATGTTTAAGTTTTTGAAATTTCAAGTTAATTTTTGTGAGTGGTGTAATACAGGGGTCCAGTTTTCCCAGCACCATTTGAGGAAGAGACTATCCATTCCACAATGGGTATTCTTGGTTCTCTTGTCATATATGAGTTGACTGTATATATGGGGGTTTAATTCTGGGCTTTCTGTTCTGTTTATTTGTCTATGTCTATTTTTATGTCAGCATCATACTGTTATAATCACTATAGCTTTATAGTATAGTTTGAAATCAAAAAGTGTGATACCATAATTTGGTTTTTAAATATGTAAAATTATACCATTCCAAAGGCAAAATTATACAATGATAAATATTTAGGAAAAACCCCCACCATATTTCTCTTCCTATTCTCTCCAATCTATGCCTTTCACTCTTTAAAAGAAACAATTTGTATTATAATTGTGGTTATTTCGGTATTTCCTTTTTCAAATATATATTTGCATATTTTCCTTCATTTCTTTCATAAAATGCAGCTAATATGTGTACATACACATACAAACTCTCGCACCTTTTTCTTGTCTTCTTAAGAATATTTGCATGAAGGTATGACTCCATATCAATGTATAAAAATTTTCCCCATTCATTTTTATGGATTCTTTGTATTCAATTGGGCAGGTATACCAAAACTGATTCATTCAAGCCCTTCCATTAATTTCGGGTTGTTTTAAAATTTTAATGTCATAAATAACGCCAAAATGAACATATTTGTGTATCAGTCATTCTTGGAGAAGAGATCAGTATTCTCTTTTACAGCTTAAAATTTTTAATTTATTTTAGGTTTGAGAAGAGAAAATAAAATTTGAGGTCAGTCTGTACAGACAAAAATGGTTAACAGGCTGATTTTATCTCTTGCAGCCTAGGTTAAGTTGGAGGTCCAATATTTAGGTGGACACTGTGATAATGCTTTTCTTGCATTAGACTTGTGTCTCCATTGTTACACTGTAGTATTCATATATTGAGTAGAAGTACCCATAAAATATTCATATACTGAGTATAAGTACCAAAGATAGAAGTTATACAGTGTCCAATTGCCAAAGACACTCCAAAAGTAAGCATTAAATGCCCTAACATAAGAAGAATGAGGTCATGTTGTTGAGTACAGAAATTCCCTATGCACTAAATCACTTACAAGATTGTATTTAGTGAATTCTTGATTTTATAAAAGGAAGTTTTCAAGAAAAGATGAAGAAACTGTTGCACAAATATATATCTCATTATAAAAGGCAGAATGGGTAGATTCTTAGAATTGAAATTGCTAGGTGAAAGGGTAAATGTATATATTGTTGATATCATCAAAGGAATATAACATTTTTCATTTTATTGTGGAAAAATGCCTATTTTCCCATAGTCTTGTCATTACAGTATATTCTCAAACTTGGATTTTGCCAGTCAGATAGGTAAGTAAATTTAATATTTATATGAGTTTAATATTTTTAAATTCTATATTCAGTTCTAAATATATAGTTAATTTACATAATCTCATTTTCTTTATTGATATTACAGATTGTAAGTGTGTGACATAAATTACAAATACTTTTCCTTTGTTTCCTATTTGTGATTTCCTTTTTGATTTTTATTTTTAATGCATGTAAAGTCTGATTTGGTTTGTTTGCTTTTTAAATGAGTTGTATTTATCAATCACTATTGCTTTGGAATTTTACAATGGTATTACTCATTCCAAGATTACAAAGGAATTTAACCATTTTTGACATCTGTATTATTTCACTGTTTACTATTTAGATCACTCATCCGTCTGGAATTTATCCTTTATACAATACCATACAGGTTCAATTCTATACTCATCTGAATATCTATTAAATAACTTATTTAAAAAGTTAACCTGCTTTCATTGCAATGGGATGCCAAGTTTATCAGCTAGCAAATTTTACTATCTTCTGTGTATATTCCTGGTATTTTAAATTTTGATATGTTGCTCTTATATTTGTGCATTAATACCACACACAATTAATTATAGAGGCTATACATTTAAATAGCTGGAAGAACAACCCCTAATATTGCTTTTCTACTTTTTCTTTGTCTATTTATTTTGCTTACTCATGTTTTCCAAATGAACATCATAATCAAGTTAGCTGGCTCCATGAAAAGCAATTGTTGGAAATTTTATTTTATATGAATTTAATTAAATCTATAAATTAGGTTATGGAAAATTGTCAGTTTATGAAGTTACAACTTCCTATTCAAGAGCATAGACATTTCTTTCTGTTTAATAATATATACTCTGTGCATTCCAGTTTTGCACATTACTGTTTAGGTTTGTACTGAGGCACTTTTCTGTAACTGTTTTTTGTTGTTAACTCAAATTGAATCTTCTCTCTCATTATATCCCGTATTTACTGTTTTACTTTTATTGTCACATTTCTGGTAGTTATTGTGTTGATATTGGTTTTATCCTAATATTCAGTCATATACTCTGATGATGAATGTAGTTTTATTTCCTTTCTAATTATTTAGATTAGAACTGAATTTTCTTACCTAATTGCATTAGTTAATACCTCGAATGCTGAGTAAAACTGTACTAGTCATAGTGAACATCTTTGTCTTATTCTTTAGTGAGGTAATGGTTTTGTTTCTGACACTTGAAAAACAAAACAAGTATTTTCCTTTTCTCTTGACAAAAATAGTAATTACATTTTTATTGACAGATGTTGGAAGGAGCAAAGCAAAAGGCTTTATTAAAGAAACCAGTGAGCTTTACCCAAGGAATTTTATTATATACAGGAATTTATCTCTCCCTATCAGAATCCATTTCAAATGGCAGAACAAATATAAAAATATTAAATCTGCAATAGTTCTAGAATTAAAAATCAGAACCCATTAGTTCTTGCTTTTAGCAGTATTTCATTTCTGTTAAGTTATACAGCAAATTGGATCAGAAGGTGTTCAAATCCAAAGACCTATAAAATCTACCACTCAACACCAATAAGAATAAGTCCATCAAAAAAATACTCTTAGTATAATTCCTCATTATTAGCAAAATATATGTGGGAGAGTTGAGAGCTGGGCGATGGAATGAGCCTTGGATTTTCATTCCCAAACAATTGACTAAAGAACAATGAAACCACTCTGATATAATGAATGTGAGAGTAGGATTAAAAAGTAGTTCCCCCTCTTTAAACAAAATGGAGAGAGAATTCAATGGAAGAACCTGTTCAAATGTGAGTCCTCTCAACTCTCATGTAGAATCATGGAACAAAGACATTTTATTTCTTATCAGAATTGTCTCCATACTCAGGAAAACATCCCTCCTTTAACTAAGGAAACTAATTAGAGTGATATCCCTCTAGATATCTGTGCTGATCAAGCAAAGGTCTGGATTGCAATAAGAAAAACATATATCTGAGGTAGCATAACTATCAAAGAAATAAAGTATCATACTTAAAGACATGAGCAATACTCAAGATATCTTTTAGAGAAAAGAATTTTTGAAAAGTACATACAGTATTATTATCTATTGTATTATAAACAGAAAAGCAAAAATAGATGAATAAGCATTTATTTTGGAAAGAGGCAAGTAGAGGTTTCAGATGATAAAGCCAAATGTTTTTTGATGTGGACCAGTTTTAAAGTCTTTTATTGAATTTGTTACAGCATTGCTTCTGTTTTATGGTTTTTTGGTTTGTTTGTTTTTTGTTTTTGGCCACAAGGCATGTGGTATCTTAGTTCCCTGACAGAGGATTGAACCCACACCCCCTGCATTGGAAGGCAAAGTCTTAATCACTGAACTGCCAGGGAAGTCCTAATAAAGACAAAAATGAAAAAAAAAATCTATATGTAGTGTGAATAACAGAATGCACAATCCAGAAAAAGAATTAGAAAGCCAGAAGGTAGTCAAGACTTATTTCTCTAACATACCACAGAAACAAATAAACACACAATATAGGATAAATAATTATGGTAGAAAATAAATTCAGAGTTCTTCATATATACTTGGTAGGAAATACAGCAAAATATATCAGACATAGAGGAAAGTAATATTTAATGTAATAGAATGTCTAAAAACATTCATTTTTGTTTGAACTTTTTACAACAATCAAGTGGTCAAATGTTCCAGTAAAAATTTTACAATGTAAGCTTATAACCCTGTGGTACTTGAATGGTATCAAAAGTAGATTATGCTGCTTCCTGACACTACAGATATAATCCTTCTAGAAAAGGAACATTAGCCTCTCAAACTCCTACATTACAAAGGCTTAACAAAAGAGTTTGTTATATATGGGATACTGCTTAAAAATAATTTTTAAAATGAATAAATTTTAAAGATTTTTAAAATCTTAGAAATAGTATCTCAATAAATTTCCATGTCTGTTGTAGTTCACACTACTTTTGATGTTTCATTTTTTTGTTGTTATTTATCACTATATGAAACATGCCCTCATCCTTTAGCACAGCCTAAGGCTTTCTCTGGAAAAAAAGTGTTACAAGCAGCTTCTTCAGAAACAGGAAAAATACTGCAAATTTGTGATTGATATTCTTAAAAAGGTATGTATTAGTTAGTGTGCTATATAGTACTAAAAATGTACCTTTAGGGCTTCCCTGGTGGCGCAGTGGTTGAGAGTCCACCTGCCGATGCAGTGGACACGGGTTCGTGCCCAGGTCCAGGAAGATCCCACATGCCACGGAGCAGCTGGGCCCGTGAGCCATGGCCGCTGAGCCAGCGCGTCCGGAGCCTGTGCTCGACAACGGGAGAGGCCACAGCAGTGAGAGGCCCGCGTACCGCAAATAAAATAAAATAAAATAAAATAGTACCTTTATTACTAAATTAAGATGATTATTTTGTCAGTAATATTTATTGGGCCCAGAATTTTGAAGTTTTTGGTTAGCTATGATTCATAAAGATAATTTAGAAATACATGAATTGATTGTAAAAAAAATATCATTTGATCTTTCCTACTTCTGAAACCATAATATTTTAGACATCTTTAAAGCATGATAAGGAAATAATTTATAACTAACTGTAAAAAGAATCGTACATGACAATTACTTCTCTTAAACAGCCACATCACTAGTAATAAAAATACAATATATCTTACATTTAATAAGTATGTACTGAAGCTACTACTCTTAGCTTATTTATTGCTTTTATTATTTGATATACATATCCATTACTATCACTTAAGTTCATTTATCATTTTAATAGAGAAAAATGTGCCAGTCTACCCAATTTCTAAGGAACTAGAAATCATGAAATGTGATATAAATACATTGATTATCATCAAAAACAGTAACAAGTTGTTCACCATCTAAATTATAATTTTTGCTTAATTTGTACAAATAATTTTATAATTTTTGCATTCTTCTTTTCCCGAGACTAAATAACTTTTATTATCATTGTATCGTTACATGATGAAGCAAAAAAAAAAAGGGGGAGGTAGGTCAATGTAACTCATTTTAAAGGCAGGATTATTGTGATTTAATATACCTAAAGTAGATTTCATCCTTTAAAGATGTACATTTCTATGAACATGTAGATATTTTTCTCTTACTAATGTTTCACATATATCACAAAAACTTAAAAGGCCCAAAAGACAAAACTACCTCAATTTCCTACCCTCAATCCCCACAGCACATGCTCTTGTTTTTTCTTTACTACTGATTGAACAGGAGGGGACGTCTGTCTTCTTATCAAACACTTTCCTGTCTTCCCCTCCACTTCCACTCCCTGGCTCTGGATCCCATTGTACCTGACATCTCAACAAAGTTATGCCATTATTTTTTCTTTCTTTTCTTTGGTATTGCTACCTTTTCCTTCTCTACCATTTCCATTAGCATGTATACAGGCATACCTTATTTTCTTGTGCTTCGGTTTATTGCCCTTTGCAGATATTGCATTGTTTACAAATTGAAGGTTTGTGGCAAGCCTCCATCAAGCAAGTCTACTGGCACCATTTTTCAACAGTATTTGCTCACTTTGAGCCTCTGCATCACATTTTGGTAATTCTTGCAATATTTCAAAATGTTTTATTATTTGTTATGGTGATCTGTGAATAGTGATCTTTGACGTTACTATTGTAATTGTTTTAAGGTGCCACAAACCACACCTATATGACAGCAAATTTAATCAATAAATGTGTGTGTTCTGACTGCTCCACCGATGGGCCATTCTCCCATCTCTCCCTCTCCTTGGGCCTACCTATTCCTTGAGACACAACAATACTGAAATTAGGTCAGTAAATAACCCTTCAATGGCCTCTAGGTTTTCAAGTGAAAGGAAGAGTTACATGTCTCTTACTTTAAATCAAACTCTAGAAATGATGCAATGGGTGAGGAAGGCACGTTAAAAGCAGATAGACTGAAAACTAGGCCTCTTGTGCTGTCAGTTAATCAACTTGTGAATGCAAAGGGAAAGTTCTTAGAAGAAACTACAAATGCTACTCCAGTGAACACAAGAATGATAGAAAGCAAAGCAGCCTTATTGTTGATATGGAAAAAGTTTTAGTGGTCTGCATCAAAAAATCAAACCAGTCACAACATTCCCTTAAGCTAAAGACTAATCCAGAGGAAGGCCCTAAATCTCTTCAATTCCATGAAGGTTGAGAGAGGTGAGGAAGCTGCAGAAGGTAAGTTTGAAGCTAGCAGAGACTGGTTCATGAGGCTTAAGGAAATAAGTTGTCTCCATTAATGTTAAGTGCATGCAAGATGAAGCAGCAAGTGCTGATTTAGAAGCTGCAGCAAGTTATCAAGAAGATCTAGCTGAGGTCCTTAATGAAGGTGGCTACCCTAAACAACAGATTTTCAATGTAGACAAAACAACCTTATACTGGAAGAAGATGCCATCTAGGACTTTCATAGCTAAAGAGGAGAAGTCAATGCCTGGTTTCAAAGAACAGGCTGACTATCTAGCTAGGGTCTAAGGCAGCTGGTGACTTGAAGTTGAAGCCAATAATTTACCATTCTGAAAATCCTAGGGTCCTTAAGAATTATGCTCAATCTACTCTGCCTGTGCTCTATAAATAGAATACCAAAGCTTGGATGACAGCACATCTGTTTATAGCATGGTTTCCTGAATATTTTAAGCCCACCTTTGAAGCCTATTGCTCAGAAAAAGATTCTTTTCAAAATACTACTGTTCATTGACAATGCATCTGGTCACCAAAGAGCTCTGATGGAGATATACAATGAGATTCATGTTGTTTCCATGCCTGCTAACACAACATCTATTCTGTAGCCAATGGATTAAAGAGAAGTTTTGACTTTCAAGTCCTATTTAAGAAATACACTTCATAAAACTATAGCTGACATAGATAGTGATTCTTTTTATGGACCTGGGCAAAATAAACTGAAAACCTTCTGCAAAAAATTCACCACATTCTAGATGCCATTAAGAACATTTGTGATTTATGAGAAAAGGTCAAAATATCAACATGGGTTTGAAAGAAGTTGATCCCAACCTTAGTGGGTGACTTTGAAAGTAGCAGGAGAACTGGAATTAGAAGTGGAGCCTGAAGGTGTGACTGAATTGCTGTAATCTCAGGATAAATCTTTAACAGATAAGGAGTTGCTTCTTATGGATGAGCAATGATAGTGTTTTCTTGAGGTGGAATCTCCTCCTGGTGAAGATGCTCTGAAGATTGTTCAAATGACAACAAAGGATTTAGAATATTAGATAAATTTAGTTGATAAAGCAGTGGCAGGGTTTGAGAGGATTGCCTCCAATTTTGAAAGAAGTCTACTGTCGGTAAAATGCTGTCAAACAGCATTGCATGCTATCGAGAAATTGTTCATGAAAGGAAGAGTCAGTTGATATGGGAAACTTCATTGTTGTCTTATTTTAAGGAACGCCACAGCCATCCCAACCTTCAACAACCACCACCCTGGTCAGTTGGTAGCCATCAACATCAAGGCAAGACCCTCCACTAGCAAAAAGATTACAACTTGTTGAAGGCTCAGATTATGTTTAGCATTTCTTAGCAATAAAGTATGTTTCAATTAAGGTATGTACATTGTCTTTTTAGACATAATGCTACTGCAACTTAACAGATTATAGTGTAAAAATAACTTTTATATGAACTGGGAAATTTTTTAAAATTTGGGACTCACTTTATTGTGATATTTTCTTTATTGCAGTGGTCTGGAACCAAACCACAATACCTCCGAGGTATGCCTGTACCTGTTCCATTCTCTTTGATCTAAAGACAAGCAATCACATACTCTAAACCACAGAACCACATATACATCTTTAGCCCAAATCTAACTTGCTGAAAGCATTGTTTCCATTTAGGGTTCTGACTGCTGACTGCCTAACCTGCCATTTAGTAGTTCCACCCTCCTCTCCATTTTTCCCTATCTCTCCAATTAAAATATCTACATCCCTTCCTTCAAATAATTGCTCCCTCTTTCAATCCTTTCTTCCCTTGACTTATATAGCACTAGAGTCTCTCACTTCTCCTACAAATGTTTTGTCTGAATTTTCTATCTGATAGATTTCTTTTCCATGATCTTATTTTGTAAATTGAGATTCTCATCTCACCAAAAATAGTTCAATGATGACAGAATGCCCAGATATTATGTACAGCATCTGGCAGAGTATAGATGAGAAATATTTGTTGAAAGAGTAAAAGAAAAAAGAAGGAAGGCAGGCAGGCAGACAGGTGAAGGAGAGGAAGAATTAATGAAGCTAATTTCCTAATTTTCCCATCAAAAGATAAAGTTTATTTCCTTTTCTTTTAAGAAAAAGTAAGTCTCTTTTTCTATTAATTACTGTGACTGAATGTGCATATTGTCATTGCATTGAACCAAGCACTAGTTAGGACACAAGATTTTGTTTCCTAACATTGACAAATGGAAAATTTTAACTATTAATGGCATATTTACTAAAGTCAGACATACAGAGTTCACAGATTGTATATTTTCACAAGGAAGGACACCCATCTAGCTATCAGTAGATGGAGAAATTGGTCATAACTAGCATACCAGGGTCTTCTCATATGAACCCTCCTGTGAACTAAACCTCATTCTCTTTAAAATAATTACTCCTACCAACAAAAAATCCTTTAAATTTATATAAGTGTACTCATGCCTTATGTGTTCTTTTTTCTCTAGCTTCTTTGGCCGACATTTAATTGGCTGTGGTGGTGAGATAGATCTATATTACTGTTTTGATAATTTGGCTTATGAATTGGCAGTTACCTAAGTGAAAAAGTGGTGCAGAGTATCAGACTCACAATGATGCATTTCCTTCTTTCAGGACTTAGTCCATCAAATCTACTCTAGCTTTGTATCTCTCTGATGCCCACAAATAATATTCTTTTAATTTAACGAACTTACCTATTTTTTTTCAGCAGTTGAATTAATCTGTTACAAGATATTCCAGTATTGTAAAAAGCAGAAAATACCTAAATCCATTCTCACTTCCACAATTTTGCTATGTATCTTCCTCCCTGAAATGTTTCTTATGCAAGTCTTCAAATACTTTCTGAAGTGACATCATTCAGTATGAGTAAAGGAAAGGCTGGTGTCAGATTTAATATAAAAGACATTCTTAGAAATAATACAGTGATGTATTCTTGCCCTTTGAGAAAGAAAAGCACAGCTCATACCAAAGAGGATTCAAACTTGCAGTAGGTTTAAGTCTAGAAAACACAATATATCAGAGGCAGCTTGCCCAGTGAAATGTTGTGAGTTTTATCAGTGTCATAAATATTTCTAAGAAACACTGAAGGATTTGAACCAAAAAGGATAAGCTCTCTATTTATAATAGTAATATGATAAAGTTAAAGAGGATATTGTATTGAAAACATGGCTTTACTCCAGTCATTAGAAAAAGAAGTTGCAGACAGAAATACAGAATGACTAAGAGAACCCCCACGAATATTATTGTTTTCTTTTTACTTTTATTGAGCATGCCACTCACTCTTATAAGGATATTACTTGTATTAACACCTTTGCATGCATTAACCTTCTACAGTACTTGTCCCCATTTTGCAGATAGAAAAAAATGGCACAGAGACAGACAAAGTCAGAGCTGGGGTTAAAACCAATCTCAAGGATTTTAACAGCTCTGACATACTAAAGCTGGCATTGCATTGAGACAAAACTCAACCAGTAAACTGACCCTTTGAGAGCAGATCTAACAAATGAAGTAATGAAACTAGAAAAGTAATGACCCGGTGGGGCCATAACACCAACATACACACACCTCCAGTAATGTCAGTCCTAAGGGAGAATTCAGGAAGCATGAAGATTATCTACCTTGTCATCAAGTGGAAAAGGGGTTCCACTTATTTGCTGAATTTAATGAATATCTTTATTTACTAGCTCTTCAGTGCCAAGTTTTAGACTACTAATTCAGTTGAAACATTTCAAAGGCTAGAAGAAAATAAAATAATATTTCTTAGTTTATGTTGCATTAAACTCCCTTCCCCAACAGTTATCAACTTGCAAGTCAAGTTCAAAGTAATTCTTTCTCAAAATGTCTCCCCTCCTTGCATTGGCCTCCATGGAACTCGCTCTATAAAAATCTATGTCTACACATTTTTTTGTTTCCATTTTAATGTTAATTCCAATCTTATAAAATAATATTCAAATAAATAAAAGGTATGGCTGGTAACTTTCAGGCACATACCAGCTATGAGATTTTTAAAATTATTTGCATTTGTATGCCTGTAAAAAAAAAAAAAAAAAAGGAAGAAAAATTAGAGTTAGCAATTACAGTTCCTTTCACTCTCATAGATTTTAGATAACTACTCCTACTCCTCTACAATTCCCCTCATTTCTATAAATTTCCATGTTTTTCATCTTCTTGGGAATTCACCCAGACCATTTATATATTGTTATTACTATAAATATATATAAATGTATATAAAATTAATAAAGAGTAACTTAATGAACTCATAATAAATAATGTTAATTAAAATACATAGTAGGCTTCTATTAATTTATAAACTTCATCTGAATAATATATTGTTGACATCCTTCTGGAACATGGGGTTTTTTTCGGTATTTTAATGTCAAGATGTGTATGTTTTATTTTTTTTTAAAGGAATCTCATCTTTATTTTTTAAATTTTTATTTATATTGGAGTATCATTGATTAACAATGTTGTGTTAGTTTCAGGTGTACAGCAGAGTGACTCAGTTATACATATACATGTATAAGTTCTTATTCAAATTCCTTTCCCATTTAGGTTATTACGGAATATTGAGCAGAGTTCCCTGTGCTATACAGTAGGTCCTTGTTATGTATTTTAACTATAGCAGTGTGTACATGTCAATCTCAAACTCCCTATCTATCCCTCCCCCCACTCCTCCCTCCCCAGTAACCAAAAGTTCATGCTCTGAGTCTGTCAGTCTGTTTCTGTTTTGTAAATAAGTTCATTTGTATCATTATTTTAAGATTCCACATATAAGCGATATCATATTACATTTGACTTTGTCTGACTTACTTCATTTAGTACGATAATGTACAGGTCCATCTATGGTTGCTGCAAATGGCATTATTTCATTCTTTTTTATGGCTGGGTAATATACCATTGTATATATGTACCACTTCATCTTTATCCATTCCTCTTTTGGTGGACATTTAGGTTGCTTCCATGTCTTGGATATTGGGGACAGTGCTGCCAGGAACATTGGGTGCATGTATAATTTCGAACCATGTTTTTCTCCAGACATACGCCCAGGAGTGGGATTGCTGGATCATATGGTAGCTCTATTTTTAGTTTCTTAAGGAACCTCCATACTGTTCTCCATAGTGGCTGTACCAATTTACATTCCCACCAGCAGTGTAGAAGGTTCCCTTTTCTTCACATCCTCTCCAGCATTTATTGTTTGCAGATTTTTTGATGATGGCCTTTCTGACTGGCGTGAGGTGATATCTCATTGTAGTTTGCTTTGCCTTTTTCTAATACTTAGCAATGTTGAGCAAATTTCATGTGACTCTTGGCCATCTGCATGTCTTCTTTGCAGAAATGTCAATTTAGGTCTTCTGCCCATTTTTTGATTGGGTTGTTTGCTTTTTGATATTGAGCCACATGAGCTGCTTGTAAATTCTGGAGATTAATCCCTTGTTGGTCACATTGTTTGCAAATATTTTCTCCCATTCTATGGGTTGTCTATTCATTTTGTTTATGGTTTCCATTGATGTGCAAAAGCTTTTGAGTCTAATTAGGCCCCATTTGTTTATTTTTGTTTTTATTTCCATTACTCTAGGAGATAAGGAAAAATATTACTGAAATTTATGTCGCAAAGCATTCTGCCTATGTTTTCCCCTAAGAGTTATATAGTATCTGGTCCTACATTTAGGTCTTTTATCCATGTTGAGTTTTTTTTTTTAATTTACATGAAGCTGTCCAGTTTTTCCAGCACCATTTATTGAAGAAACTGTCTTTTCTCCATTGTATAGTCTTGCCTTCTTTGTCATAGATTAGGTGACCATAGGTGTGTGGGTTTATCTCTGGACTTTCTATCCTGTTCCATTGATCTATATTTCTGTTTTTGTGCCACTACCATACTGTTTTGATGACTGTGGCTTTGTAGTATAGTTAGAAATCAGGGAGCCTGATTGCTCCATCTCTGTTTCTCTTTCTCAAGATTGCTTGTGTTATTCAGGATCTTTTGTGTCTCCATACAGATTTTAAGACTTTTTTGTTCTAGCTCTGTGAAAAGTGCCATTGGTAATTTGATAGGGATTACATTGAATCTGCAGATTGCCTTGGGTAATATAGTCATTTTGATAATATTCTTCCAATCCAAGAACATGGAATATCTTTCCATCCGTTTGTGTCACCTTTGATTTCTTTCATCAGTGTCTTATAGTTTTTGGACTACAGGTCTTTTGTCTCCTTAGGTAGGTTTATTCCTAGGTATTTTATTCTTTTTGAGGTGATGGTAAATGGGATTGTTTCTTTAATTTCTCTTTTCAGTCTTTCATTGTTAGTATATAGAAATGCAACAGACTTCTGGGTATCCTGCAACTTTACTGATTCATTGATAAGCTCTAGTAGTTTTCTGGTAGCATCTTTAGGATTTTCTATGTATAGTATCATGTCATCTGCAAACAGTGATAGTTTTACTTCTTCTTTTATAATTTGGGTCCATTTATTTCTTTTTTCTTTTCTGATTACTGTGGCTAGGACTTCCAAAACTATGTTGCATAAAAGTGGCAAGAGTGGACATCCTTGTCTTGTTCCTGATCTTAGAGGAAATGATTTCAGCTTTTCACCATTGATTATGATTATAACTCTTGGTCTGTCATATATGGCCTTTATTATGTTGAGGTGTGTTCCCTCTCTGCCCACTTTCTGGAGAGTTTTTATTATAAATTGTTCAATTTTGTCAAAAGCTTTTTCTGCATCTATGGAGATGATAATGTGGTTTTTATTCTTCAGTTTATTGATGTGATGTATCACAGTGATTGATTTGCGGATATTGAAAAATCATTACATCCCTGGGAGAAATCCCACTTGCTCATGGTGTATGATCCTTTTAATGTGTTGTTGGATTCGGTTTGCTAGTATTTTGCTGAGGATTTTTGCATCTCTTTTCATCAGTGAAATTGGCCTATAATTTTATCTTTTGTGGTACTTTTGTCTATTTTTGGTATCGGGGTGATTGTGCCCTCACAGAATGAGTTTAGGAGTGTTCCTTCATCTGCAATTTTTGGGAATAGTTTGAGAAGGATAGGTGTTAGCTCTTCTCTAAATGTTTGATAGAATTTGCCAGTGAAGCTATTTGATACTGGACTTTTGTTTGTTGGGAGTTTTAAAATCAGTTTCAATTTCAGTACTTCTGATTGGTCTGTTCATATTTTCCATTTCTTCCTGCTCAGTCTTGGAAGGTTGTATGTTTCTAAGAATTTGTCCATTTCTTCTAGGTTGTCCATTTTATTTCCATATAGCTCCTTGTAGTGGTCTCTTATGATCCTTTGTATTTCTGTGATGTCCATTGTAACTTCTTTTTCATTTCTAATTTTATTGACTTGAGCCCTCTCCCTTTTTTTTCTTGATGAATCTGGCTCAAGGTTTATCAATTTTGTTTATCTTTTCAAAGAACTAGCTTTTAGTTTCATTGATCTTTTCTGTTGTTTCCTTCATCTCTATCTCATTTATTTCTGCTCTGGTCTTTATGATTTCTTTCCTTCTACTAACTTTGGGTTTTGTTTGTTCTTCTTTCTCTAGTTGCTTTAGGTGTAAGTTTAGGTTGTTTGAGATTTTTCTTATTTCCTGAGGTAAGATTGTATTGCTATAAACTTCCCTCTCAGGACTACTTTTGTTGCATCCCATAGGATTTGAGATCATTGTGCCTTCATTGTCATTTGTCTCTAGGTATTATTTTAATTATCTCTTTGATTTCTTCAGTGATCCACTGGTTGTTTAGTAGCATATTGTTTAGCCTCCTCGTGTTTGTGTTTTTACAGATTTTTTCTTGAAGTTTATTTCTAATCTCATAGCATTGTGGTTGGAAAAGATAAGCTTGGTATGATTTCAATTTTCTTAAATTTACCGAGGCTTGCTTTGTGGCCCAGCATGTGATCAAACCTGGAAGATGTTCTATGGGCACTTGAGAGTAATGTGTATTCTGCTGCTTTTGGATGGAATGCTCTATAAATATCAATGAAGTCTACCTGGTCTAATGTGTTATTTAAGGCCTGTGTTTCCTTGGTTGTCTTCTGTCTGGATGATCTGTCCATTGATGAAAGTGGGTTATTAAAGTGCCCCACTATTATTGTGTTAGCATCGATTTCTCTTTATGGCTGTTAATATTTACCTTATATATTGAGGTGCTCCTATATTGGGTAAACATATATTTACAATTGTTATATCTTCTTGGATTGATCATTTGATCATTATGTAGTGTCCTTCTTTGTCTCTTGTAAAAGACTTTATTTTAAAGCCTAGTTTGTCTGATATGAGTATTGCTACTCCAGCTTCCTTTTGATTTCCATTTGCATGGAATACATTTTTCCATTCCCTCACTTTCAGTCTGTATGTGTCCCTAGATCTGAAGTGGTCTCTTGTAGACAGCATATACATGGGTCTTGTTTTTGTAACCATTCAGCCAGTCTATGTCTTTTGGTTGGAACATTTACATTTAAGGTAATTATCAATATGTATATTCTTATTGCCATTTTGTTAATTGTTTTGGATTTGTTTTTGGAGGTCTGTTTTCCCCCTCCTCTTTTGTTCTCTTCTCTTGTGATTCGATGACTGACTTTAATGTTGTGTTTGGATTCCTTTTCCTTTTGTGTGTGTATCTATTGTAGAATTTCAGTTTGCAGTTACCATGAGGTTTTGATATAGCAATCTATGTATAAACAAGATTGTTTTATGTTGCTGGTCTTTTAATTTCAAATGCATTTGCAATATTTTCTATTTGTGCTCTCCTCTTGCCACAATTGCTGGTTTTGATATCATATTTATGCGTGGATGATTTCCTACCTTTACTGTATGTTTGCCTTTACTGGTGAGCTTTTCCATTAATAATTTTCTTGTTTCTAGTTGTGGCCTTTTACTTTCCACTTAGAGAAGTTTCTTTAGCATTTGTTGCAAAGTTGGTCTGGTGGTGCTGAATTCTCTTAGCTTTTGCTCATCTGTAAACCTTTTGATTTCTCCATTGAATCGGAATGAGAGCCTTGCTGGGTAGAATATTCTTGGTTGTAGGTTATTCCCTTTCATCATTTTAAAAATATTGTGTCACTCCCTTCTGGCCTGCAGAGTTTCTGCTGAGAAATCAGCTGATAACCTTATGTGAAATCCCTTGTATGTTATTTGTTGCTTTTCCCTTGTTGCTTTTCATATTTTTTCTTTGTCATTAATTTTTGTCAGTTTGATTACTATGTGTCTCAGTGTGTTCCTCCCTGGGTTTATCCTGCCTGGGACTGACTCTCTGCACTTCCTGGACTTGGGTGACTGTTTCCTTTTCCATGTCAGGGAAATCTTCAGCTATTATCTCTTTCAGTATTTTCTCAGGTCCTTTCTCTCTGTCTTCCCCTCTGGGACCTCTGTAATGCAGATGTTGGTGTGTTTAGTGTTGTCCCAGAGATCTCTGAAACTATTCTTTTCATTCATTTTTTTTTTAATTCTGTTCTGCAGTAGTGATTTCCACCATTCTGTCTTCCAGGTCACTTATCTGTTCTTTTGGTTCAGTTATTCTGCTATTGATTCCTTCTAGTATATTTTTTCATTTCAGTTACTGTATCGCTCATCTCTGTTTGTTTGTTCTTTAGTTCTTCTAGGTCTTTGTTAAACATTTCTTGTATCTTCTTGATCTCTGCCTCCATTCTTTTTCCAAGACCTCAGATCATCTTTACTATCATTACTCTGAATTCTTTTGGGGGCAGGTTTTCTATCTCTACTTCACTTAGTTGTTATTCTGGGGTTTTACCTTGCACCTTCATCAGGGACATATTTCTCTGCTCTCTCATTTGATCTAACTTGCTATGATTGCGGTTTCCATTCCACAGACTGCAGAATTGTAGTTCTTCTTGCTTCTGCTGTCTGCCCCCTGGTGGATAAGGCTGTCTAAGAGGCTTGTGCAGGCTTCCTGGTGGGAGAGTCTGGTACCTGCCCCCTGGTGGGTGGAGCTGCATATTGTCCCTCTGGTGGGCAGCGCTATGCTCAGGAAGACTTTAAGCAGCCTGTCTGATGAGGGGGTCTGTGTTCCTGCCTTGTTTGTTGTTTGACTTGAGGCATCTTAGCACTGGAGCCTACAGCCTGTTGGGTGGGGCCAGGTCTTGGGGAGACATTGGTGGCCTCTGGAGGGCTCATGCCAATGAGTACTCCCTAGGACTGCCACTACCTGTGTCTTCATCTCTGCAGTGAGCCACAGCTGCCCCTCACCTCTGCAGGAGACCCTCCAATACTAGCATGTAGGTCTGGTGCAGTCTCTTATGAGGTCACTGTTTTTTTCCCTAGGTGCTGGTGTGCATGAGACCTTTTTGTGCACCCTCCAAGAGTGGAGTTTCTGTTTCCCCCAGTCCTGTGGAATTCCTGCTGGCCTTCAAAGCCAGATTCTCTGGGGGCTCCTCCTCCCATTGCCAGATGCCCAGTCTGAGGAGCCTGATGTGGATCTCAGAATTTTCACCCCTATGGGAGAACTTCTGTGGTATAATTAGTTTCCAGTTTGTGGGTTGCCCACCAGCAGGTATGGGATTTGATTTTATCACAGTTGCGTCCCTCCTACCGTCTCATTGTGGCTTCTTTGTCTTTGGATGTAGGATATCTTTTTTTTGGTAGATTCCAGTGCTTTTTTGTCAATGGCTGTTCAGCAGTTAATTGTGATTTTGATATTTTTTGTAAGAAAAGGTAAGCTCACATCCTTCTACTCTGCCAACTTGTCTCCGTCTGTGAGACTCATATACATGAGCATATTTTGATTTACTTATTTATCTTTCTACAAAGGGATATTGAAGTTTGGGCCATTATTTTAAATATGTGTCTCAATAATTTCATCATATATGGTTCTTTGGACTCATATGCACATTTCACTATGTACTTATAATTGCAACTGTTCTGCCATAAGCCCTGTGAATTTTCAAGTAAACTCTTTTACCAAGTTATTCTCCAACATAGTAAGTGATCTATGAGTGCCCTGTTTCTTTCTCTGTGTCAATACTTTGTATTGGTGAGACTGTTGGCATATTGCGGTACTATATATACATATATATATACACACACACATACATCTACTAATGGGTGTGACATGGTTATTTTTTATCTTGCATTTAACAAATTTAGTTTTTGTATGTTTAGTTAGCCAATAAGTTTTCGTATTATACAATTTGCATTTACAAGATATTCTTCACTTGTTCTTCTGTTGGATTTTGAATTGTCATCTATGAACTTCTGTAAATTCTTCATATTGCTGGATAGTAATCTGTTGTCACATTATGAGCTATTTGCACTTCTTTCTATTTGTTGCTAGTCTTTCAAGAGAAGGTTTTTTTTGGTCAGAAAATTCTTAACTCTCTTAATAACATATTTTTCTACATTCTGTCTAAATTATTTTGCTATTCATATTCAAGTATTTAAAGAAAAATATATTTACCATGAGAAGGATATTTAATTATATTTATTTGCCATATGGATAACCAATTATCCTATTATGGTTTATCAAAAAAATCTTTTTTCCTACTGATTTGCAATGCCCAATATGCTGTATATCACACATACCATCTAAAGTGTACATCTGTTTTTCAGCTACACATTCTTTTCCATGGGTATCACTGCACACCATGACAGTTTTACTATTCTAGCTTTAAAAATCCTACTTATCATTTTATGTTATTTAACTATTCTTGATAATTTATTTTAATAAAAATTTTATTACCACCTTGTCAACTTATAAATAATGCACTGTTAGAATTTTAAAAAGACTGGTATTGCACAATGACCTAAAGGACAAACTCCTTTGTATGTTTCTATCTTTAAGGAGACGATTTCACACATACAAAGTTACCTGTGCTTTCTGTCTTGTTTCCAGGTAAGAAAGTTCCTAGATATAAAAGTTTATTATTCAAAATGTGTCAAATATATATAAACTTCAACTAAATATTAAAAAAGCAACAGTACCAAATTTTTCAAAAAACGAGCAAAAATTTGAAGAGACAGTTCACAAGAATGATAAACAAATGAACAAAAAGCACATAATTGGATTCTCAACATTATTCTTCAATAACACAATTTAAGTCCACACTAAGGTATTAATACGTATCTTTTATAACAAGAAAACAAACAATGCCCCAAATTTACAAGGATTTAGAGCAACTAGAACTCTCATACAGTCTTGCCAGGGATGTAAAAGGGTAAAACCACTTTGAAGAATTGTTTGGCAATTTTTGAAAAGAATAAAACACAGTTATCTTGTGACACAATCATTCCACTCTTAAGTATATAAACAAATGAACTGACAAGGTATGATTTAACAAAGACTTGTACACGCATTTCTATAGCAGCTTTGGCTGCAACAACCAAAATTTAAAACCACTGAAATACCTATCAAAAGATGAATGGATGAACAAAATGTATATCTGACAATGGGATAATACTGACCAATAAAAAGAAATGAATTACTTATATACTTGAAGACACCGATAAGTTATATTAGTGAAAGACATAAATAAATACATATTGTATACTTCCATTTATGTAAAATTCTAGTAAGTACAAATTAACCTCTAGTCAAAAGCAGAGCAGTTGTTGTTCCAGGCATGGAGGGTGGTAGGGATGGTCTACAAAATGTAACATTCTATATGTGATTGTGTCAGAGATTTCAGTGGACATTTGTAAAACTAAAAGAATTACTGAACATAAATTATACTTTGTTGAAATTTATTTTTAACAATTACATATTTTCTACCCCAAAATAAATAATTTTAAAATAAATCCATTACATATAAGTTTTACAAGTCTATTATCATAACATAAGCTTTAATAATGAAAACACATGAAAGATTATAACATCATTACTCTTGAGAAAAAGCAAATAAAAACAGATGCCACTTTTCACTGTTAGTGTCAAAAACACGTGCTTTTATATACAGAAAGTCATTTGTTATTTTAAATATACTGTATAATAAAACTAATTTCTGAAATGGCTGAAGCAATGTAACATTCAATTCCACAAAACCATAATTTACAATAAAAGATATAATTGTTAATATCTTTTTGAGTTTACATTCAATATATTTGAAGAGTTTTACATAATTTTTATTTTCTGAATTTTCAACATTTAAGGTAAGATTAAATTTATTCTCTACAGGATGAATATTTCCCTAGTAGAAAATTTGGCTGATCTGAAATATGAGGTAAAAAATTAATAAAAATATGACGCTATGTAAAACTCATAATATTAATGAAAACCAACCCTTTCTACAAAAAAAGGCCATCTGTGTAACATTCCATACAAAAAATTAAATTTTATTTTTTAATTGTCCTTCTAGACACAATGATTTTTTTCAGTATTTCATTGTTTTCAGGATTTTCAGTTATACTTTATATATGTGTTTTAATAAGAATAATTTTTAATCTAAAATCTGGCCATTTTAATTTCCCTGCTTTATCGAAAAGATTACATTTTAATATAAAGTTTGGGATTCAATATATAAGTGAGAACATGGAAAACAATAAATTGTGATGCCCCCAAATTGTGTTTTTCCAAATAAACAGATAATAATGCTGTTAAATTCTGAAGTGACCCAGAATTTAAATGGTGCAAAGTGTTTTTTCATTAAGATTGAAATCACTATGATCAATCTAATAACTAATAAGACTAAAGTTAAAATTTTAAATATTCCATTCCATTTCTAAAATATTAGAAATTCTAATTCTGAAGTTTTGGCTGAAGTAAATTTTAAAAATAGGAAAGAGCTTTAATTAAGATAAAGTGTATTAATTCCAATATGTGATTGCTAGCAGTTCTGGCTGTTGACCTAAACAAAAAGGTAAAATGAGGCAAGTTCAAAATTGTCAAAACAAAAATGTGTTTATTTGGGAATAGCGGAGGAATTGTAATTCAGGACATGCAAATAGCAAGATACAGGTGAGTCAGCTGAGGGTTTGGGGTAGGCTGTAAATATGTGCAGAGAACGTAAAGAGGGGTGAGTTAAATGAGAGTTGGTTGAAATAAAAAACAAATGGAGGTTATGGGGAGGGGGAAGGGTGAGCTGGGACAGGGCGAGAGAGAGTCATGGACATATACACACTAACAAACGTAGTAAGGTAGATAGCTAGTTGGAAGCAGCCGCATGGCACAGGGATATTGGCTTGGTGCTTTGTGACAGCCTGGAGGGGTGGGATAGGGAGGGTGGGAGGGAGGGAGATGCAAGAGGGAAGAGATATGGGAACATATGTATATGTATAACTGATTCACTTTGTTATAAAGCAGAAACTAACACACCATTGTAAAGCAATTATACCCCAATAAAGATGTTAAAAAAAACAAAACAAAACAAAACAAATGGAGAACTGCTTTGAAAATTCCCCGAGCAGACAAAACCAGTCCAGTCACACAAACAAAGCTCAATTAAGCTTATTTTCTGAGACCAACCTGATTGGGTCATCTCATGCCTCTGGTAAGCATAAGCAAATTTTCTCAAGGTTGATATGAGGTAATCCCTGACCAACTGACCAAGTCCCTGTCATTTAACAAAGTTAGGTAATCAGGTAATCCCTGACCAACTCCCTGTCATTTAAGAAAGTTCCAATATTATCAGTTTTCTGTAAATCAAGCATTTACAGGAAGTCAATCTCTCTGTCCTTAAGGTTTGTTTTCCTGAGGGTACATGTGTGAGACTTTCCATTTTATATTCTCTGGTTCCATTCCTTCACATTTTCCCCTTTTGTTCAAGAGCTTTTGTGAAAAGCATCTCTGATCAAGTATCATTCAGCTGTTAATTTTTGTCAAAGGTATAGTTTTTTATAGGTGGATTGCATTATATGTCCCATGGATCTGAGGAGAGCTGTCCTCAGGTATTTTTCTCATGAAGCTGAGGAGCATCATGCTCAGGTGTCTTGTCCCACAGAGGAGGAAAATGATGGGGAGTTTCTTTGGCTTCATTTGAAAGGATTGAAAAAAGAAGAATCTCAGTTATGTCTTTCTGTGGTGGATGGTTTAGTTTCCATGGTCAGTCGAGTTTCAGGAAAAGCCTTGAAAGGAAAAGAATTTAAATTTGTAAATACATTTGTGAGGAAGGTATTTGTTTACTATTACAAAATAGTGGAAATAAACTGATGACCAGAAGCCCAGTGATAGCTATTGATTGAAATATGCTTCTCAACCAGTTTCCCTAACTGTTTATGCTTAATAGGTCAAAAATGTCCCAAGGTTCAGGAGCTTGGCCAATTTCTGCTTGGTATTGTCCTTTGTTATTTTTAGTTCTTGTGTTATTTTCCTGACCTATTGACAAATAACAGTCTTGGTGAAGTAGGGCACAAGTTCCCCCTTGCTGAGAAATGAGGAGATATTCAGTCTCTGAGGTTTTTTAATACTGCTTTTGAAAGGCTATTTATTTGGGTTTGTTGATATTTAAAAGCTTGGACAGAAGCATTGAAAGTGGTAGACATAACTATAAAAGGATTGTGAATTCGTTTTTCAAATTCTGCTGTTCCAACCTAAGGAAAAAGTTTTTGGTGAATGCATGCCCAAGCCCTTTCTATTTACTGTATTGTTATTTGTGGTCATTCAGCCAAACTATAACCTTCCCAGCTCTGATGTATCTTTTTAAGTTAATAAGAGAAAAATCCCAGATTAGGTATATAAGAAGTAGAAGGAAGAGTTTTTCTAATTTTGGAATCATGGGTGAGGGCAACAATCACACAGTGTACCTTCCAATTAAGAGAAAGGATAGAGTATACATTTTTTTCCACATGAAAAAAAAATGCCCAATGTCTTGTAAGGATAAGGCATAATTGGGTCCCTTTGCTTAGATTCCTTTTCCTGGAATGAAAGAAGGCATCTCATGATCATAAATATACTTATTATACAGAGCACATGAGAATGTTTATTTGAGCACCTTAAATTTCTATAGATCTGAAGTAACAAGTGAACTGATCTAGTATAAGTAAGATTTTGGTGGAGGTCTGGAAGATCTTTAGGGGAGAAGCAAGTTTAATTAAGTTTCCACCATTCACCAGATTTTTGGTCAATTCCCAGTAACATACCATTGAGTGGGAGAACATCAGCTTCTCTTTTCCCAGTATTATTATTGTTTTCATTTCCATTATGGAGTTACATTAAGGGAGGAGATGATATAAGCTTGTATATTCCAATGGGGAGTGAGTTCATGTTCCCAAAGATATATAAAATATTACAGTTACAATTTTTCAGTGGGAGATACCCTAGAGTTTTGCCATGCTCATCATTGTTTTTGAAACATAAAGAAAAGTTTGGGATAAGAGTCCAGACCTGAGTGAGGGGCATTCCTTTACGAGTTGGGGGTACCCAATGGAAAGCCGTAGTATCTGGTGCCAATCTTCTGGAAGGGAGGACATGTGCGGTTTCAAAGCTACCAAAGGAAAATCCTACATCTTTACCACATGTTTTACTGTCCTTCTAAAGACAGAAGCTAGGCCACCAGTCCATGTTCATCATGAGTATTGTTTGCTCTGGCACAAATCTAACAATCAGTAAGTTTAGTAGAATCAGAGAATTTTTGTAAGGTGTGGATACAAGGATGTGCTAAAGCTAAAGTAAAGGGCAGTAGGAAAACAAGGGAAAGAACAATTGAAGGCCTGAATGACATGATTTAACCAGATATAGAGTGAGAAGAAAAAAAAGAAATGTAAGTTATGCAGGCCCGGTCCATATATCTTAGGTAAGCTGTCTACTTCACATGCCATCTACTTCAGTCCCTAGAAATTTTCAGCTTTAGGTCACAAGTTAGTATACATGTCTCTTCAGATTTGGGGGCTTCTTTAGTTGTGACACATGAATCCTTGAAGTTTGGCTGCACCAGGATTAGTTAATATCACCTAAGGCAGGGTCCCTTCCAGCAAGGTTAAAGAAGAGTCTTTTTGGAAATGTCTTTTCTGACAGATGAAACCTCTGGGCTGTAAGGTGTGATGTTTGACATCTTTGTCTCCTGGAAGTGCACTGTGGAAAGACTGCTCTATCAGAGCATGGTTATTTTCTATGGGCTTGATTAGGCCTTGACAAAATTGGAAGATATCCTTCTTTATTAGCTGTGGGTCAAAAGAAGTGGGAGGCTAAGTGCATCAGCTGTCTTGTAATTATTTTAAAAGACATAAGTTTTTGCATCCTGAAGGAAGTAAATCTAAGATTTAGAAGAACCAACAGTAATACTCTTGGCCAGGGTATTTGGAGGATTTCAACTAATTCAGCTAACTGAATCTTAATAATTAGATCTGTATACTTGGCCAGTCCTGAAGACTAAGCATGATAAGCACAATGAAGGTGCTACAGAACTGGCCAGACAATACAGACTTGTCAAAATATTTGATAAGTAAAGTGCATTCTCCAATCACTATGAAGTTCAAGAAGGGTTCCCCAGCTAGAAGTAACCTTTTCTAATGGGATTTAGCTACAGAAGAAGCAGTCACATATCTTCATGAAAAACTTCAGTCCAATGTGAAAATATACAAACCATTAGCAGCACATTCATGAGTGGGGGTGATTGCATGAAATCCGTTTCCCAAATCTTAGATGGTTCATTGGGTAAATGAAAATATCCAGGAATAGTTTGGATAGGTTTCCCTGGGTTAAATTTAGAACACATGGAACAAGCGAGATAAGCGCTTTCTGCAGCCTTATCAATGTTTCCCCACCAATATTGATTCATGAACATTATCATTTTATCTGTAGGCCAATGATTTAATTTAGGTATGATAGTAATAGAAATGTTAAATTTTCTAGAAGGACCAGTTTGTTACTGGGTCTGAACCAGAGTTTCTTTTCTTCATGATACCAGCAGACCTTAGATCTCCAATTTTCTTTTTCTTCTTCAGGGGCCAGTTGTATTTCCCTGGTGAATTCTCTTAGGTTGTCACTAGGGGAAGTAGTTTTCTGGACCATGAGAGAGGTTTGGTCTGTGGATCCTATAAGAGCAGCATTTTTGCAGAGATATCAGTGAGCTGCTTTACTTTGGATTCCAGAGAGAATGCCCCGGGACTTTAATAATAGCCAAAGTTGCATGCCAGAGTATGGCATCTCAACTTTGGGACATAAGGACCATTTTAAAATTTGTCTCCACTGGAAGTAAAGAAATCATGTTTCTATAACATTCCAAAATCATGGGCTACTCCAAAGGCATGACAAATACCAGTATAGACGTTTGCAATTTTACCTTCTGCTAGAATACATGCTTGAATAAAAGCGTATCATTCAGCTTGTTGGGCTGAAGTGGACAAAGGTAGGGGTGCAGCCACAAGGACCTCAAAAGGAGTTGATATTGCATATTCAGCACAATATTTGCTGTTTTCATTTTTCAAGTAAGAGCTATCAGTAAACCATGAACAATCGACATTTGTCAAGTGGGTTTCTTATAACTCATTACAAGGGGTTGATAGGTGATTCATCAAACTCAAATAGATATGGGAGGTTTTGTCCATGGAAGGAGGAAAAGGAGTAACTGGATTGAGGTTGTTATGATGAATGAGAGTGACATGAAGGTTGGTTAGCAAGAGAATATTTTTTATACATTTTTATTGAAATATAAATGCTTTACAATGTTGTGTTAGTTTCTGCTGTACAACAAAGTGAATAAGCTATATGCATACATATATTCACATATCCCCTCCATCTTGAGCCTTCCCTCTACCCTCCCTATCTCACCCCTCTAGGTTTTCACAAGGCACTGAGCTGATCTCCCTGTGCTATGCAGCAGCTTTCCACTAGCTAGCTATTTTACATTTGGTAGTGTATATATGTCAATGTTACTTTCTCACTATGTCCCAGCCTCCTTTTCCCCCACTGCGTCCTCAAGTCCATTCTCAACGTCTGCATCTTTATTCCTGCCCTACCACTAGGTTCATCAGTACCATTTTTCTAGATTCCATATATATGTGTTAGCATACAGTATTTGTTTTCCTCTTTCTGACTTACTTCACTCAGTATGTCAGACGCTACGTCTATCCACCTCACTACAAATAACTCAATTTTGCTTTTTTTATGGCTGAGTAATATTTCATTGTATATATGTGCCACATTTTCTTTATCCATTCATCTGTCAATGGACATTTAGGTTGTTTCTATGTCCTGGCTATTGTAAATAGTGCTGCGATGAACACTGTGCTACATGTATCTTTTTGAATTACGGTTTTCTCAGGATATATTCCCAGTAGTGGGATTGCTGGGTCATATGGGAGTTCTATTTATAGTTTTTTTAAGGAACCTCCATACTGTTCTCCATAGTGGCTATATCAATTTATATTCCCACCAACAGTGCAGGAGGGTTCCCATTTCTCCACACCCTCTCCAGCATTGTTTGTAGGTTGTTTGTAGATTTTCTGATGATGGCTATTCTGACCAGTGTGAGATGATCCCTCATTATAGTTTTGATTTGCATTTCTCTAATGGTTAGTGATGTTGATCATCTTTTCATGTGTTTATTGGCCATCTGTATGTCGTCTTTGGAGAAATGTCTATATAGGTCTTCTGCCCATTTTTGGATTGGGTTGTTTGTCTTTTTGATATTGAGCTGCATGAGCTGCTTGTGTATTTTGGAGATTAATCCTTTGTCAGTTGCTTCATTTGCAAATATTTTTTCCCATTCTAGGGTTGCCTTTTTGTCTTGTTTATGTTTTCCTTTGCTGTGCAAAAGCTTTTAAGTTTCACTAGGTCTGATTTGTTTATTTTTGTTTTTATTTCCATTTTTCTAGGAGGTGGGTCAAAAGGATCTTGTTGTGATTCATGTCATAGAGTGTTCTGCCTATGTTATCCTCTGAGTTTTATAGTGTCTGGCCTTACATTTAGATCTTTAATCCATTTTGAGTTTACTTTTGTGTATGGTGTTAGGGAGTATTCTAATTTCATTCTTTAACATGTGGCTGTCTGGTTTTCCCAGCATCAATTATTGAAGAGGCTGTCTTTTCTCCATTGTATATTCTTGCCTCCTTTGTCAAAGATAAGGTGACCATGAGTGCATGGGTTTATCTCTGGGTTTTCTATCCTGTTCCATTGATCTATATTTCTGTTTTTGTGCCAGCACCATACTGTCTTGATTACTGTAGCTTTGTAGTATAGTCTGAAGTCAAGGAGCCTGATTCCTCCAGCTCCATTTTTCTTTCTCAAGATTGCTTTGGCTATTCGGGGTCTTTTGTGTTTCCATACAAATTGTAAAATATTTTGCTCTAGTTCTGTGAAAAATGCCAGTGGTAATTTGATTGGGATTGCATTGAATCTGTCGATTGCTTTGGGTAGTATAGTCATTTTCACAGTGTTGATTCTTCCAATCCAAGAACATGGTATATCTCTCCATCTGTTTGTATCATCTTTGATTTCTGTCATTAATGTCTTATAGTGTTCTGCATACAGTCTTCTGCTCCTTAGGTAGGTTTATTCCTAGGTATTTTATTCTTTTTGTTGCAGTGGTAAATGGAAGTGTTTCCTTAATTTCTCTTCCTGATTTTTCATTGTTAGTACATAGGAATGCCAGAGATTTCTGTGCATTAATTTTGTATCCTGCTACTTTACCAAATTCATTGATGAGCTCTAGTAGTTTTCTGGTGGCATCTTTAGGATTCTCTATGTATAGTATCATGTCATCTGCAAAGAGTGACACTTTTACTTCTTCTTTTCCAGTTTGGATTCCTTTTATTTCTTTTTCTTTTCTGATTGCCGTGGCTAAAATTTCCAAAACTATGTTGAATAATAGTGGTGAGAGTGGGCAACCTTTTCTTGTTCCTGATCTTACAGGAAATGCTTTTAGTTTTTCACCACTGAAAGTGATGTTGGATGTGTGTTTGTCATATAGGCCTTTATTATGTTGAGGTAGGTTCCCTCTGTGCCCACTTTCTGGAGAGTTTTTATCATAAATGGGTGTTGAATTTTATCGAAAGCTTTTTCTGCATCCATTGAGGTGATCATATGGTTTTTATCCTTCAGTTTGTTAACTTCGTGTATCACATTGATTGATTTGCCTGTATTGAAGAATACTTGTCTTCCTGGGATACACCCCACTTGATCATGGTGAATGATCATTTTAATGTGTTGTCAGATTCTGTTTGCTAGTATTTTGTTGAGGACTTTTTCATCTATGTTCATCAGTTATACTGGCCTGTCATTTTCTTTTTTTTGACATCTTTGTCTGGTTTTGGTGTCAGGGTGATGGTGGCCTCCAGAATGAGTCTGGGAGTGTTCCTCCTTCTGTTATATTTTGGAAGAGTTTGAGAAGGATAGGTGTTAGCTCTTCTCTAAATGTTTGATAGAATTAGCCTGTGAAGGCTTCTGGCCCTGGGCTTTCGTTTGTTGGAAGATTTTTAATCACAGTTTCAATTTCACTGCTTGTGACTGGTCTGTTCATATTTTCTATTTCTTCCTGGCTCAGTCTTGGAAGGTTGTACTTTTCTTAGAATTTGTCCATTTCTTCCAGTTGTCCATTTTATTAGCATATAGTTGCTTGTAGTAGTCTCTCATGATCCTTTGTATTTCTTCCGTGTTAGTTGTTACTTCTCCTTTTTTGTTTCTAGTTCTGTTGATTTGTGTCTTTCCCTTTTTTTTCCTGATGAATCTGGCTAATAGTTTATCAATTTTGTTTATCTTTTCAAATTAGTCTATAGTTTTATTGATCATTGCCATTGTTTCCTTCATTTCTTTTACGTTTATTTCTGATCTGATCTTTATGATTTCTTTCCTTCTGCTAACTTTGGGGTATTTTTTTTCCTTCTTTCTCTGATTGCTTTAGGTGTAAGGTTAGGTTGTTTATTTGAGATTTTTCTTGCTTCTTGAGGTAGGATTGTATTGCTGTAAACTTCCCTCTTAGAACTGCTTTTGCTGCATCCCACAGATTTTGGGTCATCCTGTTTCCATTGTCATTTTTTTCTAGGTATTTTTTGATTTCATCTTTGATTCCTTAAGTGATCTCTTGGTTATTGAGTAGTGTGTTGTTTAGCCTCCATGTGTTTGTGTTTTTTACAGATTTTTTCCTGTAATTTATATCTAGTCTCATAGCGTTGTGGTCAGAAAAGATGCTTGATATGATTTCAATTTTTTAAAATTTACCTAGGCTTAACTTGTGACCCAAGATGTGAACTATCCTGGTGAATGTTCCATGTGCACTTGAGAAGAAAGTGTATTCTGTTGTTTTTGGATGAAATGTCCTATAAGTATCAGTTAAGTCCGTCTGGTCTAATGTGTCACTTAAAGCTTGCGTTTCCTTATTTATTTTCTGTTTGGATGATATGTCCATTGGTGTGAGTGGGGTGTTAAGGTTCCATACTATTATCATGTTACTGTCGACTTCCCCTTTTATGGCTGTTAGCATTTGCCTTATGTATTCAGGTGCTTCTATATTCGGTGCATAAATATTTACAATTGTTATTTCTTCTTCTTGGATTGATCACTTGATCAATATGTAGTATCCTTCATTATCTCTTGTAATAGTCTTTATTTTAAAGTCTATTTTGTCTGATTTGTGTATTGCTACTCCAGCTTTCTTTTGAGGTCCATTTGCGTGGAATATCTTTTTCCATCCCCTCATTTTCAGTCTGTATGTGTCCCTAGGTCGGAAGTGGGTCTCTTGCAGACAGAATATATACAGGTCTTGTTTTTATATCCATTCAGCTAGTCTGTGTCTTTTGGTTGGTGCATTTAATCCATTCACATTTAAGGCAATTATCTATATGTATGTTCCTATTACCATTTTCTTAATTGTTTTGGGTTTGTTTTTGTAGGTCCTTTTCTTCTCTCATGTTTCCCGCTTAGAGAAGTTCCTTTAGCGTTTGTTGTAGAACTGGTTCGATGGGGCTGAATTCTCTTAGCTTCTGTTTCTCTGTAAAGGTTTTAATTTCTCCATTGAATCTGAATGAGATCCTTGCTGGTTAGAGTAATCTTGGTTGTAGGTTTTTCTCTTTTGTCATTTAAAATATATCCTGTCACTCCCATCTGGCCTGCAGAGTTTCTGCTGCAAAATCAGCTGATAACCTTATGGGGATTCCTTTGTATGTTATTAATTGCTTTTCCCTTGCTGCTTTTAATGTTTTCTCTTTGCATTTAATTTTGGACAGTTTGATTAGTATGTGTCTTGGTGTGCTTCTCCTTGTGTTTACCGTGTATGGGAATATGTGCTAATGTTTTTTCTTTGCATTTAATTTTTGATAGTTTGCTTAATATGTGTCTTGGTGTGCTTCTCCTTGTTTACCGTGTACGGGAATGTGTGCTTCCTGGACTTGGGTGGCTATTTCCTTTTCATGTTAGGGAAGTTTTCGACTATAAGCTCTTCAAATATTTTCTCAGACCCTTGCTTTTTCTCTTCTTCTGGGACCCCTATAATTCAAATGTGGGTGCATTTAATGTTATCTCAGAGGTCTCTGAGACTGTCCTCAATTCTTTTTTTTAATTGGAGTAAAATTGCTTTACAATTTTGTGTTAGTTTCTGCTGTACAATGAAGTGAATCCGCTATACGTATACCTATATCCACTCCCTCTTGGACCACCCTTCTCCCCTCCCCGCACCCATCTAGGTCATCACAGAGCACTGATCTGAGCTCCGTGTGCTCTACAGCAGGTTTCCACTAGCTATCTATTTTACACATGGTCGTGTATTTATGTCAAACCTAATCTCCCAGTTCGTCCCATCCTCTCCTTCCCCTACTGTGTCTACATGTCAGTTCTCTTCCTCTACATCTCTATTCCTGCCCTTCAAATAGGTTCATCTGTACCCAGAAATCCCATTACTGGGCATATACCCTGAGAAAACCATAATTCAAAAGGACACACGTACCCCAGTGTTCATTGCAGCACTATTTACAATAGCCAGGACATGGAAACAACCTAAATGTCCAATGATAGATGTCCTCAATTCTTTGCATTCTTTTTTCTTTATTCAGCTTCACAGCAGTTATTTCCACCATTCTATCTTTCAGCTCACTTATCCGTTCTTCTGCCTCAGTTAGTCTCCCATTGATTCCTTCTAGAGAATTTTTAATTTCATTTATTGTGTTGTTCAACAGTGTTTGTTTGTTCTTTAGATTTTCTAGGTCCTTGTTAAATGTCTCTTGTATTTTCTCCATTCTCTTTCCGAGATTTTGGATCATCTTTATTAGCATTACTCTGGATTCTTTTTCAGGTAGACTGCCTATCTCCTCTTCATTTGTTTGGTCTGGTGGGTTTTTACCTTGCTCTTTCATCTGCTGCATATTTCTCTGTCTTCTCATTTTGTTTAATTTACTGTGTTTGGGGTCTCCTTTCTGCAGGCTGCAGGGTCATAGTGCCTTTTACTTCTGTTGTCTGTCCCCACTGGCTTGTGTAGGCTTCCTGGTTGGGGGCACTGGTGCCTGCGTTCTGTGAGTGGAGGTAGATCCTGTTCTTCTGATGGGCAGGGCCACTTCTGGTGGTGTGCTTTATGGTGTCTGTGAGCTTAGTATTACTTTAGGCAGGCTGTCTGGTAATGGGTGAGGTTGTGTTCCTGTCTTGCTAGTTGTTTGTCATGAGGCATCCAGCACTGGAGCTTGCTGGCCATTGGGTGGAGCCAGGTCTTTGTGTTAAGATGGAGACTGCTGGGCGAGCTCTCACCGATTAATATTCCATGGGGCTGGGAGTTCTCTGGTGGTCCAAAATCCTGAACTCAGCTCTCCCTCCTTGGAGGCTCAGGCCCGACCCCCGGCTGGAGCACCAAGACCCTACAAGCCACACGGTGGGGAAGAAAAGGAAGAAGAAAACAAACAAACAAAAAACCCAAACAAACGAACACACAAAACCCCAAGACAAGTGGTAAAAGCAAAACTAAACAGACAAATTACATAAAGAAACATACACACACGTACTCACAAAAAGAAAAGAAAAGAAAAAAAAGCAAAAACAAAGAAGAGAGCAACCAAATCAATAAACAAACCCAAAAATGAAAGCAAACACTAAAAACTACAAAACACATAAAACCAGAAACACATCAAATGCAGAAAGCAAACTAAAAAGAGGCGATGAAAGCATAAAACTAACCCACAAAAATCAAAAAAATGCAAAGATGAAAGATGAAAACAAAAGGAAAACATATAAAACAACAAAGTAGTAAAGTAAAAATAGAAAAATGTAGTTAAAAATAAAATGAAAACAAAGCAAAAGAAAGGAAAAAACAAACAAGGAAAAAACAGTGTAATGAAAAATTACCATAGAAATAGGAAAAAAATAGAATAGAAATATATTAAAAATAAAAGCATAAAAAAGTAAAAAATTAAAAGAATAATAAAAAAAGAACAACTGAACAACAAAAAAAGTAGTGATATTTTCCTGTGGCCTTAGCTGTCAGTGTCCTTGCCCACATAGTGAGCCACAGCCAATCACTGCCTCCACAGGAAGTCCTCCAGTACTTCTAGGTAGGTCTCTGGACCTACTGTGGGCACTGTGGGGCAAGATCAGACTGATCTGACCTTACTCCCACATGTACTTGTCCCCAAAGCCCACAGCCTCAATTGTGGGAAAACTTGTTGTCTATTCAGGTATTCTACAGACGCAGGGTTTGCCAAGCCGATTGCAGGGATTTAATCCACTGCTTCTGCAGCTGCACGGGGAGATTTCCCTTTCTCTTCTTTGGTTGCACAGCCCCTGGGGTTTAGCTTTGGTTTTGGCCCCACCTCTGGGAGTGGGCCGCCCTCAGACATCTGTTCGCTGCACAGGAAAAAGGGTGCGAAAGCAGCAGCTGATTAGGGTTCACTTGCTCACTCAGGCTGGGGAGAGGGAGGGATGTGGCAATCACAATCAGGATGTGCAGGGAGTGCCTGCTGTGGCAGAGGCCAGCATGAAGCTGCAAGAGCCTGAGCCGTGCTGTGCGTTCTCCTGGGGAAGTTGGCCCCAATCGCAGCACCCTCGGCAGTGGTGGGCTCCACAGGCTGCTGGGAAGGTGTGGGCAGTGACCTGCCTTGCACACAGGACTCTTGGTAGCAGCGGTGGACGGCAGCCTCTGGGATCAGATATAACAGCCACGGCTTGTGCTTGTGCTCATGTAGGTGTTGCCCTGCTGTCTGTGAGTGTGTGAAGCAGGAAGCTCCTATGGCAGGCCGCTCCTCAAGCACCCCGCAACAAAGGTCTCTTGCCTCTCTGGCAGGCCCAGCTTTTTCCCAGACTCTCTGCCAACTAGCTCTGGCGCACTAGCCGCCCCCCGGCTGTCCTCATGCAGTCAACCCCAGTCCTCTCCCTGGGTTCTGACCTCTGAAGACCAAGCCTCAGCACTCAGCCCCCACCCGCCCCGGCGAGTGAGCAGACAAGCATCTCAGGCTGGTGAGTGCTGGTCTGCACCGATCCTCTGTGTGGGAATCTCTCCGCTCTGCCTCTGCACCTCTGTTGCTGCTCTCTCCTCTGAGGTTCCAGAGCTACCCCGCAGTCCCCGCCAGGGAATGGTATTCCTAGTGTGTGGAAACATTTCCTCCTTCACAGCTCCCTCCCACTGGTGCAGGTCCCGTCCCTATTCTTTTGTCTCTGTTTTCTCTTTTTTTCTTTTGCCCTACCCAGGTATGTGGGGAGTTTCTTGCCTTTTGGGAGGTCTGAGGTCTTCTGCCAGCGTTCAGTAGGTGTTCTGTAGGAGTTGTTCCACGTGTAGATGTATTTCTGGTGTATCTGTGGGGAGGAAGGTGATCTCCGCGTCTTACTCTTCCGCCATCTTCCCCTCGCAGCTATCCGTTTTTTCTAGACTTTTCTTTCTTCAGCTCACAAAGGGGCCCCTGAGGATTAAGCAGAGGAACGTCAGGTTTTCTTCCAGGCCAGCTTCAGCCCTGGGATGTTCAGGGCAGACTCTCATTACAAACCTCAGTTTCTGAGGCTCCTGGCTTATGGCCATTTAGTATAGAAGGAGGCTCCTGGCTGGGGATGGCCCAGACAAAACGATGCAGGTTCTAATCTGTGGCAGTGGGCAGTGGCGGGGGGGGGGGTGTCAGTGCAGGAAGAGGCATTCGCTGCCTTAGGCATTTAAACCATTGCCTTCTCTTCAGGATGGCTCACCTGCAAGATTCTGTGGGGTCCGCCTCCTGGCACCATGCTACAATTGCCGGATTTTGGGTCTGGAGCAACCCAGGTCTTCGTCCGGCATTTCCGGAGAGTGCTTTCTCTTCGGAGCACGTCTGGGGACTGGCTTCTCTGCTTCCACCTTGGCTGGCGTGGCCAAAGGAGCATCTTCCATGGGGAAGAGAGGGAAGACATTCCAGTTTGGAAGAATAAAAGCAAAGACACACTCTTCTCTACCTTGTCCTGCCCCAAATATAAATTCATAGCACCCTCACATTTTTACAACTATGGGCTTAAAAAGACCAAGAGGGTAAGGGGCCTACCCAGTGTTACACAGGTAGTGGAGAGGTGTTCTGTTCAATGATTAGGTTCATGTTGGGGCTCCGGATTTACAGCTGATAGGAATGTGAGGACAAGCTCATGCCATTTCAAACATTTCCAAGTGATACTGAGAGAGATGTTAAAGGTGCAAAACGAGGGTGCTGAATGACCTCACAAAGTGGGAATGGTGGGCCCATTTTAACATGAAATTGAAAAGAAATTCATGACAAAAGGACATAATAGAAAATGACAACATAATCATAACACTCCCCTCTCCCGTGGAAGTAAAATTCATTAGAATCCTCTCTCTCTCTACCATGAAAGGATGAGATAAAGTCTCAGCAGCAGCCCCCGTGAAAAACATGGTCAACAGGGTGAAGAGGTGTTACTAAGACCATATGGTGCAACTCAGAGAAGCAAAGAGACAACTCTGCCCTTAGCCTGATGAGGCCCACAGGAAGGAACATTTGTGGCAACCTTGGATAGTGTGGCAATGAGAGAGAACCTTCTTTAGGAGGGGACTCCCTGCTGCCGACCTTGAAAGAGCAAATATGGGACATTCGTTTACTGTGGCTCTTGCAGAGGCGATGTGCCCAGAGGTTGGGCCACCCTGCTTGACAATCAAAGCACCTTGTATTCCTGTGCTGCTTGAAAGCTCCAATCGCCGGATTTTGGGTCTGGGGCAACCCAGGTCTTCGTCCGACCATTCCAGAGAGTGCTTTCTCTTCGGAGCACGTCTGGGGACTGGCTTCTCTGCTTCTACCTTAGCTGGCGTGGCCAAAGGAACATCCCCGTAGAACCGGTAGCCACCAACCAGGCAGTATGTCTCCCCGTGCCAGCCCAACTGCGTTTCTCCACACCCGCGGTACAGGACATGGTAGTGACCAGGTGTAGGACGAGAAACGGGAGGCACTGCTGCTGCAAAGAAAATCAGAACTGATCAGTCACTTCTGCTGTGCACAGTCTCCTGCCAGAATTTCCCTCTCTCATGTCTCTCCCAGTTTCTGGCTGAACACCTTTTAATCTACTTGACGTCCAAAACACAGCCTTGGCCCATCATCTCTATGAGTCCCTAGAGAAGGGACACTGGCTGCAAAAGCAATCCCTAGAGCCTAGGGCTGCAGCAGATGAGGAAGTCTCTTCACCGTTCCCAGGGAAAACAGTAGAACCCGAAAGTAATTGCAATCATGATCCTCTCCATCTCTCCCTTCCGCAACAGAGAAAACATTTCTTGCAGTCTGTCACTTCTGAGGCTTTCATGGAAATGTCTTTCAAGTTTTGGAAAAAAATAATCTAATATAAATTTGTTAAGAACTCTGCCCACCTTGGCAACCCCTCTTGGGCCCCATTTATACTGCCTATTTCAACCACACTGAACTCTAGCTGTCTAATACTTTTATGTCGATTAGAACAAGGACAAATACTGAGGCAGAGTGATCAGGAGACTCAGAACCGGGTTCTGGGTACAAGTCTAGGCTCACATCAACCCAGCCTCCTGGGACACCATCTCCTCAGCCCTCCAGTCTCATTAGCACTTCATCACCCCCCCCCCTTTGTTCTTATGGTCTTCCCATCAATATGGCAACACCCTCTCCCCTAGTACTCAGCAACTCAGTAAGGGATGTGTCTGAGGGGACCGATATAGATGTCTCCATGATAGCACAGTGGTGCCTGGGTTTGAAGGTGCGGTTCAAGAGTGGCCCTGTTCCTCAAACCGCTCCATTTACAATTTGCCAACAAAAATGCACTTGTCTTTTGTTAAGAGGCCAATCAGGAAAGGGTCTGAATGGAAGCATCCTGTAGCCCAAAGGGTAAGGCTACATTTATAAAGCTCAGAACCGTCCTGCACACTTGTCCAGGGATGACCTTTCACTTGTCCTCAGCAGTGAGAACTGTGCGTCCCTGAAGGCGTCCCAGGTCACCGGTATTACTTACATCTGGGAAAGTGCTCAGCTGTACGTAGTTGGCAACCCCCACAGGAACATGTGCCAGCCAGGTGAGGTTGTGTGTGTATCATATCTCATGTAGAGTTGCCCTGTCTGGGTGTACCTGCTGCACTGCCCACCCAGGGAACAGAGCACAGGTTAGAGTACACATACACTATCCGGTCACACATTCTCACACAGACAGCCAAAAAGATTGGTATCTGGTGGAGAACTGGTAGAGAAGTTTCTCTGAGTGCAGCCCGTTTGCACAGTTATGCTGCCATGGAAACTCTGAGAACGCCTGTGACGGCATCACTACCCAGTGAGGTCATATATGGAACCTTTGACTGGAGGGGCAGGCTTGAGGAGGAGGGACAGTTTTGTGGAGGAGAACAGGGTAGAGGCAAAGGTACTCTGCCTCGCCCCTCACCCTGGGCCTCCCCACCCATGCCCTAGTGTAGTAGACACCCCACGTGGGGCGTGCCGGTGGGCTGGCACAGCCACAAGGGGCCACAGGAGGGCAAGAGAGACCCATATTCTGAGTTTGGCTTGAGAGACAAGATTAACGTAAGAGACAGCTAGGTTGTATGGCACTGACCCTAAGAGGCAGAGATTTGTGTGGCCTGGGGAATCAGGGAAGGCTCCTTGGCAGTCGGCCTGAAGGACAAGTGAGATTTGGACCCATGCGGAAGAGAGGGAAGACATTCCAGTTTGGAAGAATAAAGGAAAAGACACACTCTTCTCGACCTTGTCGTGCCCCAAATATAAATTCATAGCACCCTCACATTTTTACAACTGAGGACTTAAAAAAACCAAGAGGTTAAGGGGCCTACCCAGTGTTACACAGGTAGTGGAGAGGTGTTCTGCTCAATGGTTAGGTTCATGTCGGGGCTCCAGATTTACAGCTAATAGGAATGTGAGGAAAAGCTCATGCCATTTCAAATATTTCCAAGTGATACTGAGAGTGATGTTAAGGGTGCAAAATGAGGGTACTGAATGACCTCACAAAGTGGAAATGGTGGGCCCATTTTAACATGAAATTGAAAACAAATTCATGACAAAAGGACATAATAGAAAATGACAACATAATCATTACATTCCCCTCTCCCCTAGAAGTAAAAATCATTAGAATCCTCTCTCTCCACCATGAAAGGATGAGATAAAGACTCAGCAGCAGCTCCCATTGAAAAACATGGTCAACAGTGTGAAGAGGTGTTTCTAAGACGATTTGGGCCAGCTCAGAGAAGGAAAGAGACAACTCTGCCGTCAGCCTGATCAGGCCCACAGTAAGGAACAGTTGGGGCAGCCTTTGATAGTGTGGCAATGAGAGACAACCTTCTTTAGGAGGGGACTCCTTGTTGCCGACTTTGAAAAAGCATAGATGGGACATTCGTTTACTGGGGCTGTTGCAGAGGCGATGTGCCCAGGAGGTAGAGACTGCTTCGACTACCATTTTAGAGGTTGGGCCACCCTGGTTGAAAACCACAGCACCTTCTATTCCTAAACTGCTTGAATCAGCGGGTGCACGTTAGGACACACGAAGTCAGGCCCCATTGGAGCAGACTGCCTTTGGGAGTGGTAGAATGTAAAATGAGAAGGGGAATGCTCTGGAGGAACTTTGTCATGGCAGATGGGCCAGCATGAGACCATTCAGATTCTCCAAGGCTCCAGAGATTACTTGGCTGGGAGCATCCCTCTGATGTGGTGGGGGAACTTCTACCTTAATAGGACGTGGCTGGGCATCTGGGGGAGGCAGAATAAATGGTTTATTAACTACGAGAGCGAGAGACTCACCTGGGGGGTTCCACAAAAGCACTTAAAAAGACTTGTACCTGGATTCTTGAGCCAACCCTAAGAAAACTTATCTAGATGTGGAGTAGGGCTCAGAAAGCTGCACTTTTAATAAGCTTCCTGGGCAGTCCCACCACAGTGGTCCATGGATAGAATGACCAAATTATTGTGTATTCTCAGTTGCTTTTGGGAGTCAAAGTGGGCAATATGAGAAACTGCAGCAGCCCTACGTATAAACAGGGAATATTCAAGGCAAACAGAGGTGTTTAGTTATTCTATGCATGAATCAGATTTGAGAAAAGCTAGCCTGCTGGTTAAAGAACACAACCCTTCCGACACACAGACCAGATTCTGTCCTACTTACTTGTGTGATTTTGACCAAGTTCTTTTATCCTTCTGACTGTTTCTTCATATGGAAAAGAGCTATGGCTGTACATTTAGCACAATATTCTCTTTTGGCAAAAGTTGCTCTGGGTCCATTTGTGTTCTCTGCAACTTAATCCTTTCCAGTGCGCAAGCATTTTTAAGTTGTTTGGTGAAGTATTACATTTGACTTTCAACTGTTCATTACTTTGGGCAAAGCTTATGTAGTGCTGCAGAGACTACAACCTATGCAGAGATAGTGAGGGGATGTTATAAGCTTATTCTGCCGGTTTATTCAAAAGTTTAACCTTTTCTCCTTTTCCTCAACCTGCCACCAAGAGATGAGAAAGAAGGCAGAGCCTGGAAATGCACACCAAGCAATACTTCTGGGGAGTTAGTTGGAGCGGGAGGGCTGCCGCCTGAGCCCAGCTCTGCTTAGCCGTGCGGGTCGGCGGCGTGTCCAGCGGCTGTGGCGGAAGCCGAGGGTGCTGGGCATGGGCCCGTGTCACGGCTGCACTGGAGCGGTAAGTGAGGGCCATGGGCCGTTCTTGCGCGGCCGCCACATTCCCAGACCGGCCGCCAGCCCTCCTGGTTCCTTCGCCGCTCCGCGCCGCCGGGAGCCGGGAGCCCAGAGCAGCCCGCAAACGGGCACCTGCGCCCGCCGCCCAGAGATACATCTACACGTGGAACAACTCCTACATAACACCTACTGAACACTGGCAGAAGACCTCAGACCTCCCAAAAGGGAAGAAAGTCCCCACGTACCTGGATGTGTGTATGAAAGGCTCTTGGTGCTGCAGCCAGGAGTCAGTGCTGTGCCTCTGAGGTGGGAGAGCCAACTTAAGGACACTGGTCCACAAGAGACCTCCCAGCTCCACGTAATATCAAATGGCGAAAATCTCCCAGAGATCTCCATCTCAACAACAGCACGCAGAATCACTCAACGACCAGCAAGCTACAGTGCTGGACACCCTATGGCAAACAACTAGCAAGACAGGAACACAACCCCACCCATTAGCAGAGAGGCTGCCGAAAATCATAGTAAGTCCACAGACACCCCAAAACACACCAACAGACGTGGACCTGCCTACCAGAAAGACAAGATCCAGCCTCATCCACCAGAACACAGTCACTACTGCCCTCCACCTGGAAGCCTACACAACCCACTGAAACAACTTTAGCCACTGGGGACAGACACCAAAAACAAAGGGAACTACGAACGTGCAGCCTGCAAAAAGGAGACCCAAAACACGGTAAGATAAGCAAAATGAGAAGACAGAAAAACACACATCAGATATAGGAGCAAGATAAAAACACACCAGACCTAACAAATGAAGAGGAAATAGGCAGTCTATCTGAAAAAGAATTCAGAATAATGATAGTAAAGATGATCCAATATCTTGGAAATAGAATAGACAAAATGCAAGAAACATTTAACAAGGACTTAAAAGAACTAAAGATGAAACAAACAACGATGAACAATACAAGAAATGAAATTAAAAATACTCTAGATGGGATTAATAGCAGAATAACAGGCAGAAGAATGGATAAGTGACCTGGAAGATAAAATAGTGGAAATAACTACTGCGAGCAGAATAAAGAGAAAAGAATGAAAAGAACTGAGGACAGTCTCAGAGACATCTGGGACAACATTAAACGCACCAACATTCAAATTATAGGGGTTCCAGAAGAAGAAGAGAAAAAGAAAGGGACTGAGAAAATATTTGAAGAGATTATAGTTGAAAACTTCCCTAATATGGGAAAGGAAATAGTTACTCAACTCCAGGAAGCACAGAGTCTCATACAGGATAAATCGAAGGAGAAATATGCCAAGACACATATTAATGAAACTGTCAAAAATTAAATTCAAAGAAAACATATTAAAAGCAGCAAGGGAAAAACAACAAATAACACACAAGGGAATCCCCATAAGGGTAAAAGCTGATCTTTCAGCAGAAACTCTGCAAGCCAGAAGGAACTGGCAGGACATATTTAAAGCGATGAAGGAGAAGAACCTACAACCAAGATTACTCTACCCAGCAAGGATCTCATTCAGATTTGATGGAGCAATTAAAAGCTTTAGAGACAAGCAAAAGCTGAGAGAGTTCAGCACCACCAAACCAGCTTTACAACAAAGGCTAAAGGAATTTCTCTAGGCAAGAAACCCAACAGAAGGAAAAGACCTACAAAAACGAACCCAAAACAATTAAGAAAATGGGAATAGGAACATACATATAGAAAATTACCTTAAATGTAAATAGACTAAATGCTCCCACCAAAAGACACAGATTGGCTGAATGGATACAAAAACAAGACCCATATATATGCTGTCTACAAGAGACCCACTTCAGACCTAGAGACACATACAGACTAAAAGTAAGGGGATTGAAAAAGATATTCCATGCAAATGGAAACCAAAAGAAAGCTGGAGTAGCAATTCTCATATCAGACAAAATAGACTTTAAAATAAAGACTATTAGAAGAGACAAAGAAGGACACTACAAAATGATCAAGGGATCGATCCAAGAAGAAGATATAACAATTGTAAATATTCATGCACCCAACATAGAAGCACCTCAATACATAAGGCAAATACTAATAGCCATAAAAGGAGAAATCGACAGTAACACATTCAGAGTAGGGGACTTTAACACCCCACCTTCACCAATGGACAGATCATCCAAAATGAAAATAAATAAGGAAACACAAGCTTTAAATGATACATTAAACAAGATGGACTTAATTGATATTTATAGGACATTCAATCCAAAAACAACAGAATACACATTTTTCTCAAGTGCTCGTGGAACATTCTCCAGGATAGATCATATCTTGGGTCACAAATCAAGCCTTGGTAAATTTAAGGAAATTGAAATTGTATCAAGTATCTTTTCCGACCAAAACGCTATGAGACTAGACTTCAATTACAGGAAAAGATCTGTAAAAAATACAATCACATGGAGGCTAAACAGTGCACTACTTAATAACGAAGTGATCACTGAAGAAATCAAAGAGGAAATCAAAAAATACCTAGAAACAAATGACAATGGAGACACGACGACCCAAAACTTATGGGATGCAGCAAAAGCACTTCTAAGAGGGAAGTTTATAGCAATACAATCCTACCTTAAGAAACAGGAAACATCTCGAATAAACAACCTAAACTTGCCTCTAAAGCAATTAGAGAAAGAAGAAGAAAAAAAACCCAAAGTTAGCAGAAGGACAGAAATCATAAAGATCAGATCAGAAATAAATGAAAAAGAAATGAAGGAAACGATAGCAAAGATCAATAAAACTGAAAGCTGGTTCTTTGAGAAGATAAACAAAATTGATAAACCATTAGCCAGACTCATCAAGAAAAAAAGGGAGAAGAGTCAAATCAATAGAATCAGAAATGAAAAAGGAGAAGTAATAACTGACACTGCAGAAATACAAAAGATCATGAGAGATTACTACAAACAACTCTATGCCAATAAAATGGACAACATGGAAGAAGTGGACAAATTCCTAGAAATGCACAAGCTGCCAAGACTGAATCAGGAAAAAACAGAAAATATGAACAGACCAATCACAAGCACTGAAATTGAAACTGTGATTAAAAATCTTCCAACAATCAAAAACCCAGGACCAGATGGCTTCACAGGCGAATTCTATCAAACATTTAGAGAAGAGCTAACACCTATCCTTCTCAAACTCTTCCAAAATACAGCAGAGGGAGGAACACTCCCAAACTCATTCTACGAGGCCACCATCACCCTGATACCAAAACCAGACAAGGATGTCACAAAGAAAGGAAACTACAGGCCAATATAACTGATGAACATAGATGCAAAAATCCTGAACAAAATACTAGCAAACACAATCCAACAGCACATTCAAAGGATCATACACCATGATCAAGTGGGGTTTATTCCAGGAATGCAAGAATTCTTCAATATATGCAAATCAATCAATGTGATACACCATATTAACAGATTGAAGGAGAAAAACCATATGGTCATCTCAATAGATGCAGAGAAAGCTTTCGACAAAATTCAACACCCATTTATGATAAAAACCCTGCAGAAAATAGGCATAGAGGGAACTTTCCTCAACATAATAAAGGCCATATATGACAAACCCACAGCCAACACCATACTCAATGGTGAAAAACTGAAAGAATTTCCACTAAGATCAGGAAAAAGACAAGGTTGCCCACTCCCACCACTCTTATTCAACATAGTTTTGGAAGTTTTAGCCACAGCAATCAGAGAAGAAAAGGAAATAAAAGGAATCCAAATCGGAAAAGAAGAAGTAAAGCTGTCACTGTTTGCAGATGACATGATACTATACATAGAGAATCCTAAAGATGCTACCAGAAAACTACTAGAACTAATCAATGAATTTGGTAAAGTTGCAGGATACAAAATTAATGCACAGAAATCTCTTGCATTCCTATACACTAATGATGAAAAATCTGAAAGTGAAATCAAGAAAACACTCCCATTTACCATTGCAACAAAAAGAATAAAATATCTAGGAATAAACCTACCTAAGGAGACAAAAGACCTATATGAAGAAAATTATAAGACACTGATGTAAGAAATTACAGATGATACAAATAGATGGAGAGATATACCATGTTCTTGGATTGGAAGAATCAACATTGTGAAAATGACTCTACTACCCAAAGCAATCTACAGATTCAATGCAATCCCTATCAAACTATCACTGGCATTTTTCACAGAACTAGAAGTAAAAATTTCACAGTTTGTAAAACACAAAAGACCCCAAATAGCCAAAGCTACCTTGAGAACGAAAAACGGAGCTGGAGGAATCAGGCTACCTGAGTTCATACTCTACTCCAAAGCTACAGTAATCAAGACAGCATGGTACTGGCACAAAAACAGAAAGATAGATCAATGGAACAGGATAGAAAGCCCACAGATAAACCCACGCACATATGGTCACCTTATCTTTGATAAAGGAGGCAGGAATGTACAGTGGAGAAAGGACAGCCTCTTCAATAAGTTGTGCTGGAAAAACTGGACAGGTACATGTCAAAGTATGAGATTAGATCACTCCCTAACAGCATACATAAAAATAAGCTCAAAATGGATTAAAGACCTAAATGTAAGGCCAGACACTATCAAACTCTTAGAGGAAAACATAGGCAGGACACTCTATGACATAAATCACAGCAAGATCCTTTTTGACCCACCTCCTAGAGAAATGGAAATAAAAACAAAAATAAACAAATGGGACCTAATGAAACTTCAAAGCTTTTGCACAGCAAAGGAAACCATAAACAAGACCAAAAGACAACCATCAGAATGGGGGAAAATATTGCAAATGAAGCAAGTGACAAGGGATTAATGTCCAAAATTTATAAGAAGCTCATGCAGCTCAATAACAACAACAAAAAAAAAACAACGAAATCCAAAAATGGGCAGAAGACCTAAATAGACAATTCTCCAAAGAAGTTATACAGACTGCCAACAAACACATGAAAGAATGCTCAACATCATTAATCATTGGGGAAATGCAAATCAAAACTACAATGAGATATCATCTCACATCAGTCAGAAAGGCCATCATCAAAAAATCTTGAAACAATAAATGCTGGAGAGGGTGTGGAGAAAAGGGAACACTCTTGCACTGCGGGTGGGAATGTGAATTGGTACAGCCACTGTGGAGAACAGTATGGAGGTTCCTTAAAAAACTACAAATAGAACTACCATATGACCCAGCAATCCCACTCCTGGGCATACACCCTGAGAAAACCATAATTCAAAAAGAGTCATTTACCAAAATGTTCATTGCACCTCTATTTACAATAGCCAGGAGATGGAAACAACCTAAGTGTCCATAATCGGATGAATGGATAAAGAATATGTGCACATATATACAGTGGAATATTACTCAGCCATAAAAAGAAATGAAATTCAGCTATTTGTAATGAGGTGCATAGACGTAGAGTCTGTCATACAGAGTGAAGTAAGTCAGAAAGAGAAAGACAAATACCGTATGCTAACGCATATATATGGAATTTAAGAAAAAAAAATGTCATGAAAAACCTGGGGGTAAGACAGGAATAAAGACACAGACCTACTAGAGAATGAACTTGAGGATATGGGGAGGCAAGGATAAGCTGTGACAAAGAGAGAGAGAGGCATGGGCATATATACACTACCAATCATAAAATAAGTAGCTTGTGAGAAGCAGCCACATAGCACAGGGAGATCAGCTCGGTGCTTTGTGACCAGCTAGAGAGGTGGGATAGGGAGGGTGGGAGGGAGGGAGACGCAAGAGGGAAGAGATATGGGAACATATGTATATGTATAACTGATTCACTTTGTTATAAAGCAGAAACTAACACACCATTGTAAAGCAATTATACTGCAATATAGATGTAAAAGAAAAAAAAAAAAGCAATACTTCTGTGTCAGTTTGACTTTTATTCCTCTGCCAGTACTTCACAGAGAGATTTCACCAAAAGTGCCTAAGCTTGCCATGGCTATTGTCGTGAAGAAAGTTTCTCTCTATTTCTAGTCACATCCACTTTTCCTTCTCCTGGGGGCTTAATGGATGATTGGGGGCAGGAAATAAATTTTAAACTAAAATATCAAAAACAAAAACAAAAAATGCAATTGTTCAAGTGTTCTTTTTTTTTTTTTACATCTTTATTGGAGTATAATTGCTTTACAATGGTGTGTTAGTTTCCGCTTTATACCAAAGTGAATCAGTTATACATATACATATGTTCCCATATCTCTTCCCTCTTGCGTCTCCCTCCCTCCCACCTTCCCTATCCCACACCTCTAGGTGGTCACAAAGCACCGAGCTGATCTCCCTGTGCCATGCGGCTGCTTCCCACTAGCTATCTATTTTACGTTTGGTAGTGTATATATGTCCATGCCATTCACTTTGTCATGGCTTACCATTCCCCCTCCCCATATCCTCAAGTTCATTCTCTAGTAGGTCTGTGTCTTTATTCCTGTCTTACCCCTAGGTTCTTCATGACATTTCTTTTTCTTAAATTCCATATATATGAGTTAGCATACGGTATCTGTCTTTCTCTTTCCGACTTACTTCACTCTGTATGACAGACTCTAGGTCCATCCACCTCATTACGAATAGCTCAGTTTCGTTTCTTTTTATGGCTGAGTAATATTCCACTGTATATATGTGCCATATATTCTTTATCCATTCATCCGATTATGGACACTTAGGTTGTTTCCATCTCCTGGCTATTGTAAATAGAGGTGCAATGAACATTTTGGTAAATGACTCTTTTTGAATTATGGTTTTCTCAGGGTGTATGCCCAGGAGTGGGATTGCTGGGTCATATGGTAGTTCTATTTGTAGTTTTTTAAGGAACCTCCATACTGTTCTCCACAGTGGCTGTACCAATTCACATTCCCACCCGCAGTGCAAGAGTGTTCCCTTTTCTCCACACCCTCTCCAGCATTTTTTGTTTCTAGATTTTTTGATGATGGCCATTCTGACTGGTGTGAGATGTGTAATACCAAGAATGAACTGCAATGTAAACTATGTCATGTAAACAGATGTAAACTATGGACTCTGAATGATTATGATGTGTTAGTGTACGTTAAACAGGTGTAATAAATGAACCACTCTGGTCGGGGGATGCTGATAATAGAGGAGGCTATGCATGTGCAGGGGCAGTGAGTATAAGGGAAATTCCTGTACCTTCCCCACAATTTTGCTGTGAACCTCAAACTGCTCTTTTAAAAAGTATAAATAAATAATAAAAGAGAAATCATATCTTTCAAGAACAAAGAAGTGGGGGAAGAAGGGGTACGTCTCCGTCAGAGAATTATTAGCACTACTTTCCCTTCTACTTAGGGCTCTAAGGCATTAGGGCCATATGCTACAAACAACGTTCAAACCAAAATAACAAATGAAAGATTACCACTACTAAGATGAGAAAATGAATGTGTTGAGATGGGGCAGGGTGCTGAATATATCTACTTCCTTTCCCTGATGGTTCAAAACACTGCTAACTCCCTGCCACATCCTGGTAGAGAGGCTGGATTCACACACTTTCCAAACCGTAAAATCTAGAAATACATATTCCAACAAAACCTTAACTAGATATAAAATTACTCTACAATCAAGCAAATTGGAGGTAGTATGGAATTCATTTTTAAATTGGCTGTTGGCTGAATATAAAAATCAGCATTTTAAAGGCCCAGAATAATTTTCAGCAACTAAGGTTTACGCATAACTTAAGAAACTCATTAGCTTCTTAAATTCTGAAATTTTCAGACCCTGTGAAAGCAGTATAGCCTGGCTATATATTTCAACCAACACTCAAATCACGTAATACCAGGTAGCATCAGAAAATTTTTTAAGAAATTGATAAAATGCCTCAGCTGCCTGCTGGAGCAGAGGGAGGAAACAGAGCAGAAAAAAACAAAAGACAAATACAACCAATAACAAAAGCAGTCATCTCACAAACTTTTAGCTGAAGGCCTCCCTCCAGATTCTTCCATGATTTCCTCCTTTACCTGATTCCTTTTAGATGTAAACATTTATATGGTGATCCTACGGTAAAGTTTTATGTGAGTCACCAGTTTGTTCTATATGTCAAACAACCTAGTGCCTTCCACATATTCTTCTCCTGTAACTCAGAGCAGAACAAGACAGGAAACCTGTACTCTCTCAGAGACAAGACTCTGCCAACATAGGCCAACTTCCTGAGAAGATGAGGGTTCCCATCTTTTTAATTTGCTGGTAAATTATTGTAAAGGCAGACTTATTTTGTTCTTTGTTTGTTTTGACGGGACACCTAAGTCAGCTTGAAATTACCTTTGATTTCAAACTCAAGACTAAACTTTATCAGACAGAACAGGAATCTGCCCAGTTCTGCCACTTGCTAACCAGGTAACATTGGGAAAGTAACAGTAACTGAGTGTTTGCTACTAAAGCACCGTTCAAACTGCTTTACTTAGATTCATCCATTTAATCCTCAAAAAGACCCTTTGAGGTGAGCCCCAAGGAGACAAAGTAACTGTGTGAGAGAACAAGTAACCCACTCAAGGTCACAGAGCTAGTAAGACAAAGAACTAGGATTAAACCAAGGTAACCTTTTTGCCAGAGCCTATACTCTTAACCACTTTACTGGTGGGTTTAAAAGTTTTTTAATGTAACCCACTATAAGAAATATGTTCTACAGGGCTTCCTTGGTGGCGCAGTGGTTGAGAGTCTGCCTGCCGATGCAGGGGACACGGGTTCGTGCCCTGGTCTGGGAAGATCCGACATGCCGCGGAGCGGCTAGGCCCGTGAGCCATGGCCGCTGAGCCTGCGTGTCCGGAGCCTGTGCTCCGCAAGGGGAGAGGCCACAACTGTGAGAGGCCCGCGTACCGCAAGAAAAAAAAAAAAAAAGAAATATGTTCTACAGCACAACCCAATACATATATATTTTATCAATTAAGACTCACCTGTAACTTGAGAGTCTTTGTTATATGTATAACTGAAACCAAATTTTATGAAAATATACTTATTCATTTTATGCAGTACACTGGTATTTTTCTACTGTATTTTATTGTTTAAAATTCCTTGTCGGGGCTTCCCCAGTGGTTGAGAGTCTGCCTGTCGATGCAGGGGACACGGGTTCAGGCCTTGGTCCGGGAGGATCCCACATGCCGCGGAGCGGCTGGGCCCGTGAGCCATGACTGCTGAGCCTGTGCTCCACAACGGGAGAGGCCCATGTACGCAAAAAAAAAAAAAAAAATTCCTTGTCAATCCTCACCAAACTGATTTCAATTTCCACTGAGACTCATGACCTGAACTTTGAAAAACAAGGTACCACATTTCTTTTTACCACCATGGGAATTTTGTGAGGATTAAATATGATAATGTGTACAAAACCTTTAGCACAATGCCTGACACAGACTGTGCACCCAGTGCATGATAGTGATTATTACTGATCTTGTAAATTAGCAGTAAGTAAGGGAGGCAAGGACACTTAGGGGGAAAACCTGACTGGAGTATAGGTGAATTTATGGCCTGTTGGCATCTTTCCCGGGCAGTGAGATAGGGAATTTCCCCAGTATTTTCAATTTATATTGTAATGGAAATCCACATTTAGAAAGAGACCTGGCTTGTAGCTAACTCTGATTTCCTCTTCTTCACTATAAAGGGCAATTTACAAGTTGCTGTGCCTCTCTGCTGGAACCCTCAGTAAACCCAATTTTTTCATTTATGTTCCCATCCCACACTACTCCGGACACTATGAGCTTTACGAAATTGGTCTTCAGCTGGGGAGGTACACTCATTTCCTATTGATGCTTTATTAATTACCACTACCTTAGTGCCTTAAAACAACACAAACTTATTATCTTACAATGCTAGGGCTCACAAATCTGAACCAGATCTTACTGGGCTAAAAGCCTTTCTGCTGGCTCTGGGAGACAATCCCTTTGTTTTCCAGCTTCTTTTTAGATGCCAGTATTCCTTGGCTCTTCTTCCATCTTCATAGCCTGAACAGCACATTGACTCCTTCTCACATCAAATCACTCTAACTCTGACACGGATTCTTCTTCCCTGAATCTTCTGCCTTCGTCTTCCATCTATAAAGGATCCTTGTGATTATACTGGGTCTACCTGATAATCCAGAATAAGTTCCCTATTTTAATATCTTTGATTTAATCACATCGGCAAAGTCCCTTTTGCCATGTAAGGTAATATTCAGAGGCTCTGGTGATTAGGATGTGGACATTTGGAGGGGCAAGAGGGTCAACTATTCTGCCCAACACAGGAGACAAACCTTACAAAATAGCAAATAAGATTTAACAACAACAACAATAACACATAACATTTATTGAACATTTACCATACAGTAGGCGTTGTGCTGAGTGCTTTACTTGCTAACTCATTTCCTTGTTGAGAAACCAAGGCTCCAAAAGATCAGAGAGTGTCAAGCCTAGGTGTGCCTGACTTCAAAGGTCATGCTCTCAACCACTTGACTACATAGTTAGGTACTAGATGTGTGTACAGTTAGTGGTTTGCAACTTCTCCCCAGCAAGTACTCCTTTTTCTCTTTCCCCGCAAGAACCATATTTTGAAAAATTCTGTATGTTAATTTTTTTCATTAACCAAAGATAATTGTAACAGCTGATAGCTTTGAGCTAACCTCTTTGCCTCTTTGGATTTATATAGTTCCAGCCAAATAATGCAACTTAATATTTTATTTAACATATTTTGGTATCATTTTGGGATATTGAAGCATAACCCACTTTGTAGATGCCTAGGAGTTCAGAGAAGAAGGAAATCAATGGGGGTGGGTGGAGCAGTCAGAAGAAATAGGGTCTGACTTCAGTCTCAAAGAAGCAGAAATTTCAGATAGACTAGAGAAGAGAGAAGATCATGAATGAGAAGTGAGAACAAGTACCTGTAGGAATGAGACATAGGGAGCTTGTTAGGAGAACTGGAAAAAAGAAATTAAAGAAGAATAAATAAAACATTGAGGCTTTGAAAGATAGGTAAATAAAGTTAAATTTAACCAGACAGGAAAATGCAGAAGCTGGAAAATTTCTGAGCAGGAGCCCTTGGGCTTGGGGAGATTAATCGGCTAGAACAAAGAGCATGAAAGGAGGAAGTGAGAGACTGGCAATTGTAATTCACCTTCCAGGAGGGAAATTGGTGGCTGGGAGGCATAGAGAGGAGTAGAGACTAACTTTTCACTATACCCCTTTTGATTCTTCTAAATTTTATACAATGTACATGTATGAACTAATGTAATATATAGATACACATATGTAATATATATAATGTATAAGTAACATATAGAAGCAGACATGTATGTAAGACTATCATTACTGACCCAAAATACCATATAATAAAACTACACGTCTACTTTTAGCACACTTAAGAATTAAGGATAAACCACTCCTCAGTTGTACTCTGCACCCCGCAACGCCTGCCCTGAGTAGAGCAACTTCAGCGATTTTCTCATTGGTTTAAAAAATTGATCCTTTAGTCTCTGTCTACCTACCTCATCCTAAGCATCAACTCCAGGTTGGGCTGGTGCCCAAGCAATTATATATTGCTCTTACATGTTTGCCCAACTTGAACGAGAACCTACTTCAGAACTGACTCAGACATCTCACAGGATGTTGTCATTCACCCCCAGGATCAATGATCAATAAGGTCTATTCCTCCTGACCCAGCTCAAGGTCCTGACTCAGACAATGCCTGCTAGCTGGCCTCATCCCCACACCCTAGGCTCCACTTCATCACCAGTGTATTGGCATCAATATTTATCTTTTCAAAGGAAATTTTTTATCTCATAAATCAATAGGTATCCTGTTGCTATCAGTTGTTTTGTTTTTAAGAGCTAATTAATGAAATAACTTCATCAACGATTTTGTGGGAAGATGTTGAACCTTTGTACTTTCTGAATAATCTATGTTTTATTTGTAGTGTTAGAAAGCTCAACAGTGAAAGCAAGTACCCCATAATGCCTAGGCACACAACCTGCTGCATTAGTGCTCTAAGCAGTAACTGAGACAAATGGAGGACTATAGAATTATTCTAATGTTTTGAGGTTTAGGGAGAGTTGCATTAGAAAACAATTCCTTAATCATTCTGTGACTTCATTACATTCAAAGCCATAGTGGCTAGCTCTTATAGTTTAGAAGTTATACATGAAGATTACATAAATAAATACAAGATACAGCAGGCAGAGGAGAGAGATAATAAACCAAAACTGACTGACACAGCTAGATTCTAAAAGCCAGTTTGGTTACTCTTTGAACATTATTTTGCAATTTTCATGTGTAAGATAACATGCTATATTGTACGAATGAAAGTGTTACATCTAATTATTTGATCTGCCTGTCTTATGTTAGTCAGTGGAGAAATATTTATTGAGCTCCACACAGATGAGTAATTTTAGAAACCATGTTAGTAGGGAAACATCCAAGGGTGGAATAAGTGCTAAGCCTCTAAAAACTGTTCTCTCTTTTCTTAAAACTCCTGGGAGGCAGGAAATACCCTGTGTTTTTCTATATGTGCCTTGTCCAGTGTTCACCCTCAAATGACACTAAACTAGAACAAAGAAAACCTTAAAGAAGAGCCATGATTCAAAACTAAAATTAATTAGTATGTCACAGTTCATAAAGTACTTCCCTTACAGATGAGGAAAGCAAGTTTCAGTAAGGATAAGCAATGCAGGTACTAAAATAGAGACTGGGGTTAAAACCAAACATGATCCTGTTAACGTGTTTTTATATGTGTGATTAAGGCCAAGCCTTTGCCCATCTACCCACAAATTATAGATAAGATGTTACAAACTCATATTATGGAACCTGACTCTTAAAACATTTTATTGCCCAGAGTGTAGTGAGGTACAGACTTCATTCACCATGCTATTGCTTCTTTGAAATGTGCAGACCCACCAGTTGTCCTGGTGGGACATGGTTCTCATTCTTGGATTTTGTAGCCCTCTCTAAAATGTACCAAAAGCTCTCTGGAAACAGCTAAAAATCATTCTCTCCTTTGAACTGACCTTCAGATCACCTCTTTCTGTAAGTTTTTCTCAATCATTTACACTCTACAAAATAATAGTGATTAAATTCCTCATTCACTAACTCTCTGGTAACCTCCATACTGCAGCATGAATATAATTGAACCTCTTTACTGTGTTTCTGTTAAATATCTGTGTGCATAAACATATGTACACTCTGCTACGTCTCCAATGATAGCTTCTTAATAACTGAGATATTTCAGTCATTTAATTCAGATGTATGCACCATTTGAGTACTCACTAAATAAAAATATATACAATACTTTTATTCTAATAAGTTCATTACCTCATCACAAAGCAAATATAAAGAAAGCTGCAAATTTATGATATTCGGCTCTGACTTTTACATGTATAGGTCCTGGTTTTACTGTGATTCTAGGATACTATATCGTGTACCTCATTAATAAGGGCCCTCTGATAAACCTGAAATAAACCATCTGGTTTACTCCCAGTTCTATCACCTTTTACTTGTAATACTTGAAGCTAGTCAATCTACTCTTAGACTTAGTTTTCCCATCTTTAAAATGGTAATTGTTGGGAAGAACACTTACCACCATCCCCTCATTCCAGGTATTTTCTTCCAGGAGGAGTTCTTTCACTGGAATAATATACCCAGGCTCTCGCTGTACCATCCATTCCCCTTCCCTCATCAGGCCAGTACTCCTTCCTAGGGGAAGAGAAGTATCTTACCTGACTTGTAGGTTTGGTAACATAGTAGCTCATCTTTTTTTCTTCCCTTTCTCTTTGGAATCTTCCTGCCTTTATAATATCATTTATTAGCCCCATCATATCTCAATAGAGATAATAATTACAACACAAGCTTGTCTTAATGATATTGTATTTGGTAGAATGTAAAACATTTTTATGTGTGAGAAGTTACTATTTCAACTTTAATACTTCTTTCATCTATTTATTTCATAATAAGTTTTTAAAGAAGATTGATATATTCATTCAATCAGATGACTAAGTTTTCACTAAATCTACTAAAAGGAATAAACTTAAGTTAATACCTAATTATGCTTGAAATAAAATATCTTCCATCCAACATATTCAGTTGTATATGGCTTCTTTAATAATATTTTAATTTTCTAAATAGGTGAAAGAAAATACTACTGCTATTTAGACTACAGTCTAAGAGTTTAGAGATTCAGTTTAGATTCAGAGAGTTATCAGAATATTGGCTGCAAATATTTTTTAAAATCCTGTACTTTTGTCATAATTTTACCTTTGTGAACTATAATGATTTTTAAACATGAACTTGTAACTTTGATAAAACAAAAACTTGAAATGAGCACATTAGAGAATTCTGCACACTTTTCACCCAAGAATTGCAGTCTTCTACTGGCCATAACATCCTTCCACAGTCTAAGGTGATAGTAGGTGTATTATTATCACTTTCATTGTCCTAGGCACTGTTGAACAAAACAGATATGGCCCATGTCTGCATAGAGATCACATTTGAAACAACAGCATGGCTACACAGTTTTTAAGTCATTTTTCACTAATTCATAACCCATCTTTGACAATCATAAAGTTGATAATTCTCACTTAGACTAAAATTGGCAAGGCCCAAATATTTTACTTTGAGAAAGAAAACTAATACTTATTGGGTATAATCTTATGCACATTATCCTATTTAATTCTCCTAACAGCCTTAAGAAAAGTTATTATTTTCACTATTTAATAGATGAAGGAAATGAGACTCACTGAGATTACAAAATACCAAAGAGGTCATGCACATAGATTAATGAAGAAGGAGACTTTTAACTCCATTGGGTGCCAAAGCCCCATATTTTTCTTCTAGAATCAGATCAGTTATTGCCAATTATATTCCATCCAAGTTGTTATTATAATAAGGAAGATTTCTAAACGACAAAAATGATGTATATAAAGACTTAAATCATCATGATGTATATAAAGACTTTAGTCATCACTTTTGTAGACAGCAGTGTAGAGCTTATTTATTCTGTAGATAGCAATGTAGAGCTTGTGTCCCATACTACATACCAAAGAGCGATTCACATCATAGACAGTCAATAAATGCCGAATTAAAATGTTCATATGTAAAAGAAAAAGCAAATTATAGCCAATGGAGTTAGTTCCATAAAGTTTAAATTATTCCTAACAGACACTATTATTAAAGAGACACATCAACACTTTAAGATCGCTCGACTGAACTTCTTTAAAAGATATCCTTGCTCACGTATAAAATAACTCTTCATATAAAAGTGTGCTGAGTGGTGCCAAATCATTCACACTCCATCTCTCAGTACTCTATTACTTCATGAGAACAGTTGAACTGATTCAGAATATAGCAATATAATTTCCTTTGTTCAATTGCTGGCTATGCCTCTTAAGAGCTGTGGGACCTTACACAAGTAATTAACATCTCTGTGCCTCAGTTTCTACATCTGCAAAGTTAGAGTGATAATAGCATCTATTGCATAGTGTTGGTGTACTAAGTGATTTACTCTATGGAAATTGCTTAGAAGAGTCCCTGACACGTAGCAAGCATTATATAAGTGTTAGGTTGTTGTTTGTTTTTTTTTAATTAATTAATTTATTTATTTATTGGCTGCATTGTGCCTTCGTTGCTGTGCGCGGTCTTTCTCTAGTTGCGGCGAGAGGCAGCTACTCTTTGTTGCGGTGTGTGGGCTTCTCATTGCGGTGGCTTCTCTTTGCTGTGGAGCACAGGCTCTACGCACGTGGGCTGCAGTAGTTGTGGCACGCGGGCTCAGTAGTTGTGGCTTGCAGGCTCTAGAGAGCTGGCTCAGTAGTTGTAGTGCACGAGCTTAGTTGCTCCGCAGCATATGGGATCTTCCTGCACCAGGGCTTGAACCCGTGCCCCCTGCATTCACAGGCGGATTCTTAACCTATAAGTCTTAGTTATTATTGCTGTTGTCGATATTGTTGTTGTTGTTGCTGTTTTAGAAATTCAGTACCTCATGTCCATATCCCCATAATCCACAAAGGACTTGAAGGGTGATATTATGGCCAACCAGAATCTCTTCCTCAGGAGTTCTGGGCTATGAAAAAGAACCTACACCATAGCTAAGTCCCTAGAGAAGTTAGAGGAGCCAGTTGTTTAACTGAAATGCAGACAGTGAGGGCTCCAGGCTGGGTAATAACTGCTCTATGAATCTAACAATGTCCTCTATCCAAAGACCACCAGGGACACATCTGCAGTTCTATAAATCTGGGTTTACTGACTCATTGCAAGCAGGAGTTATGTGTACCATGAGGAATCAGGACATCTCAGTAAGGATGTTAGAAATAATTTATTACAGGATTTGGACTTCTTGTAGGTGATTCTGAGGAGCATTCAAGGAAAACGGGTATCTTCCCTGCATTGGATGCTGTCTGGAAGCAGGAGTGATTCTCTGATCAGGTATCTTAATAATTTATATCTAGACAGTGAGAATAATGAAATTGAGATAAAGCTATAATTGGTAAAGAAGAAGCAGGCACTTATTATTAGCTAGTAAAGGGCAATGTTTGATCATTTTTGTGGTTTGAACAATGTTTTTACCTCTGTCTGTTCAAACATGATAATGAAGTGGTCTTATTTTTTCTTGCTCCACTACAGTGACAAAATAATCCTGTCTGAGGTTGATGTTCTATGGAAGTGTTTATATTGAACAGGAGAATGCCACAGATTCACTGGGAGTGCCAGGCCAGCTCCCAGCTAATAAGGGCTGCTTTTCTCTTTCTTAAACTAGGTAAGAATGTTTTGCTTGAAGGGCAGAGCTGGCCAGGAGAATAACTATTATTATTATTATTTACATAGATTGACAGGTTTATAACTTATAAAGTCTTTTATATTCATTGTATAACTTGAGTCTCTCAGAACAATCCTGGGAGACAGGTAGGCTATAGGGCCTCCACATCACACAACTCTAGGGGGCCCATTCATAATGTATTCCACGTGAATGGCACCTCCCCAGTGTGAACAGTGTCCTTGGCAGGAGTTGTGCAACAAGGTTTCCCTGGCAGGGCAGACATTTCTATTCCTTTTTACAATTATAAAAATTAAGTCAAAGAAGCTTCCTGAGTGTTCCTTAGTTCCCAATAAACCTTCGAGTTCTCTCTGGCAACCTGTTCAGCTGCTGACATTGGATCCCTGCTTCAATCATGTTTCCGATTCCAAATTGCACCAGCCGGCGCTGTTATGACCTAGACCAGTGGTCCCCAACCTTTTTGGCACCAGGGACCGGTTTTGTGAAAGACAATTTTTCCCCGGACTGGGTGGGGGGGATGGCGAGCAATGGGGAGCGATGTGGAGCAGCAGATGAAGCTCTGCTCGCTTGCCAGCCGCTCACCTCCTGCTGCGCGGCCCAGTTCCTAACAGGCCTGTGCACCGGTACCAGTCTGCGGCCCGGGGGTTGGGGACTCCTGAACTAGACTATATTGGCTACTACCATAAGAAAAGCTCTGCCTTCTTCCACAACTTTGTCTATGCTTGCCCAAAAAAGGATACTAAAAAGGGTATTGAACTTATAATCTCTTTCATATAGCCACTGCCTAAAGCAGAAAAAAAAAAAAAGTGTGTCTTTGTCTCTGAGTGTGTGTGTGTGCATTGCCTAAAAAATATATCTTAGTATATTTTGCTAACAAGCTAGGAGTGACAGCTGGAGAAAATGATTTTGAGTTCTGAAGACATTTGAAAAAGCAAAATATCCTGCTTAATTCAGGAGCTAAAATTTTTAAATGCAGACTGAGCTACTGGTAACACATCTTTCCACACTCTTGGAAACCTGCCAAGTAAAATGTCAAAAGAAAATGGAATTTCCCATGAAATGTCCCTTAATAATAAATTTTTGTCCATCACTGTCTTTTTGTAGCTGGGAAATTCCCTCTTGCTACTAAATTCCTCTCCTGAGACATCATATAAAGTGAAACTGAAAATGTAATACCCTAGTGATACAGCAAGCAGTTCCCAGAAAGAATATGAGCTTTAATTCAAACAGATTTGTGCAGGAATCATGTCTCTGTAGTTTAAAAACTCTATGACTTTGGGCAGTTTGCCTTACCTCTCTTCATTAAATTACCATGCAGGCTTCTTTCCCCTAATTTCTGAGTGTGCCCTGGACCTCTCTACCAGAACATTTATCACACTCTACTGTAATTGTATGGTTAGGTTCTATCTCCCTTAGAACACTAAAAGCATTTTAAGGACAGAGACCATGTGTCTTTTGTTATCCCTGTATTTCCAGCACCTAGCATTATGGCATATAATATTTTTTAAATTTATTTGTTGTCTTAGGGAAGGTGAACTGGAGATCTGAAGAATCAGGAAGCCTTACTTCTCATTTACATACCTTTTTATAATTCTTGTGGTTCTTTGTTATGGCAGTCCCTGGAAACTAATACACCCAGGTACAACTTTTTAAAACTTTTTATTTGGAGATAATAATAGACTCACAGGAAGTTGTAAAAATAATACAGAGAGGTCCCACATATCCTTCACCCATTTTCCCCCAATGGTTACCAGATGCTTTCAGACCAAAAAATAGAAAAAATTAGAATATGAGATGTTTTTAATTCTTGCATTTGTACTTTTTTAAGTGGTTTATTTTTCAACTTTTCTGTCTTGTTTCTAATTTTAAAGACTATGAGATATATCCCCTCTTTTTTTGGATTTCCTTCCCATTTAGGTCACCCCAGAGCATTGAGTAGAGTTCCTTGAGCTATATACAGTAGGTTCTCATTAGTTATCTATTTTATACATAGTAGCAATAGTGTATATATGTCAATCCCAATCTCCCAATTCATCCCACCCCCCCCACTTCCTCCCTTGGTGTCCATACGTTTGTTCTCTACATCTGTGTCTCTATTTCTGCTTTGCAAATAAGATCATCTATACCATTTTTCTAGATTCCACGTATAAACGTTAATATATGATATTTGTTTTTCTCTTTCCGACTTACTTCACTCTTTATGACAGTCTCTGGCTCCATCCACGTCTCTACAAATGACCCAATTTCATTCCTTTTTATGGCTGGATAATATTCCATTGTATATATATACCACATCTTCTTTATCCATTCCTCTGTCCATGGACATTATATGTATACATAAAGCTGATTCACTTTGCTGTACAGTAGAAATTAACACATTGTAAAGCAACTATACTCCAATAAAAATTAATTTAAAAAATAAAATTAGAAAAATAAATAAATAAGAACTTACAGGAATAAAAGGCATTGAAGTTAAAAAAACAAGCAAAACAAAAAAACAGACTATGAGAGATTTCAAGCATGCCATTTCAAGCTACCATGTCCCTAAAATAGCACATGCAGATATAAATAACCTTTATTCTCAGTAAATGGAAAATATGACTTAATATGACTCTACAGAATTTTGAATAGATGAATTCAACATATAGGTGTGAAGCTTGTTTTTTAGCCTAATTTGCATAATTATTCTCATGTTCTTTGCTTCTCATTTAGTTGATGTGGTTTATCATTAGTATTCTTTAGGTTTCCTGTCATTAGCCATTCATTATGGGCATTAATTAAACAATGTACATATCACTAAGAATACATATTTTTAAGCTGTATAATAGTGAAACTATAATGAAAGCTAAAGGTTTGAGGTTGTGATAAACAAATTGAAGCCAGATATTTAGAAGGTCTGCAATAAAAAGAATCTTAGCATTTAAATGAGTTTAGAAGCACTGAAATACAGGAATCAGCAGATCAACATTATACTATCTATCTCGAAAAGAAATGAAATAAGGTATGTGAAGAAACAGCACTCTCATTTGTCTGCAGAAAAAGAAAACTGGAACAACCTCAGTGAAGGTCAATTCAACAATACAAACCAAAATTACAAATGAACATAACTCTTTTGTCCAGCAGTTCAGCTTCTAGGGCATATATATGGATACACTTGCACATGTATGAAATGACATATGTAATGATTACTTATTGCAGCATAATTTGTAATAGTAAATATGTGGAAAACAGCTAAGTGTCCACCAATGAGGGGTAAATTATGGCATATCTATCATTAAAAAAAAAAAATGAGAAAGCTTTTTATGCATTTGTATGGAAAGATATCTGAAATAGATTACTAAGTGAAAGACAAGCAAGGTGAACAGGTATATACTGTAATACTAATTAAATAAAAGTAAGAGACATAATATACACCCACATATATTATTTATTTTGTATTTAAACCTATTAACCTTTTATTGGAGTATAACATATATATATATACAGAAAAGTGCACATTGTGTAACCTCAAAGAATTTTCATAACTGAACATACCCGTGCAACTGGCACCAAGAGTCTAGGTCCTAGATCAAGAAACAGAACATTTCTATCACCCCAGAGGCCTCATCCTGTCCCTTCTAGTCACTATGACCACTCTACACGAGTAGACATTATCCTGATTTCTAAAAGCATAGGCTAGTTTTGCTTGTTTTTGTACTTAATAGGAATTGACTCATAAAATGTATACTCTTCTGTGTCTAGCTTTTTCATCCAGTATTGTATTTGTGCAATTCATCAATATTGTACACTGCTCAATATCATTGCTGTTTAGTATTCCACTGTTTAAATGGGCCACGAATCACTTATCCATTCTAGTATTTATGGATATTTGGGTAATTTCCAGTTTGAAGCTATTATAAATAGCACTACTATGAACTTTCTAGTATATGCATATGCATGTCCATATACCTAGGCAAGGAATTGCTGAGGATCCGCATATCTGCAATTTTAATAGTACTGCCATACAGTTTGCAAAATTGATTGTACCAATTGACACTCCCACCAGCAATGTACAAGGGTTCCAATTGTTACAAAACCTCACCCACACTTGCTATATTCTGTCTTTTTAATTTTAGTTATTCTTATATTTGTGTAGTGATATTGCACTGTGGTTTTAACTTGTAGTTCTCTAATGACTGATGATGTCGAGCACCTTTTCACATTCATTTGCTATTTGCTATTTAGATATACCCTTGTGTGAACTACCTAGGTATTTTGCCTAATTTTCTATTGAATTATCTGTCTGTTACACTTTTAAACTTTGAACCGTGTGAATACTAATTTTTAAAAATTTTAAAGTAATGCAATTAAAAATATAAATAAATTTTATAGTGCTCTATGCTGCATGTTCTCTCCTTCGAGATTTATAATATACTAGTATTTCAGAAGCTCTAAAAAGTCTTAAAATTTTCACCACCACAGAACAGTTGGAGAAACACTGTTTCCATTCTTGTCTAATTTTTACTTTTCATGGAATTAATAATTGCTTCCTTTTTTTACTTGCTTATATTTTTTAAGTTCTCTCTCGAATTTTATCATGTATTTCATTAGATCTATCAAACATCTATCAATATAACTACCCAAATACTCAAAATTAGTAATCTAAATAAATTCAATTACACTAACCAGTCTTTCTTCTTGGAGTCTGCCATCTTCCTTCTCTGGTGAAAACGACTGCTCTCTAATTCTGCCACATATCTTTCACCCTGGAATTTCCCGTCACATTCTCCTGGTCCTTTTTTCTGGATCCCATGTCTTTCTCTTTCTTGTCTTGCTCTCACGTTTTGTTGGAGCACATCCTCTAGTAACTTGCCCTAAAAAAAAAAAAAAAAGGTGGATGGATGGATGGAAAATAAATGTTTTCATCCTTGTATATGTGAAAATGTTTTTATTCTATTCTTACACTTGATGGATAGTTTGACTATAGGATTCTAGGTTGGAAGTTATTGTCTTACAAAACTTGAAATTTCACTGTAGTGTTTTAGCATAAAAGTGTTATTGTTGAGAAACCCAATGCCATTCTAATTCTCATCCGTTTATTCCTGCTCCTTCCATCTGAAAACTTTTAGAATCTTCTCTTTATTCTTAGTGTTCTGATCTTTTTAATGGTGTGCTTTAACATAGGTCCTTTTTCAGTCACTGTGGGTAGCTGGTGGGTCCTTTAAATATGAACATCTTTGTCTTTTGGTCCTGGAAGAAATTCTTGAATTATTATTTTGATCATTTCCTCCCTTCTTAATTTTTGTTCTCTTTCTCTAGAATTCTGTTTGTAAACTGACTGGATGAATGAATGAATGGGAAAAGTTTTCTGAGCACTTTTTGTAGCAAAAAGCTTATTAAGGAATGAACCACAGATTATCAGACATATCTTTAAAGCTAAGTATTTTATTTTAAATTATCAAATTTTAAAACACACTCTTTCATTACAGCTTCCATTTATTGTAAAATGTAACACTGCTACTCTCATTTCAGGCAATACAAAAATACAGGATGCACTGATTTTCTGTAGGCAGAAATCCCTGATTGAAGTCAGGCATTCCCTATTACTTTTGCTTTAGAATTCATTAAATGCCTAGCATGGACTTGGTATTGTGTATAATATTTGCACCACACTTTGCAAAATAGTCATTTCAGGTGTAGAAAAGTGTTTGTTTAAGGTAAAAAGATCTTTGCAGTCTTTTTTGGTTGGCATTAAACACAGCATTCTTCCCAGATCTATAAGAAAGAAATGTTTGCAGTCTTACCTGGAATCAAGGGAGGGACTCTCTCAAGGTTACTTTTCAATCTCTGTCTGTAATTATGGACGTCAGGAGAGGAAAAAAAAAAAGAGAGAGAGAAGAATACGTCCCTAGTAGAGAAGCACTCAACAGGAACTAAACATCTGAACGTTTAGACAGGATTAAGCTCTGACAGGGCTTATCAACCACCCCCACACGACTGAAGTAGTTGGAAGTGAGGTTAGATTGGAGTCCAGGTACGCAAGTGAATCTACACCCCTACCTGACTCACCGGGCTGAGAAGTGCGGAGCCCTAGTAAGTCACCACCGCACGTCCTCAAAGGGCTTTCCGCGCAGGCGCGGAGTCAGGAAATGGCAGCTGCCACACCCACCCCGCTACCTCTGTCTGGTGTTTGGCGACTCCCGGAAGACGCGCCGATGGGACCAGAGGACATTCCTCCTGGGTGGGAGGGTCCGCTGGCTGGGTGTGAAGCTGCGGAGAGGCAATTTCCCCAAAAGAAAACCTTTCCAACCTTGTGGGTTGGGGGGAGAGAAGACAAATTGAGCGCCCCTGGCTCACTTCCCTACTTCGAAGCCCCCGCCCGAGCCCCGCCGGTGTGGCACACGTCGTCTGGTCGCCACAAGGCGGAGATCTCGGGCCTGAGGCCGAGGCCGGAGCCTTGCTGGCAGGATCGCGGGCCAGTGGCCCTCATCCCCGCCTCGGCATCCGCCGCTGACGTCGCCTGAGAAGTCTGGGGAGGGAGGAGCTCCGAAAGGCGGGCTCGGGTGGCTGGCAGCGCCTGGGAGGGCCAGGTTGGAGAGAGGAAGCTCCTCCCCTGTGCGCCCCGCCGCCGCAGAGTTGACCAGTCTCTAGAAGAGAAGAGAGAGCTCCGGCTCCGGATAAGCAGCGGCTTGGCGTGGGCTGCGCGGAGAATGGACGGCCTCGTACCCTAATGTCCGGCAGGCTGTAGGGCCTGCCGACCCGGCTCGCGCAGGGGGTGGAGCCGCGGGAGCGGCTGGCACTTCCGGAATCGACCGGCTGCCTGAGTGCCCGCGCCACCCGCTACCATGAACGAGGAGGCCATCTGCAGCGCCCTGCCCACCATCCCGTACCACAAGCTCGCCGACTTGCGCTACTTGAGCCGCGGCGCGTCCGGCACCGTGTCTTCTGCCCGCCACGCAGACTGGCGCGTTCAGGTGGCCGTGAAACACCTGCACATTCACAGCCCGCTGCTCGACAGGTAGGGCGCCCTGGCGGCTCCACCGCGGATCCCCGAAATCTGCGTTCCCCACCCCACTGGCTCTAACCCCCGGCAAGCGGGCTCTGAAGCCCAAGCGACGGTGACCACTTGGGATCGGCCGCACACCTCGTCACCTCTAGGCAGCCGTTCAACGCTTGGGCTAACATGGTGGGGAGAGCAGGCTTCTCTGGAGATGCAGCAATCACGCTTCTTTTCACTGCCCTCTCCTTTTTTTCTTACTCCTGGGCCTCCTTTCTCCAGACACCAAATATCAGCAATCACAGCCCAACTCTAAACGTCCTCTTTATTGAAGTTGGGTTCTGTTTGCTTTGTTTTTCCCTTTTTTTTTTGAAGTCGAATTCTAGGGCTGCACTGCCCAATAGGTAGCTCTTAGCCACAGGTGGATATTACTTTTTTTTTAAGTGGCTATTAGAAAATTTCAAATTGTATATGTGGCTCACATTATATTTTTATTGAACAGCACTGCTGTAGAGTCTGGGACGTTTTGGTTTGGGCTTTTTGTTGTTTTTGGTTTACACATGTAGGCATGAAAGTTTAGATATCAAACTCAATTTAGTTTCTCCTCTTACCGTCACAGGGAAGGAAGCCTGTCTCTAGAGGAAACTTGTATTATTTTTGCTAACAATAAACTGAAATCAGAAAGCTGTTAAATGACCAAAACTTTTGAATGTGTCTCCCATCCTGGAACAAGTTTAGTGCAATGTCCAGATTTCAGGGGAAGGCTAGATTAGTTCCTGTTTCCAGAAAAATCTTTCAACCATATATATTAATCAGTGAGTCTAGTCACTAGTCTTGTGTATTTTCCTTCCAATAGGAATTTAACTAGGCCCTGCATTCAATTCTTAGTGAGTTAACATCCATGATTGCAACATTCTCCTCTCCTCCCCCTATATCTAAAGTGAAAATACATCATGCTAGATGCCTGATTAGCTAGAGGCTGTCAGTATCCAACAGCAGATAAATTCCTCAGCTTCAGCCCTGCTAATGGTATTGACTTTCATCTGCCTGTGGCTTTTACTTGCTCTCTTGCTATCAGGCTTGGATGGGCTAGATCTCACAGTAAGTTTGAGACACCTCTAGAAATTGTTCCTGCTTTTTGTGTACCATAATCCTGATTTAGTGATATACGGGGTATATTTACCCAGGGTCTTGAATTCTGTGGAGCAATTACTGGGAAATTATGTGTATGTAGTCAACTTTGAAAGGTGGTGGTTGATTAGAGAGGGTAGATGTATTTTAGAATCAACTATTAAAATATGTGGAAATCTAGCACTGATGGACTCCTTAGGTATTTTAAAGGAGATTGATCCTCCCATTTTGGATGCTGCTTCTCAAGATTTTAATTTATCTAAGTTTTGTGCCATTTGGGGCCAAGAAATGAAGGGAGTTCCGTTTCGTGCTCATTAACAATTTCATCTTCTAAAATTCTTCACTAAATCGGGTAGGAAATTAATTCTGCCATCAAAGAAGCCATAAGGACCAGTGCAACACTCTGGCATTACTGCATCACATTTTTCTTCCACTTGTTACCTAGAATGTTAACATTAGCAGTATTTATGTAGTCTGAGCATAGGACTGGGCTATGCAGTTGACTCACAGGGTGTTTTATGTCTTCACTTATAAAGTGGGAATAACAGATACATGTACTTCTTGGGCTCTGGTGTGGATAATGTTTGCATTGTTCTTTGAGATCACAAAAGAAAAATAAGTTTATGTGCTGTAACATGTTCTTATTTTAGTGATTGGTAAATTATTCTCTGTAACCTGACTTCTGCCCAACGAGTGGACCTTCCCCAACAATCTCCCAACTCCTTATGCGTAGATGAGTCTGACAGCTTGTTCAAATACCTTGTGTAAACAGTGTAACTGTTTTGTAACTGAAATTTGTTATGGGTAATTTTGGTAATATGTCTATAAAAGCTGTTTTACATTTTATTTTTTTAATATAAAAACCTATTTTTAAACTGTTTTGGCTTTTTCTGTTTTCCCACTCATTCTTCCTGAAATCTGACTTCAAGAATTTTCCTTCTCTGATTAAGCAGTGAGTGGAAAAAACAAAGGCTTTAGAGTCCCACAATTGCAATTCAAATCTGACTCTAAATCTGCCACTTATTGTTGGCATGACCAGTAGAAATTATTAATTTATGTGAGCCTTCGTGCTCTCATATATAAAGTAGGGATAATGAAACCAACTGTAGTAAAGTGGCCAACACATCATAGGATCACAAGAGAAGGAAGAATGCATCATACTCTTAATGGGAGGAGGAATTAGTATATTAAGTATCACTAAGATATCCCCTAGCATGCCCTCTCTATAATTCTTTCTCAGAGTATCCAGGAACCTTCCCGGCAAAGGTGCTACTCAATAACTGTCTTGTTGACCTACATTTCATGAGGCAAATACAGACCTGTTTCAGCTTAGGAAATATAAATTTAATTAAAGCAGGTCTCACAAACTGGTATAATTGGTTGCCTCACAGTTGGGATATTAAGTGGCTGAAGAGCAGGGAGAAGAAGAGAAACTCTTTATGCATTCTTGTAATTCTTGAATTTTGAAACATGTAAGTATATTACCTCTTCAAAACATAGATGACTAAGATTTTTTTGCTTTATTTTGCTTATTGTTTGTTTTTAAAGGAGGCTTCATAGTCTGGTCTGGAATGTCTGTTGCTTTTCTTATTTCAGCAGCCATTCATCAAGAGCTTGGGTGGTTTAAACACCAACTAATCATCATTGTTTACCTAATAAGCTTCTCCTAGAGACAGTTCTCTTTCTATTACTGCTGCTACCAATACCAAATCGTCCATGGAAAAAAATTGGTGACAAATGCAGTTCCCTTCATATATATGTACACACACACATACGTATACACACACATACATACACACACATATACCCATATATATATGTATATACCTCCCTTAGTCAATCAGGTCAATCAGTCAGCCACCAGAGCCTGGGTATTCTATTCAGCTAGTGTTTTTCTTTCTATTTACACTGCAACCTTTATAGTTTCAGACTCTCATTGCTTCACATCTTAACTAGTATTATAATCTTCTAATACCTGGCTTTCAAACTCTACCTCCTTCTGCTGATCCTACACCTTGCTGCCAAGTTAATCATCCTAAAAGTTTGTTCCACTCCTGTCACTCCTGTGCTCAATAACCTGTAGTCACAACTCAGTGACTACCAAATCAAGTGTAAATGCTCTCACCTGGCTTTAAGGCTCTGCGATGAGGCCCTACCCTACCCTATTCACCTTCACTCCCTTTACACACGCTGTTACACATCCTGATTCATATTAAACAATTTGTCATTTTCCAGATATAGCCTGTACTTTAACTTCCTTGAGTTCATTTGATACACATCTATTAGACAAATTCTGTGTGCCAGGTACTGTTCCAGATCCTGGGGAGACACAGATGAAAAAGAAAGGCAAAATCTCTCCCATCTTGGAGAGGGACCACATATCTTGGATGCCCTTTTTCCAGTGGTTGAAATTCTATCCATCCTTAAGGTACTGTTGACATCTTTCTCTAAAGGCTGTAGCAACTCCCTTAGCCCAGATTTACTAGTTCTCTGAGCTCCCTATATTTATTTATTTATTTGCTTGCTTATTTACTTGTTTTTGATGGCGCTTATCATATTCTGCCTTATATTTTAAGTATTTGGTTTTCTTTTTTTATTTGCTTTTCTTATTTTTTAACTTTATTGAGGAATAATTGACAAATATAATCGTATATATTTAAAGTGCAAAACATGATTATTTGCTATACATATACATCATCATGGAATAATTACCAATATCAATATAATTAACACATCCAAAGACATACAAATGACCAATAGGTATATGAAAAGGTGCTCAACATCACTAATCATTGGAGAAGTGTAAATCAAGACCACAGTGAGTACTTATTTTTCTTAAAAAGATTTCTGGACAGTTTGAGGTCACAGACTATGTGTTTTGTTTTTTGGTTTTTTTAAACTTACTAGTCTCCATAATGCTGAGCACAGTTCTTTATTCATAATAAATGTTCAATATTTATTTGTTTTATGAATGAAAAATCAGATGAACCTGGGATCCAGAGTTAGCCCAGGGATCCATTCTAAGCATTTACCTGTTCTCAGTGTCCTTTTCCTGTGTTCCAGTATATAATTTCTAAGCATTATTGACCCTTATGCAACTATTATCATCTAGTCATTAAAATCTACAACACTTAAGTGTTTTAATATTCAGGATATTTAGAAAATTTTTACATGGTATGCAACCATAAAATTTAATATAATAGTCTAATCAAATGTGATCATTTTAATACAACATAAACTTAATGTAATTAGTTCAAGCACCTATCATTCTAATATAGACTTTATAAACTTAAACATGGTATTCTTTCCCTTTCCTGAGAAGAGTACAATAATAATCTGTATGTAGCACTTTTTTCTGTCAGTGGCTTATACAGGTATTTTGGTCTCTAAACAGACCTATGGAATATATAGGGTAGATATTATCCCAACTTTAAACACGAAGAAACTAAGAGAAGCTGCATAATTTACATGAGGTCAAAAGCTAATGAATGAAAAAATCCAGGATTAACTAATATTTATGGGCTTGATAATTGTGTATTTTTCCTTACTTTGAAATAATTATACATTTTCTTTCTTTAGTGAAAGAAATGATGTCTTAAGAGAAGCTGAAATTTTACACAAAGCTAGATTTAGTTACATTCTTCCAATTTTGGGAATTTGCAATGAGCCTGAATTTTTGGGAATAGTTACTGAATACATGCCAAATGGGTCATTAAATGAACTCCTACATAGGGTAAGTATTATACATTTTCAGTCGTTATAATTCTGTTATTCAACCTATATAGTACTTTCGTTTTACAAATGATCAGATTATTTGGGGATATATAGATGAATCAAAATAAGAATAATGAAAAACTTCACCATTTATGGCTTCTTTTGTGTTGTTAAAAATACTGTGGGGCTTCCCCGGTGGCTCAGTGGTTGAGAGTCCGCCTGCGGATGCAGGGGACATGGGTTCGTGCCCCGGTCCGGGAGGATCCCACATGCCGCGGAGCGGCTGGGCCCGTGAGCCATGGCCGCTGAGCCTGCGCGTCCGGAGCCTGTGCTCCGCAACGGGAGAGGCCACAACAGTGAGAGGCCCGGGTACCGCAAAAAAAAAAAAAAAAAAAAAAAATACTGTGGAGTCAGACCCTGCATTCTAAGTGACCTAGATTATTTTGCTTAGGTTACTGTTCCTGAGGTTTACACTGAATTCTAATATCCACATGTCTATATATGTAAGAGAGGAACAGGAGAGAGAAAAGATAAACTCTGCACACCATACAATTTATTGTTAGTTTAAGCCAGATTTCATTTTATGTTAAAGACAATGTAGGGTTCAAATTAAATGTTAATAATACCAGTTCATAAAGTTCTGAATTAATAGACCAAATAAATCTGAGTATCAAATACATGAGCTTTTCCAATAATAGACAATGGCATGAGCCATGTACCTTTTTCCCAAGGTATCAGTTATCTGGCTTTAATTGTGAATCCCATCAGTAAACAAATATGGCCCGGTTGTGGGGGGTGTCCTCATTCTCAAAATATGTGTATCCATCTATTGTTGTTTGCTTGCTCTCATATTACTAAGATTATCTCTAGCCTGCAGTTTCTGTCAAGAAATATTTTTAAAGAACTCAGTCTCTTTTGTGAGGGGTGCTTTAGTTAAAACTGAGTAGTAACATAATCTGTAAAATCTAGTCACTGAACACTCCTAAATTCTGATACATCACAGTGTTCTATAAGCAAACAAGAGAGAATGGGTGCCACTGTCACCACTCATGGAGTGACTTCCTCTTTATTTCAGGATACAACACATTCTGTTTGTGACAGGACCATCTGAAACAAGGACAGAGTAAAGTAACTAGTGTCAGTGCATAAGATTTGTGTAACCAACACAGCAAGTAAGATACAAATACTAATTAAACACAGTTTCCTTTTGTTAAATGAGTATAAGCATAAATTCTAATGTTGTCTTCCCATACCCCAGCACCACAGTAGATGCTCTGGTACCCAAATTTGGAGCCCATTAGAAATTCTAGAGCCTCCTACAGGGGGATTGCTGACTCCTGGAAGGAATCATAAAATACATAGTGAGCACTCATCTACCTTCCTCTCCATGATCAAAAGCTTCCATATAGCACTATACTGCAGAGAGGCCTTGTTACTTCTTTAAACTATATAATTTTCAGAAAAAGTTACCTTTTTAAAGATTAAAAGATTCAGTTACTCAAGGGGATGGGAATCTGTGTATACAAGAGGAAGTAATGTTGAACATTTGTGTTTTGTGTTTCTTTTGGTGTCCTGTATTATTAGGTCAGGATTTATCTTGAAGCACGTTCCCCCAACCTCACAAAAGATTGATGAAAAAAATCAAAATACTATGTAAAGACAAGTATTTTGAGCCACTCCCCTGCCAAGTTAGTTAATCAATGAACTATAAGCTGACCCATCTGCAGAAAAAAAATTCTTAAGAACAGTTTTGAGCTCAGTGGAAGCATACTTTTTCATATTATTTAGTAAAATGTACCCAGTGGCATGGTCCCTGAAGATTCATTGTTGGATTTTCCCAAATTATCTAATTTTTCTGAGTATGTTCATTCTCCTGGGAAGCTGTATTAACTTTTATGTTCAGAAAACATTTAAGAAACTTCAGATGACTGTCACTTGTAAGTACCAGGAAATAGAAAACATTACATTTTTAATGTTTCTATGTTATATATACTTAGAAATGAAGATGATTTTTGTCTCCTTCACAAAAGCAAAACTCCCAAATGCTAATTTTTCAAGCTGAAATGCAAGTAAATATATGATTTAAAAATATGAAGTATTAATGCTTAGTAAGTAAATATATTATGGTCATAATTTTAATTGATGCAGTGGTTATCATCATAATCAAGTATGGTTTTATATTAATAGGAAATTTAAAATATAAATTTTGAATAGAAACAAATTGTGTGTGTGTGTGTGTGTACACATTCATGGGCACAAGTTATTTGATAAGAAGCCATAGAATGGGAAGATGGCTATGAGTATAAATATATGTTTGGGTATTATATAGATAAAAAATAATTTAAAACTGTCTCAACTGAAGAAAGACCCCATACCATGTAGTTGCATTACCAGTATAAACTAAAAGGAAATATCAGTACTGTAAAGTCATTATTTTCTCTAAAAATTGAGGAAAGTAAGATACAAGGATGTTAAATAACGTCAAATTGGTAATATAACAAAATGAGTACTTTTTGCCCTGAATTTAGTTATACCAGATATTCAGTTTAATACTATATTTCCTCATGGAATATTTCATTTTCTAAGTGGAAATAAATTTGGCCACTAATTTTAGTTTTGTTTCTTTCCATATATATGAAGAAAAATGAATATCCTGATGTTCCTTGGCCATTAAGATTTCGTATTCTGCATGAAATTGCACTAGGTGTAAATTACCTGCACAATATGAATCCTCCTCTACTTCATCATGACCTGAAGACTCAGAATATCTTATTGGATAATGAATTTCACGTTAAGGTAGTTACTTTTTTTTTTTAAAAAAAAGCTTATCTGCATCCTTGTGTTTAATAGTTTTAAAGACTTTTTAGTTATTTCTTATATCTTACCAATTTAATATCTCTGCCTTTTCCATAGCCCCTAATTCAGTGCCACTTCTTCCTGCTGCAGTGAGTTAGTTATTCCTAGACTACAGACATTGGTAAAATTATGGTTCAAAATAGTCATTCTGTTCTTAATTTAAATTGTCGATTATACCTTTGTTAACTTTTTATTTTGAAATTATTATAGATTCATAGATGGTTGCAAAGATAATACAAAGGAGTCCCATGTACCCTTCACCCAATTTCTGCCAGTGGTTACATCACATATAATTATAGTACTATTTCAAGACCAGGAATTTGGCATTGGTACAATGCATGTATATAGTTCTGTATCACTTTATCATGTGTAAATTTGTGTAACCACCACAGCAATCAAGATATAGCACTACTCTGTCACAAGAAAGATATCACTTATGCTACCCCTTTATAGTCATACCTTCTCCCCTCCATCATACCTAACTACTGTCAACCACTAACCTGTCTTCCATCTCTATAATTTTGTCATTTCGAGAATACTATATGAATGGAATCATACAGTGTGTGATATTGTGAGACTGCTTTGTTCACTTAGCATAATGCCTTTGAGATCCATTTAAGTTGTTGCTTGTGTCAACAGTTGGTTTCTTTTTCATTGGTGAATAGTATTCCATGGTATGGGTGTACAAAAGTTGTTTAACCATTCAGCTGTTGAGAGATATTTTGGTTATTTTTAGTCTTTGGCAATTACAATAAAGCTCCTATGAACAGTCCTGTGCAACTTTTTGAACAAACGTAAGTTTTCATTCCTCCTAGATGAATGCCCAAGAGTGTAACTGCTTGGTCATATGGTAAGCATATGTTTAGCTTTTTAAGAAACTACCTAGCTACTTTCCACAGTGGCTGTACCGTTGTATGTTCCACCGGCAATGTATATAAGACCCAGCTTTTCTGCACCCTCACCAGCATTTGGTATTATCATAGTTTTTTATTCTAGCATTCTAATAGATGTATAGTGATATAGCACCATGGTCTTAATTTTCATTTTCCTATAATGTTGAATATTGTTATTTATTTATTTGCCATCTCTATATCCTTTTCAGTGAAACATCTCTTCATATCTTAAGACCATTTTCTACTTGGATTCTTTGCTTTTATACTATTGGGTTTTAAGAGTTCTATATAATTTTTAGATATAAGTCCTTAATCAGATATGTAGTTTGCAAAAATTTTCTGCCAATCCAAAGTTTGTTCGTTTCATCCTTTTAACAGGGTCTTTCACAGAGCAAAAGTTGTAATTTATTTCTTTTATGATCATGCTTTTGCTGTCATGTCTAAGCGCTCTTCACGAAGCCACAGGTATTGCAGATTTACTTCTATGTTATCTTCTAAAAGTTCCATAGATTTATGTTTTACATTTAAATCTGTGATCTGTGATCTGTTTTGAATTAATTTTTTGCATAAAGCTTAAGATTTAGATACCTAAAGGCACCAGAGGAGTAGTGATTTCAGTTACCCTATATGTAACTGATGACAGCAAATAAAAAGCAGTTGCTGAGAAATTAATACTAAATGTAACTCACTTTATTTTTACATAGTATTTTGCTACACTTCAAATAATATACATAATTGAAGATTATTATAAGTATCCAAAAATGTTCAAATAAGTAATAAGGAAGTTGGAACAATAGAAAAATAAATATAAAAAGTGTGAGAAAAGTTAAGTGAAAAAATAAACCTTTATTGAAGGCACTCCCTCTGCCTAGAATAAAATGGAAGGAAAAGGAAGAGAGAAGCAAGCTGCTGCCTCAATACTACTTAAAAAAAAGAGACGAATCTATTACATCAGTTATAGAACCATACAGGTAGAAGTGACTTATTCTAGTCCCCTAATCAGCTGGTCCTCTGAATCCTCACTACAACAATCCCTCATCTCCCAAGGCAGTTACCCTGTGACAAGAGAGTGTTTAAGATCCGTAACTGAATGACTGTGACATTTTCTTATACGATCAACTCCTTCTCTGTTGCTTCCACTCATCGGTCCTAGTGATAAAGTGAGTTCAAAGTCCAATTTTATTTCCACCTGACAGTCCTTCTGAGATTTGAAGTTAGCTATAATCCCCTTACTTCTCACATACACTTTTCCCTTATACACATCTGTAGTTTCTTCAGCCAATTTCCTTATTACATAGGTTTTAATCCCAGGTGCTATCTAGATGCATCTGTGTTTAAATCTCTCTTAAATTTTGATCCTCAAAACTAATCAAAATACCCATATTACCTAACACAAGTTTGTGTGGCCAACACACAACTTGTGTGGCCAACACACTAGTGAGGTCAAACAAACCAAAATGTCAGAGTTTGGAGCAGAGAAAGTTTTATTGCAGGGCCAAGCAAGGAGAAGAGGTAGCTCATGCTGAAAAAACCCTAACTACCCAAAGGGTTTCAGCAAAGCATTTTTAAAGGCAAGGTGAGGAAGGGGCACACCTTGGGTATGTGGTCAGCTCTTGCACAAATTCTCTGATTGGTTGATGGTGGTCAATCCTTAGGTGCTAGAAGGTCTGGGGATTACATGCCCATGATAATCAAGTAGTTAATTTCTTCCATTTGTTGGTGGTTTTAGCACCTGAAAAACTCAGGAAATATGCATCAGATACTATTATCTAGGTACTTTAGAGAGGAGCTAAAGCAGTAGATATGTGGGGGGAGGTCTGTCCCAGGAAGGCCTCATAGGGTCCTGGTCAGTTACACCCTTGATGTGGTGTGATAAATGTAGAATCGTCCTTAAATACTTTACTGCATATTCATAGTTCCTTACTAATTCGTCTTTTGGGGGGCAGTCCTATAACAACATTCAAGTTGGGCTCAGTGTCAACAAAAAACACTGAGAGGTTTTCTTTCTTTCTTTTTTTTTAATGTATTGTTACTTAAGTCATGTCTCCTTGTCATGTACTTCACAGGATATTTTCTGGACATCATCAAAGTTTATCTTGTTAGATTTGGGTGATAACTTCAGCTCTTAAGACCTTTTTGAATGTTTTTCTGTAGTCCAAGGATTTTTAACTTTGTCCTCCAGTTTTGTGTCATCTTCAAATTTAATTAGTTACTTTTTGTATCTTCAAGTCATGATTAACTATTAAGCAGTACAGAGCTCAAATCAGAGCTACACAACATGGTCTGAAAACCTCCTTTTAGGTCAATATCAATCCTTTTATTAATTAGGACTTTCGGAGAATAAGCATTCATTTTGTTTGGAATACTCCTAAAAGAGCTGTTATACAGCCCATATTTCTCCATTTTTTTCCATTAGAATATTACAAAAGTCCTTGCTTGACTGCTTTCCCAGGTGTCCTTGTTACCAAGTCCAAGTTCATACTGCTCACTGCAGGACAGGGCCAGTAAATCAACAGACGAGGTGTTGGGGCAAGGAATAGCAACTTTATTCAGAAAGCCGGTAGACCAAGAAGATGGTGGACTAGTGTCCCAAAGAACCACCTTACCCAAGCTAGAATTCAGACTAAAAGGGGAGAGGGTGTGGTTGGTTGTTGCAAATTTCTTGGAATCCTTTGTTCTTGCAGCAATCCATGTAGGTCAGATCTTGATGTTCCTGTAAACGTCCAACAAGACAAATGTAATTGTCTGTTCTGTAACTTTTTATCTCTGTATGAATAGAAAAGTGTTATACCCTTAAAGGTCAGAGCCTTGAGAATGGGCTGTCTTGTATATTTCAGGCTATAGGCAACATTCTTAAGTTGCAGCAAAAGCAATAGAATACGAAGGTTAAAGTAAAAGAAACAGATCCAATATGGAGTCAGATTTATTCTTCCTTGTTACATACTCATGACTTACTCCCTTTCCTTTTCTTCCTCATTATCACAGTGGCTTTCCCTGACAACCCACCTAGTTCCTCTGTGTCCTCATACCTTGATTAATGCTTCTCCATAGTATTTTTCACCATCTTACAAAACATTTTTTATTAATATGTTTATTGACCATCTTCCCAATTATAATATAATAAGCTTCACAAAGACTAAAATGTAGTCTGTTTTATTCACTGCCGCCTGCTAAGCATATGCGGTATAGAAGCATTCAATAAGTAGTTGTTGAATGAACAAATGAAGAATTCCAGATCTTCTATATATACCCAATAGGCCGGATAATTTAATAGTCAAGGATATTATTAAAGTACCTCAGACTGTTTTATAATATACAAACTGTTTTAACGTTTACTCTTTGACAGTAGTACTACTGACAAAAAAGGAAATGAGGTCTGTCTTTCCTTTATTAAGTATTTGAGGAGCAACGGTGTTGTGCTAGACATCCCAAGTACTTGGGATATGTCACATGAGGTCTGAAATTGATCACTGGGCTAATATAATTTTTCATTAGTTCTTTCTGGCTCTTTTATCAATTACTCATAAAGTAACCCTTTCATTAAATTTTTAAACCTGGGATTAAGGATAGTCTCTGCCAATATATAGATTTGCAAAATCAATATTATTTTCCCTTTTTAAAAATCAGAATGACATTTGCTTTTCTCGTATCCTGTAATACCTCTCCATCACCATGGAGGTATTTGCGAGTATTCTAACTAAACCTGAAATATATGTAAAATGACCTGAGATTTGTACTTTATAAACTTTTCAACCTCCTTGGACTTCACTTTCTTCATCTCAGTCCAGAAACCATTCTTGATACAGAAAACAGAAGCAAAGTAATAGGTGATGATGATCCCTACTTTCTCTTTTTCATTGATCAGTAGGGTACCCATGGTCTTTCTTTGAAATAAATAGAATTTAAAATAGTTTGGCTTTGTGTGTTTTTTTTAACTTTTATTAGCTTTAACACATACAAAACTGTGACCTTTCTAATACTATTCTTATAAATTATGATACTCTTTTATATGCATCCTGTGTGTCTCTACTTTTTATTTTATAAATGTCCCTTAAAAGTCAAAGTTTATCAGTGACTCATGAAAAAGTAACAGTTACCTGATCTACCTATCTTCTTGGAAGGGCCTTTAAATGAAGTGCAAAAAATCTTTTAAAACACTTAATGAAATTAAATGGAAACACACCTTGCTACAGTTTTTTGAAGTAAATTTTTTGAAGTAAATTTTTTGAAATAAAATACTGGAATGCTAACCAGAAACATAGTATCTAAAAGAAAAACATATACTACCAATTAAGATCAACCAGGACTTTTCTACTTTAAAAAGAATACATTCAATTTGTTTATCTGCTGGTCAGTATCAATTAGTGCACCTTAAATACAAATGAACCTGTGGTAGGCTTATTTGAAATAAATGTTTATATGTACCATGTTTGATTTCTCAACTATTCTGTCCATCATGTGTGGAACTTCTAAGAATACTTAAAGTTATTCCTCATAGCTTCTTACTGATAACTTTATAAATTTACAGACATGGAGAGTATTATATAAATGAAAATAGCTATTCTGGTAGGGTAATAAGATTATGGATGATTTTTATGAATAGTGTGTTTTAATTTCCTCTAGTTTTTTAATCTTTTTTTAAATTGAAGTATAGTTGATTTACAATATTATGTTAGTTTCAGGTGTACAGCAAAGTGATTCAGTTTTATATATTTTTCAGATTATTTTCCTTTATAGGTTATTTTGAGATACTAAATATAGTTTCCTGTGCTAATACAGTAAATTCTTGTTGCTTTTATCATCTTTTTTAGCTAAAAAGAACCTTTACCTTTGAAATGCATGTTAAGATCTTGTATAGAATAGAAAAATTCCTATTCTCTGTCTTCATTGCTGAATGATACCAGGACCCTCAAGAAATCATGGAACTTGTATTCCTCTCATCATATTCTTCACTTTTTTTTCTTCTCTGGAAGATCCAGATTTAATGAATCGTGTCTTTGGTATATGGTGTTTGTAATAGAGAAGGGGGACAAATATGGTTCCATGTGAAAGCCAAACTAAATTAGCTGATAAAGGGAATTCTGATTAAGTTTTCTACGTGAGATTTAAAAACATAGATGAAGACCTTAGGTGAAGTAAAAGGAGCACATAAGGAAGCAAGCTCAGAATACATTTTCTCCAGCACTGTATTCAAACCAGTATTTAGCCCAGTAGTTTGCAATTTGTGGGTCAGATATAAGATGGACCACATCCCAGTTTGTTTTTTTTTTTTAACATTTTTCACTGTGGCAGAGAAGTAAACTTTGCTTCTCATAGTAATGCTTATTATCCTAGCAGATGTGCAGCTGGAGGACTGTTTTTGCTTTTAGAGAATGAGTGGGAGGAATAAGAGTTTGTAGTGGCAAGTAGAAGTAAGTAGGATATACGGTTCCCCAGAGTCTTAATACCACCTCAAAGTGTATTAAAGGCCCAGAAACTATGTACTGTGCTTATTAGTATTGTATGAATGAGAGCAATCTTTAGAGGCTTATTCCCATGTACAAAACATTAATAATACTAACACACAGGGGTCATTTACTACGTGTCAGATACTGTTCTGAGTGCTTCACTTAGAATAACTAGTTTAATATCCTCAGTACAACCCTGTGTTATGTTATTATCCCCAGTTTAAAGATGGGTAATCTGAGGCACAGAGAAATTAGAAAACTTGTCCAAGGTTGTACAGCTAATTAAGGGGTAGAAGTGGAATGTAAATCTAAGTAATCAAGGCTCTAGAACCCATGTTCCAGAACACATATTATATTGCCTTTAGAAATCAATCCAGCTTATCTTCATGTAGTGGCACCATGTTTCCTCTTGGTCTTTTCTAATTATTTTTCTTAGACTTACCCTTTTATTATGATACTGTATGAAAGATTCATATAGGCTACCCCCTCCCTTTTTGGAGTGGGGCCATAATTTTTTTTAATCTCAAATTCATCTAAACACTAAATAACTTATTTCTTCTCTTAAAGCTAGTGAACATTTTAAGAGTTAAATGATTGAACCACAAATGGTGTGCTGGATAGAGCTCATTCCACTCTGTTGACTCCTAAATTGTGCCGTGTGAAGGTCTAAGTGATTTAAATTAAATGTCTTCAGAGTTTTCCTATACTCTTTTGTTCACTAAATATTGTTTCTGTTCTTACATTTTTGTCTCCCTTTTAAAAAAAAAACATCGGAACGTTTTAGATACTTAGTTATAAGATATTGTGTATTGATAGTATCTGCACAAAATTTACAAGTGAAGTAAAACTGTAAAGGACATATCAAAAGTACAGAATGTTTGTCACTGATAATGCTTTAGGCACTCCTTGTCATGGACATAAATATGTTTTATATGCTAACTATACTATTGTTAACAGATATTCTTTTAGTGGTAGGCATAAATCATATAATAATGAGTTATACTATATTGGAATTTTACTTATTTCAAAATTTAAGGATACTATTTTTAGCACATTATAAATAAGAACATAGAAACCTGAGTTGTAAACAATACCCAGTGACAATCGTATTAGATGTGACTAGTTTAGCAGTTTTGTGAGGTATAGGTAAATTTTGAAAGCACATGATATAAAGCCACTTGTCACAAAAAGTGCAGTGTATATACTCATTCAGAATAAAAGGCAAAAATACTCCTGTTTAAGTTTTCAAAACTTAGTCTCTTTTAAAATTTGTAATATTATGCTGAACTTCAAGTCAGTTTATATTGCTTTTAGAGTTGTTGGGTTCAGCACTATGGAATCCAATTTGTTAAGAAACTAATAGACTATTACAGAAATAAAATATTAATATATATAGCATTTACTCTGGTCTCATGTCTAAATATAATAAATATAAACAAAAACAATTCTTGAACTTTTTTAAAGAGAAAATTTAAAAATTCAATTACTCTTTTCTCTTCCAGATTGCAGATTTTGGCTTATCAAAATGGCGCATGATGTCCCTGTCACAATCACGAAATAGTAAATCTGCACCAGAAGGAGGGACAATTATCTATATGCCACCTGAAAACTATGAACCTGGACAAAAATCAAGGGCTACTATCAAGCATGATATATACAGGTACAGCATGTTACTTTTGCTCAGAGTTAACCTTGTCTAAAAAACAAGATTAATCAATCCGAATTTTGAAACTACATTTTAAAAGTATGATTTTTATGCTTCTCTCATAAGTGTGGTGAAAATAAATTAGAGACAGTGGTTAATGTTTTTCATATTAAAGATGCCTTGCTTTGAGAGTTCCCTGGTGGCCTAGTGGTTAGGATCCTGGTTTTCACTGCCGTGGCCCAGGTTCAGTCCCTGGTCAGGGAACTGAGATCCCACAAGCTGTGTGGTGCAGCCAAAAAAAAAAAATTAAAAATATGAAAATAAAGATGCCTTGCTTTTTTTTTTTTAATATTTATTTACTTATTTATTTGGTTGCGGCGGTGGGCTCCTTAGTTGCGGCACATGGGCTCCTGGGTTGCAGCATGCAGGCTCCTTAGTTGCAGAATGCATGTGGGATCTGGTTCTCTGACCAGGGATCAAACTCGGACCCCCTGCATTGGGAGCATGGAGTCTTAACCACTGCGCCACCAGGGAAGTCCTGATGCCTCGCCTTAAGCTACTTTTACATCCTTAAAAATTATTAAAGCATATCTTGTTGTCCTATCAATTTATAATATTCAAGGGTTTTTATCATATGTGACCTTGATAGGGGGAGGGAAACAGTGCAATTAACATTTAACACTACCAAAAGAGACAGTACTTACACCAGAAAAAGAGTCAATAGAATAGGGCTACATGAGACAGCCTTTTTTATTGCTCTTTATTTTGTGTGAATAATAGAATCATGTAATTAAAGGGCATAGCTTATCTAGGTGTTAAAGAATCATCCACAAGTTATCCTTGCCTATAACTTCAAGTTCTTATTACAGTAATTTCCTAATTTTTCAAATTGAATTAATTCCCTTTCAAAACAAAACTGTATATGAATATTCATCATCTTGGTTCTATATAGTGATTCTTTAAGCAGCATTTCACTACATTATTACTTTAAAAAATGGTATCTCACAGTCAGCTTTTAAAATCAGTACCATTTTAGTTTATTATGAATAGTTTATAAAGTACTATATGTATATTTTTATCTTAAACAGCTATGCAGTTATCACATGGGAAGTCTTATCTAGAAAACAGCCTTTTGAAGGTAAGTGTACTTTGACTTCCTTATTCTAGGTGACATCGTATTGGTAAGTCATACTCAGAACTATCTGAATAAAGATCACTTATTTTAAATCTGCCTAACAGTCATTTTGTGGAAAACACACTAGAAAAACAACAGTTTATCATTGTGAATCCACTGTATGTTGGAAAGTACTGGATTAAGGATCAGAAAAATGTGTAGATTCTTCTTGTTCTGATAGTAATTAACTCTATTATAAGCCACTAAATCTCTTAAGTCCTCATTTTTTTATCTGCAAAATAAGAATTTTGAATTCTTATTTCTAAGATTCATTCCAGCTGTAAAATCGTTTGTATGAAAATTTCAGTAGTGCTTCTTCTAAAGACCAGCAAATACTGAAGAATACTTTAAAAATTTTCTGATAATATTGTCTCTTTCTTTATTTTGAGGTTCATTTAGGTCAGTTTGCTGTGTAACAACCTCAGAATCTCAGTAGTTTACAAACTAAACATTTATTTTTCATTCACATTGGGTTATTAGTTGCTGTGGCCCTTCTTGGCTCTGCTAGGTTCTGCTCAGCTCTGCTGAGCTCTGTTTTACTCTGCTCTCTTCATACTCCATTGGCCAAATCAAATCACATGGCCAAGCCCAGAATTAAAGAGGTGAAGATATAAACTCCTCCCACAAGAGGCAGCAAGTCTGGCAATAGCTGGGATCTAAATATTCCTTTGACGGAAAGGGAAGTAATGAATTATTCCTAAGATTTTAAGATTCCCTCATGTTCATTTGGTTGGCTTTAGAATGTATTTAATATATTAAATCATAATATATTTCTAATGAATGAAATATTTGTTTTGACAGAAGTCACCAATCCTTTGCAGATTATGTATAGTGTGTCACAAGGACATCGACCTGACACTAATGAAGAAAGTTTGCCATTTGATATACCTCATCGAGCACTTATGATCTCTCTAATAGAAAGTGGATGGGCACAAAATCCAGATGAAAGACCGTCTTTCTTAAGTTAGTGTACAGTTTTAATCTGGGCCTTTTGAATTACAAAAATAATAAATACGCTGTAAATAAAATATTCCTTGAACAACTACGAAAGTTAGCTGACAAGCTCAAAAGTTTTTTTTCCTAATTCAAAGTTGTTTTTATTTTATGAGATGAGATTGAAGTGGTAAGGAGAGGCTGTTGACTATCATCATAAAAAGGTTAGAAATTTATTCCAAGTACAATGGAAAGCCATTAAAGTGAGTTTTTCAGGGAAATAACATGATTAAATTTAAGTTTAGGAGATATCACTCACTGCTATGTATAAAATTGATTGGAGAAGGGCAAGAGTAGAATTTCCAGACCAATCCTGGAGATCGAAAAATCCGATAGAATTAAGATTTATTTCAGAAGTAGAATGAATCATCACCTAAATGTAAACATAGAAGAAAAACTTCATGATCTTGGGTTAAGCAAAGAGCTCTTATATATGACATCAGAAACAAGACCTATTAAAAAAATTCTTTGATAATTGAACTTCAAAAAAATTGAAAAATTTTACACTTCAGAAGATGCTATAGAAAATGAAAAGACAAGCTGTAGACTGGGAATCTTCTTTCCAACTAAAAAAAAAACCAAATATATTTTCCATTCAAAACTTATGTCTAGTACTCATCAGCATTGTATTTAAAAAAAATCAAAAGTTGCTATAATAATGGATTAACATCTTATCTCTTATCTCCCAGAACCATGTAATAGGGTGTGTGTGTGTGTGTGTGTGTGTGTATGTATGTGTATATATATGTACATATATGTATGTATATATTGGCTTGGCCAAAAAGTTTGTTTGGCTTCTTCTATAAGATCTTACAAAAACCTGTACGAACTTTTTGGCCATCCCAATACATATCTCCTTTGTCCCCAGTGCCACTTCCAAACTATAATTTCTTCTCCATTCCCTAAAGACTCTAGCTCTTCTGAAGATCATGCCATTAGGCAGTACTTCTCTACAAACTTCCTGGTTTTTCCCTATTGTTCATTGCAGAACAATGGCTTTTGGCTTACTTACTTCTACATCCTGCATTGATCAGTGCTGCTGAATATTTGAGAGGAGCGCTCTGTGGATCTCTGGAGTTCTCTGTCTGTGTACTTCTCCTCTTTGGTGCTCTGTCCTATAAACTCTATCTGCCTCCGTCTACCCTAACTCCCAGCCCTGTCTCTTCAACTCTGAGCTTCCTCTGGGCCCCGCCTTACTTCCCTACCCTGTAGTATAGCTGGAAACTCTCCCAAGGCAGTTAGCTTGGGTAGTCAGGCTGTCATAAGGCTGACCTCAGTTGTTTCCTATCACTTAGAGATCACTGTCCTTTGTTGCCTGATATCTAGTGTCTTGAAAACCACTGTTTCATGCATTTTGTCTGGCTAATGGTTGTTTAAGGCAGGAGGGTGAATTGGTCCTTGTTTCTTCATCTTGGCCAGAAATGGAATTCATTGGTTTCTCTTTAAATTAATGGCTAAAACTAGGCACTAAACTCTACTTAGCAATTCTGTTATGTTTCTCAAATACATCTATTATTCCATTCTCATATATCACCTGTTCTTAAGTTGTGGTGCAGGGACCTCTGGAGGTGGGGTTGGTTCCTGAGACTTTTATAAGTGGTTCACAAAATCAAAACTTTTCAAAATAATAAATATTAAGGTATTATTTTCCCTTTTTACTCTCATCCTCTGGAAAAATCTTTCCATAGACTAAATTAAATATGATGATATCATTGCTCCAACGGATAATGGAATGTGTTTTCATATACTCTGATGTGTTAAAATTTTGTTTTAATCTAATGTAGTAAATATCAATAGATATGACCAACATATACAAAAGCTCTTAATAATTTTGAAGAGTTCTGAGACCCAAAAGTTTGCGAATTACAGACTTAGATGATCATCTTGTACTACTGTAGGAGATGCGTAAGTCCCATACTTCATGTTTCCAAAGTGAAGATGAAATTCCATTTCAATCCCTGAGAAGGAAAGCATGGGAGGAACATTTCTAGTCCTATCTGCCCCTCAGCACTCCTCCTCCTCATTTGTTAGTTTTAGAGAAAAAGCAAGCATACTTATCTAGTCCCTTCTCAGTTTTCTCCTCCTTTTAGAAGTAAGCTTGTCTAAAGGATGCACACATTTTGTGCTTCCCCATATGGAAGCAGGTGAGGCCTGTAGCTGAGTGAGTAAAACTGTCAACTGAAGGGACAAAGTGTTACTAAGCCCATATGCTACAGATCTAAAAAGGGACAGATTCCAATTAGCTTTATCAGTAATAAAGGTGATGTTTTGATCATCATCTCTCATTATTATGTGGCTTTTCTTAATAGATTCTGAACTTAGGAAGACAAGACAGGGGTAATGCATATTGTACCTTATCTTCCCTTCTTAAACCTCCTACACCCTATGTTCTGTATTTCTTTTGAGCATTGAGAAAGTAGAAACCATGAGAGAGAACTCCCTCGTAGTTCCACTACCAGATCTATAAACTTAGTTGTACTTGACGTGTCTTTCCTGCTTTATCTCTTTTACAGTGGGAAAAAAGTGTTCTTACACAATTGTAAACAGTATTACTTGTGCTCTGGATGCCATTCCCTTACTCTCTCCAGCATTCTGTTCTTTATATTCTCTCTCTGCTCTTGCATTGCCAATCTCTGCCTGTCTACTGGATCGTTCTTCTGTCATACAGATCTATGCTATTATTATATCCTATCTTTATATAGGAAAAAAATTCTTGACCCCATATCATCTTTCAGCTACCACCTCATTTTTCTACTCCCATTTAGATCTAAACACCTTGTAGGAATTGTCCATACTTATTGTCTCTACTTCTTCACCTCTAATTCAATTTTTAACAAACTTCCATCAGTCTTCTGTTTTCATATCTCCACTAAAGCTGCATTTGTTCAAGTTACCAAGGATAGCAATTTTGGAAAATACTGCTTATCTTACTTGCCCTCTCAGCAGATTAGATATGGCTGACTCTTCCCTCCTTGAAACTTTCCCTCTGATAGCTTCCAAGACACAAGAGACCATACTCCCTCTTATCCTCTCTTCCTCTATCACTTTTTTTCTTCCTCTGCTCAATTTCTAACTGTTGGAATGCCTCAGAGCTCTAATATGGGTCCTTTACTGTTTACCATCTGTACTTTCCCCCTAGATGATCCAGACCAGATCATGGCTTTTATACCATCTATATGTTAGTGATGCTCAGTTTTATATCTAGAGCCCTGGCTTCTCCCTTAAGCAACAGGTCCATATATTATTGTAGTAATAGTGGTACTTATGATTGTTTCTACTCATTGGCTATTATGAATCATGCTGCTATGACTGTTCATGTGCAAGTCTGTGTGTGAACATATGTTTTCATTTCTCTCAGGTAACTACCTGAGTGGAATTGCTTGGTTGTATGGTAAATTTATCTTTCATTTTTAAGAAAATGCGAAGCTGTTTTCCAGAGTGGCTGCATCATGATACATTCCCACCAGCAGTGTGTGAGGTTTTCTGTTTCTCTACATCATTGTCAATACTTGGTATTTTCTGTCTTTTTAATTTTACCTATTTTAGTGGGTATGGAGTGATGCCTCATTTTAGTGTTAATTTGCGTTTCCTAATGACTAATGGTGTTTAAGCATATTTTCATGTGCTTTTTAGCTATTTGTGTGTCTCCTTTGGTGAAATTCAATCTTTCACCCATTTTTAAATTGGGTTGTTTGTCTTAAGTTGTTAGAGTTCTTTTTATATTCTAGATATAAGCTCTTTAAAAGATACGTGATAGGTAAAAGTGTTCTCCTAGTCTGGGGCTTGTCTTTTTGTTTTTCTTAATAGCATCTTTTTAAATGCCAAAGGTTTCAATTTTTTTGAAGTCCTATTATCAAAAATTTTTTATGGATCCTGTTTCTGATGCCATATCTAGGAATTATTTGCCTAACTCAGGGTCATGAAGATTTTCACCTGTATTTACGTTTAGGTGCATAGTCCATTTCAAGTTAATTCTATGTATGTTGTGAGGTAAGAATCTAAAGTTTTCTGTTTTTGTGTGGATATCCAACTGTCCTAGTACCATTTGTCGAAAAGACTATCCTTTCCTCATTGAATTGCCTTAGCAACTTTGTCAAAAAACAATTGCCCATACTTGTAAGGGCTTTAGACTCTCAATTATGTTCCATTGATCTATCTTTAGATATGCCTATCTTTATGCCTGTACTAAACGCTCTTAAGACAGTTGAATGTCATCAGTTTGGGGAAAAATTTACTTAGGGCCTTATCAGTTAAATATTAGCATTTATGTTTTTCATTTTAATGGTTATAAGCAACCTGAACTCATTTTATTTTTCTTATTTAGAATGTTTAATAGAACTTGAACCAGTTCTGCGAACATTTGAAGAGATAACTTTTCTTGAAGCTGTTATTCAACTAAAGAAAACAAAGGTAAATTGTTAAATGTAATACTGGAAATTAGGATGTTAAATCATGGAGAGTTTTAGTTTAGTTTAATTTAGTTTTTTTCTACATACCTTCCACAGATACAAGCTACAGTACTGGGGCAGTAGTTAGCAAAGAGTATGAATGCTGCCTTGAATCTGTCACCAAAGAACTTTTCCATTTCATTTAAACAGCCTCCTCCAGATTTCAAAGGGATTTTCAGACCTCTCATATAGCAAATGTAAATTTAAAATGTGTAATGTGTGCCAGTTGTATACAGTTAATGCCCTAAATTACTACAGTTGTTGTTGTTGTTTTAATTCTATGTTTATTTCTCTAAAGTTTTGATATATAAAGAGTAAAAGATGTCTGGGTTATTGCACTTTACTGCCAAGTTAAGCTGTAGAATTTTTATTAATAATTGAGGCCCAAATGTGTATTTTCTATGGCTTGTTTGTATCTTTTTGTTTTCCCACTCAAACACTCCATGTTGCATAGACCAAAGTAGCAGTTGTTATGAATTACCTAGAACAGTTGTCTTATTTACTCATTCTGCTCTTGTAGATCAGAAAAACAATTGAAGGGACCCATTACTGCAAGGTTTTCTTGCTGCTATCAAAAATTGTTTAGAAAGCAACTACAGTCCTTTAGGGACAAAGTTAGCCTAGTTTAACACTTTCTGGGTTTCATTAAGTTGCATTTGAGATATGATAATAAAAACCATCATTTATTAGCCAATGTCTTAGGTTGTGAACAGGCATAATCTACAATTGATTTATCACTAAATGACATTGCTTGCCTCTTGCAGTTTGCTGGATCTGTTAACATAATCTTTGGTTTAAAAGGGAAGTGCATAAAGGAAACAACTGCCCTTAACCAAACTTAAAATTGATGGTGGCAGTATTAGTACCTGAGTTTTTTAAGGAACTAAGGAGGAACTGTGCTTTAATCTTTTGATAAGTTTTCATTGACTTCTCTGCTTCTGAGTAGGTAGTCTTTTCCAGAACATTCCAATCTCTCCACTTCTTAGTAGATACAAACTTCTGTTAACATTTATTTTTGCCTTGTCTTTTCAGTTCCCTTTTCTCTCTTCACAACTTTCTCCTCTTCTGCCAAGCAAAGGTGGATAGAAGGGTCTGTTTTCTTGGTTCTAAGATACTGAACTGGAAGAGAACCAATTCAGTTCCTTTTTTGTCCCCAACCAACTTAAATGCTAGGATCTATATGTAAAACTGTTAATTTGGGGGAGAAATTTTTGCTTCTTAAATAAAGTAATTTAGTGTATATTTTTAAATACTTGAGTATCATTTAAATAGCATTACTTTCTTTGGTCACTGTTTTTAAGTTGCTGTATTGTTTTCACTCAGTGTTGTTATTTTTTTCTTTTTTTTTTAAATCCTTGTATTAATTCTGTAAAATTGTTAGAGAAAGAATATCATCTCCATTTTATAGATGAGATAACTGAGGTATAGGGAAGTAAGTCACATAACACTCTACACAGCTAACTAATGTCAGGGCCAAGGGTAGAATACAAATTTATTAAGATAATAAGATTTTTCATAAAGAAATTTCTGAAAACATAGATCACAATTTAGGGTGACTTGTTTTGTTTGAGTTTCCTACATTTTTTTCAGTTCTTTGAACTGGCTCCTATAATTCATGTTTTCACAGATTATGTCTTGAGCAGTAAAAACTGAATCAAAAAAAGTTTTTCTTTGATATGTCATTTTACTTCTTTCTAGGGACTGACTCACTAGTGCATAAATATTTTTTGTTTTTTTTTTTTTTTGCGGTACGCGGGCCTCTCACTGTTGTGGCCTCTCCCGTTTCGGAGCACAGGCTCCGGATACGCAGGCTCAGCGGCCATGACTCACGGGCCCAGCCGCTCCGCAGCACGTGGGATCCTCCCGGATTGGGGCACGAACCCGTGTCCCCTGCATCGGCAGGTGGACTCTCAACCACTGCGCCACCAGGGAAGCCCCAATTCATAAATAATTTGAATGATCATTAACTGATCGGTTATGAAAAGTGATGTTAGTAATTAATGATACTGTATAACAATAAATATTTTAATAAATTTAAAAGAACAGAAGAAATTTACATAACAGAAATGGATCCAAAGATGAATTTTAAAGGTTCATATAAAAATGTATTTAACAAATGTTCACTGGACTGCTGTGTGTAAAGTACTATGCCCCATAGATTATATACATAGATGAATAGCAGTTTTTTTTCTCCTAAAACTTCTTAGACATGTTATGGAGCAGACAGTTGTTAAGTATGAATAATGAAGGGCTGGGTGTGGATCCCACCAATTTCTAAAGTTCTGTAGAGCATTTGACGTTATGTTGGTTTGGGGAAGAAAAGCAGACCAATGGTTTTGTTTTTAAATCACTCAATAGTGATGGCAGCTAATCCAAGTCTGGCTTAAAGAGACAGGAGTGAGGGCTTCCCTGGTGGCACAGTGGTTGAGAGTCCGCCTGCCGGTGCAGGAGACACGGGTTTGTGCCCCGGTCCGGCTAGGCCTGTGAGCCATGGCCGCTGAGCCTGCGCGTCCGGAGTCTGTGCTCCGCAACGGGAGAGGCCACAATAGTGAGAGGCCTGCGTACTGCAAAAAAAAAAAAAAAAAAGAAAAAGAAAAAGAGACAGGAGTGAATCACTAAACAATTTTAGTACAAAGGCATAGTGTTTAAATAAATCATCTGTTTAATAGCTACCATTTATTGAATGCTTACAAAGTAATCTTAGGGACTCTGCATATATTACTTCTAATCCTTCTTACAGTAATCCTGCAAAATAGGTATTCTCATCTCCAGTTTACAGATAAGTAAATTAAGTTTAAGTCTCATGCCCAAAGTCAAACAGGTATCCTGGGATCTAAACCAGATCTCATTGGCCCCCATCGTTCCATTAGGGCACTCTGCCTCCTTTACCTAGTCCAGTCCTCCATTTCTTATCTATAAAATGAAAATAATAATAGTACTTAGAATCATGGTGCCTAGATTATAGTAAATGCTTAATAATTATGGATAGATAGATACACATACAAATTGAAATATATTAAGTATCTAGTTTGAACCAGATACTTTATATTCATTATCTCAATCTCTAGAATGATCCTGCATGTAGATATTATTCCATTTTAAAGGATGAATTTGCTCAAGGTAACCAGTTAATATGAGGCAGGATTCAAAGCCTGTGTCTCTAAAGTTATTTCCCCTATTCTACACTATGTCTACTTTAAGTTAGATATTATATTCTCAACTGATTGAGATTTTCTATTGATTTTGTATAAACATATAAAGATAAACATATAAAATATGTTAAGTAGATTGTATTTTACTCATATAATTTTCTAATTATCTCTAATTCAAGTACATATGTTCATTCTTATTACAGAATGCTTCAAGTACCGCTCACTTATGTGACAAGAAGAAAATGGAGTTATCTCTGAACATACCTGTAAATTATGGTCCACAGGAGGTAAAAATAATTACGTTGATTAAACTCAAAATGTGAGAAGAATATGAGCAATCATTTAGTCTCTCTCACTCTTTTATAGATGGGAAGCTAAAGTCCAGGGAGGTTTTAGGATTTTAGAATGGGAATCTCCAATTTGAAATCCAGCTCTTCTGATTCTTAGTTCATTGTTCATCTCATCAAATCACAGTCCTTTCTCTCTTGGGCATTGACTTCTGTCCCTGTCCTTGTTTTATGTAATGGATGGTGTTCCAGGGTAGTACATAGACAAATCATTGGTACAGTTCTGCCACTGTATTTCTTATTATACCTTCTTATTCAAATGTAAAAGAGCTATAATACCTGCCTTGTTCTTAACCTCTTACAATGATTAATAAAAAGAAAATGCCATTTGTGTGGCTATCCAAAAAGAAGGATTTCTTTAGTAGCATTCATTCAGAATTATTTCATATTAATGATTTCTTTTAAGAATATATAAGATATGTTCTCTTTACAGATTCAGAAAAGTAATAATACCTTCAAAATGAATCTTAAAACACAGTATGTAGTCTTTGAATCACCTTTATATTCACTATCTCATCATTGGATCTTTGAGCCCATACAGGCTCATTTTTAGATAAATACACAGAAAAAGAACCTGAGAGCCAAATTATTTAAATGCCTTGTCGAAGCTTAGGTAGTAATTCCATGACAGAGCTAGGATTAGATCTAACTTCTATATTACTTTTTCCATGGATTCCCACTTCTCCATGTTGAAGGAACCTGAGGCATTGAGAATAGGCATGTGCTCTAAATCAGTAGGTAATCAGAGCTGCAGATCTCAAATTTCTTATGAGCTGGACAGAGTCTCTGAGATTATGTACAAAATATTGAAAAAATAATGATTTCTAATATATTTAACTATTGCCCCACCCATCCAATTGACCTGATAAATCAAGTTCACAGTTTTGTTACTTCACATATGTGTTTAATTTTGTAAAGTGTAATTTGTATTAGTTTTGATTCTTTATTTATAATAAGCCAAAAGCAGGAACTGTTTAGAAATTAAAGCTGTATAACTTTTAAAATGATTTTTCTTTAACCTAAATCATTTATCTTCTATTTATTTTAGGAATCGTGTGGATCCGCTCAGCTCCATAAAACTAGTGTTTCTCCTGGAACCTCAAGGACCCTTTCAGCTCCTCAAGACAATGATTTTTTATCTAGTACGTAAATTTTTCAGTCAGTATTACTTGCAAGTTTTCAATTTTCTTTCAAGATCATATTCTTGCAAGCAGTCATGGTTTGTATGGAACATGTCTTCCATTTGCATTTATAACTCGTTTTTTAAAAGTGACAGTCTAAAGATGTGAAAATAGTAGTGGGATGTTAAACAAATATATTTAAGTATTAAAAGCATTATGTTAGACACTACAGAAAGATATTTTTAAAAATCTCTTGTAAGAAAGAGGAGAAATGTTTCTAAGTCACCATAATATTAGACAAAGAGCAATGTATTATAAAAGATATAGGGATGTAGGACTATGGTAGTATAGTGGAAGAGTAACATTTTTTACAAAGCACTGTCACAACAACCTTGTGAGGGAGATATTCCTCATTTTACAGATTCTTAAGATCAAGACTTCTGGATCACATAGTTAGTAGCTGGCAAATCCAAGATTCGAAACCAGGTCTTTTTGATAAGTATTTTCATGTCACTACTACACCATGTTACCATCATGAAGAAATTATTTCTGGCTGAAGGTTGGACCTATAGTTATAAAGGATGGGCATTCCAGGCAAAAGGAACAGCATAGAGGCAAAGAAGCAAGAAAACAGAGAACAGTGAGTAGTTGGGTTTAGCTGGTGAAGAGGGTGAATGAAAGATCAGGAGGGTGGAGTCATATCATGATGAATTCTAATACTAGGCTAAGCCATTCAGGCTCATATCATGATGAATTCTAATACTAGGCTAAGCCATTCAGGCTCTTTTGCTTGGGTAGGGAACAATTACTGCAGATTTTTGAGCAAGGGTGTGACATGATAAAATTTTTTGCTTTAGGAATATTTATCCTGGCTGGAATATGTAGGATATTTTGGAAGGGAAAAGGAGATTCAAGGTGGGGAGACCAGTTAGGAGACTATTGGTCTATTATTGTACTACAGGTGAGAGATTATGATACCTGCTCCAGAGTGTGAAGGAGAGAATAGTGTGAGAGATGTTACAGAGGACACACTTTTCACTTGTAGGAAGGAAGAGAGAAAAAAAGATAAAGCTGAACAAGTTTAGCTGGAAGAACATTGATGCTATTAACAGAAATAGGAAGTGAAACAGGTTTTAAAGTTAAGATGAATAATTAAGTTTTTAATTTTTTTTTTTTTTTTAATTTGAGCTGTTGAAAATGTAGGGTTCACTGAAGACAGAAAATTTAATTACATGGATTTGGGAAGGGAGGTGACAATTGAGGCCCTGAGGTTGAATAAGTTTACCAAAGGAGAGTGTAGAAAGACACATCATATGTAATTTAGAGGACACATTTGAAGTGCAGAAGGAGGAAGATGACACAGAAGGAAAAAATATGGTACCACATGAAGAAGTAAAATTCTATGATTTATAATTTACATAGGACAGACGGAAATATGGTAAAAACATTAAGCATTAACCTTTTTTATCTAAAAAATATTTACTTGTGGAATTAGGTTTATGAACCAGCTTATGCAGTGAAAAATTAAGAGCCACTGAATACTACCCTCTCTATGACCCGGATGTTCATATTTTAGCTAATAGAAATAGCTAAGGAATATTCTACCCCTAATGCAGATGTTGTGTTTTATAGGAAAAACTCAAGACTTTTCTGTGATGCGTCAATGTCCAGTAAATCACAGTTGTGACAGTAACATTTCTGTGGCTCAAAGAGCAACATTCTGTGATCACAGGGCTGCTCCATTCTCCTTAGCAATAATAAATCCACTCTCAGCGGAGGGAAATTCAGGTAAATATGTACGATGAGACACTTTGTAAATGATGCCATTTATCTCACAACCATATGTTCAGTAGATTTGCTATATGATGTTTTATTTGTCTCTATTTCTTCAGTATGCTATATACATACCATAAGTAGGAAAGCACTTCCAATCCCCAAAGACATGAGTGTTGATATGTAATAATAGGCCAAAATAGTATTCCATGAACATCTATCTAGGGAGGGATTGCTAAGAGGAGGTGTGACAATATGTTACTAAAGGTAAATATATTTTTGTTTATTTATCAAATATGCAGGTATTCTTTATGTTTTTTAAAAAAATCTGAGAAAAAGTGACATTTGCCCCCATGAATTATAGTGTATAAAAATGCAGTGCTTTGGGCTTCCCTGGTGGCGCAGTGGTTGAGAGTCCATCTGCCAATGCAGGGGACACAGGTTTGTGCCCCGGTCCGGGAAGATCCCACATGCCGCAGAGCGGCTGGGCCCATGAGCCATGGCCACTGAGCCTGCGTGTCCGGAGCCTGTGCTCTGCAATGGGAGAGGCCACAACAGTGAGAGGCCTGCGTACCGCAAAAAAAAAAAAAAAAAAAAAAAAAATGCAGTGCTTTTTCTTGGAGGGAAAGGGAAGAGATAACCCAAATATCTGAATGTTTCCTGAAAATAAATAGCATCCCTCAAAATACTGGTGTTCCATATGAGAAGAATCACAGCAAAATTAGGTTTTATGCCTTATTATTTTGTTTTTCATCTAATTTTACTCATAGCTATATATCTGTCCCCACCTTCTTACTTGTCATCCCTTGCTTTTCTACAGAGCAATTTCAGCCTGGTATAACCCAACAGTGGATCCAGAGTAAAAGGGAAGATATTGTGAACCAAATGACTGAAGCCTGCCTTAACCAATCTCTAGATGCCCTCCTGTCCAGGGATTTGATCATGAAGGAGGACTATGAACTCATTAGTACCAAACCTACAAGGACCTCAAAAGTCAGACAATTATTGGATACTAGTGACATCCAAGGAGAAGAATTTGCCAAAGTTATAGTACAAAAATTGAAAGATAACAAGCAAATGGGTCTTCAACCTTACCCAGAAATACTTGTGGTTTCTCAATCTTCATCTTTAAATTTATTCCACAATAAAAACCTATAAGTAACTCTTTTTCAAGAAGAAAAGTCAATGCATAAAAGGGTATTTTATATTTCTTTTGCCTTGATAATGTTTTTATGAGATTCATATGAATATTAGAAAGTTTAATGAAGTTTCTTCTTCAGATAAATATTAGTCTCCTTCCATGACATTATTTTTTAAATTAATACAGTAGAAAGTTTGATTTTTGCTGCATAGTACAATTCTTTTTGTCTCTTTGGTTAATTGAAACTATTTTTTCAGTGTAATAATTATATTTTTATTGTACAAAACAGTGTCCCATTTTCACATATACTTTCTTTGTGGATTATTTATTGTTTAAGATGCTTGACTTTCTGAAGACTTAAATCAAAGAAACTTTTAAATGTTATTTATTGAGTTCTTTAGAAAATTGTTTCAAAGATAAGCAATACAAAGTGTATAAAGAAAAAATTAATCCTCCAACATGTGTTTCTACTTCTATTCCTAGCCTCAAGTAACAATCAAGGTAACAACCAAAGTTAACAGCATGATGTGTATCGTTCTATCCCTTTCTTCCTGCTCATACTTAAAGTATATGCCTGGGGGGGACTTTCAAGATGGCGGAGGAGTAAGACATGGAGATCACCTTCCTCCCCACAAATACATCAAAAATACATCTACAGGACTTCCCTGGTGGCGCAGTGGTTGAGAGTCTGCCTGCCAATGCAGGGGACACGGGTTCGTGCCCCGGTCCGGGAAGATCTCACATGCCGCGGAGTGGCTGGGCCCGTGAGCCATGGCCGCTGAGCCTGCGCGTCCGGAGCCTGTGCTCTGCAACGGGAGAGGCCACAACAGTGAGAGCCCCGTGTACCGCAAAAAAAAAGAAAAAAAAATACATCTACGTGTGGAACAACTCCTGCAGAACACCTACTGAACACTGGTGGAAGACCTCAGACTTCACAAAAGGCAAGAAACTCCCCACGTACCTGGGTAGGGAAAAAGGAAAAACAGAGACAAAAGAATAGGGACAGGACCTGCCCCTCCGGGAAGGAGCTGAGAAGGAGGAAACGTTTCCACACACTAGGAAGCTCCTTCACTGGTGGAGATGGGGGGTGGGCAGTGGGGAAGCTTCAGGGCCATGGAAGAGAGCACAGCAGCGGGAGTGTAGAGGGCAAAGTGGAGATATTCCCACACAGAGGATCAGTGCCTACCAGCACTCACCAGCCAGAGAGGCTTGTCTGCTCACCTGCCAGGGCGGGTGGGGGCTGGGAGCTGAGGCTCAGGCTTCGGAGGTTAGATCCCAGGGAGAGGACTGGGGTTGCTTGTGTGAGCACAGCCTGAAGGGGGCTAGTGATCCACAACTATCTGGGAGGGAGTCCGGGAAAAAGTCTGGACCTGCCTAAGAGGCAAGAGACCATTGTTTCAGGGTGCGCAAGGAGAGAGGATTCAGAGCATTGTCTAAACGAGCTCCAGAGACAGGCGCGAGCCACGGCTACCAGTGCGGACACCAAAGGCGGGCATGAGACACTAAGGTTGCTGCTGCAGCCACCAAGAAGCCTGTGTGCCAGCACAGGTCACTATCCACACCTCCCCTCCTGGAGCCTATGCAGCCTGCCACTGACAGGGTCCCATGATCCAGGGACAAATTCCCCGGGAGAACACACGGTGCACCTCAGGCTGTTGCAACATCACACCAGCCTCTGCCAGTCAGGCTCGCCCTGCTTTCCGTACCCATCCCTCCCTCCTGGCCTGAGTGAGCCACAGCCCCCTAATCAGCTGCTCCTTTAACCCCTCCCTGTCTGGGCGGGGAACAGACGCCCTCAGGTGACCTACACGCAGAGGTGGGGCCAAATCCAAAGCTGAACCTCAGGAGCTGTGCAAAGAAGAGAAAGGGAAATCTGTCCCAGCAGCCTCAGGAGCAGTGAATTAAATCTCCATAATCAACTTGATGTACCCTGCATCTGTGGAATACCTCAACAGACAACAAATCATCCCAAAATTGAGACGGAGGACTTTGGGAGCAACTGTAGAGGTGGTGTTTGCTTTCTGCATCTAATTTGTTTCTGGTTTTATGTTTATTTTAGGTTAGTAGTTAGAGCTTATTATCATTGGTAGATTTGTTTATTGATTTGGTTGCTCTCTTCCTTTTGATATATATATATATTTTTCGTTTTTCTCTTTTTGTGAGTGTGTATGTGTATGCTTCTTTGTGTGATTTTTGTCTGTATACCTTTACTTTTACCATTTGTCCTAGGGTTCTGTCTGTCCATTTTTGGGTTTTTTTTTTTTGTTTTAGTTTTTTTTGAATAGTTTTTAGAGCTTTTATCATTGGTGGATTTGTTTTTTGGCTTGGTTCTTCCTTTTTTTTATTACTTTTTTATTTAAAAAAATTTTTTTTTAATTTTTTCTAATTATTTTATTTATTTATTTTTTATTCTCCCTTTTCTTCTGAGTCAAGTGGCTGACAGGGTCTTGGTCTCTGCCCAGGTGTCAGGCCTGAGCCTCTGAGATGGGAGAGCTGAGTTCAGGACATTGGCCCACCAGAGGCCTCCCAGCCCCACGTCATATCAAATGGCAAAAGCTCTCACAGAGATCTCCATCGCAATGCTAAGACCCAGCTCCACTCAACAACCAGCAAGCTACAGTGGTGCACACCCTATTCCAAACAACTAGCAAGACAAGAACACAAGCCCACCCATAAGTAGAGAGGCTGCCTAAAATCATAGTTCACAGACACCCCAAAACACACCTCTGAATGCAGTCCTGCCCACCAAAGATCCAGTCTCATCCACCAGAACACAGGCACTAGTCCCCTCCAGCAGGAAGCCTACACAACCCACTGAACCAACCTTAGCTTCTGGGAGAAGAAACAGAAGCAACGAGAACTATGAACCTGCAGTCTGTGAAAAGGAGACCCCAAACACAGTAAGTTAAGCAAAATAAGAAGACAGAGAAATAAACAGAAGAAGGAGCAAGGTAAAAACGCACCCCACCAAACAACTGAAGAGGAAATAGGCAGCCTACTGTAAAAAGAATTCAGAGTGATGATAGTAAAGGTGATCCAAAATCTTGGAAATAGAATGGAGAAAATACAAGAAACATTTAACAAGGACCTAGAAGAACTAAAGAGCAGACAAACACTGATGAACAAAAATAAATAAAATTAACAATTCTCTAGAAGGAATCAATAGCAGAATAACTGAGGCAGAAGAACAGATAAGTGACCTGGAAGACAAAATAGTGGAAATAACTACTGCAGAGCAGAATAAAGAAAAAAGAATAAAAAGAATTGAGGACAGTCTCAGAGCCCTCTGGGACAACATTAGATGCACTAACATTTGAATTATAGGGATCCCAGAAGAAGAAAAAGAGATTAAAAAAAGGGATTTAGAAATTATTTGAAGAGATTATAGTTGAAAACTTCCCTAATGTGGGAAAGGAAATAGTCAATCTTAAGTCCAGAATGCACAGTGAGTCCCATACAGGATAAATCCAAGGAGAAACACTCCAAGACACATAAAAATCAAACTATCAAAAATTAAATACAAAGGACAAATATTAAAAGCAGCAAGGGAAAACCAACAAATAACATGCAAGAGAATCCCCATAAGGTTAACAGCTTATCTTTCAGCAGAATCTCTGCAAACTAGAAGGGAGTGGCAGGACATAATTAAAGTGATGAAAGGGAAAAACCTACAACCAAGATTACTCTACCCAGCAAGGATCTCATTCAGATAAAACAGAGATATTAACACCTTTACAGAGAAGCAAAAGCTAAGAGAATTCAGCACCACCGAACCAGCTTTACAACAAATGCTAAAGGAACTTTTCTAGGCAGTAAACACAAGAGAAGGAAAAGAGCTACAATAACAAACCCAAGACAATAAGAAAATGGTTATAGGAACATACATATCAATAACTACCTTAAATATAAATGAATTAAATGGTCCCACCAAAAGACATAGACTGACTGAATGTATACAAAAAGAAGACCCGTATATAGGCTATCTACAAGAGACTCACTTCAGACCTAGGGACATATACAGAGTGAACGTGAGGAGGTGGAAAAAGGTATTCCATGCAAATGGAAATAAAAGAAAGCTGGAGTAGCAATTCTCACATCAGACAAAATAGACTTCAAAATAGAGTATCACAAGAGACAAAGAAGGACCCTACATGATGAAAAAGGGATCAACCCAAGAAGAAGATATAACAATTGTGAATATTTATGCATCCAACATAGGAGCACCTCAATACATAAGGCAAATGCTAACCATAAAAGGGGAAATCGAAAGTAACACAATCAGAGTAGGGGAATTTAACACCCCACTTTCACCAATAGATCATCCAAAATGAAAATAAATAAGGAAACACAAGCTTTAAATGATACATTAAGCAAGATGGACTTAATTGACTTTTATAGGACATTCTATCCATAAACAACAGAATACACTTTCTTCTCAAGTGCTCATGCAACATTCTCCAGGATAGATCATATCTTAGGTCACAAATCAAGCCTTGGTAAATATAAGAAAATTGAACTCATATCAAGTATCTTTTCCGACCACAATGCTATGAGACTAGATATCAACTACAGGAGAAAATCTGTAAAAAATACAAGTGGGCTTCCCTGGTGGTGCAGTGGTTGGGAGTCCGCTTGCCGATTCAGGGGACGCGGGTTCGTGCCCCAGTCTGGGAGGATCCCACGTGCCACGGAGCGGCTGTGCCAGTGATCCATGGCCGCTGGGCCTGTACGTCTGGAGCCTGTGCTCTGCAGCAGGAGAGGCCACAGCAGTGAGAGGCCCACGTACCACCAAAAAAAAAAAAAAAATACAAACACATGGAGGCAAAACAATACACTACTAAATAACCAAGAGGTCACTGAAGAAATCCAAGAGGAAATCAAAAAATACCTAGAAACAAATGATAATGAACACATGGTGACCCAAAATCTATGGGATGCAGCCAAAGCAGTTCTAAGAAGGGAGTTTATAGCAATACAATCCTACCTCAAGAAACATGAAAAATCTAAAATAACCTAAACTTACACCTAAAGCAAGTAGAGAAAGAAGAACCCAATAAATAAATAAATGAATAGGAAATGAAGGAAGCGATAGCAGAGACCATGAAAACTAAAAGCTGGTTCTTTGAGAAGAAAAACAAAATTGATAAATCATTAGCCAGACTCATCAAGAAAAAAAGGGAGAAGACTCAGATCAATAGAGTTAGAAATGAAAAAGGAGAAGTGACAACAGACACTGCAGAAATACAAATAATCGTGAGAGATTACTACAGGCAACTACCTGCCAATAAAATGGGCAGCCTGGAAGAAATGGACAAATTCTTAGAAAAGCACAACCTTCTGAGACTAAGCCAGGAAGAAATAGAAAATATAAACAGAGCAATCACAAGCACTAAAATTGAGACTGTGATTAAAAATCTTCCAACATACAAAAGCCCAGGACCAGATGGATTCACAGGCAAATTCTATCAAAGATTTACAGAAGAGCTAGCACGTATCCTTTTCACATATCTCTTCCAAAATATAGCAGAGGGAGGAACAGTCCCAAACTCATTCTACAAGGCCAGCATCAGCCTGATACCAAAACCAGACAAACATGTCACATCAGAAGAAAACTACAGGCCAATATAACTGATGAACATAGATGCAAAAATCCTCAACCTAATACTAGCAAACAGAATCCAACAGCACATTACAGGAATCATAAACCATGATCAAGTGGGGTTTATCCCAGAAAAGCAAGGAATCTTCAATATATGCAAATCAATCTGTGTCATACAGCATTACAGTTAACAAACTGAAGGATAAAAACAATATGATGATATCAATCGATGCAGAAAAAGCTTTCAACAAAAGTTGACACCCATTTATGATAAAAACCCTCCAGAATGTATGCATAGAGGGAATCCACCTTAATGTAATAAAGGCCATATATGACAAACCCACAGCCAGCATCGTTCTCACTGGTGAAAAACTGAAACCGTTTCCTATAAGATCAGGAGCAAAACGAGTGGCCCACTCTCAACACTATTATTCCACATAGCTTTGGAAGTTTTTGCCACAGCAATCAGAGAAGAAAAAGAGATAAAAGGAATCCAAATCAGAAAAGAAGAAGTAAAGCTGTCACTGTTTGCAGATGACATGATACTATACATAGAGAATCCTAAAGATGTTACCAGAAAACTACTAGAGCTTATCACTGAATTTGATAAAGTAGCAGGATACAAAATTAATGCACAGAAATCTCTTGCATTCCTATTCACTAATGATGAAAAATCTCAAAGAGGAATTAATGAAACACTCCCTTTTACCATTGCAACAACAACAACAACAAAATACCTAGGAATAAACCTACCTAGGGAGACAAAAGACCTGCATGCAGAAAACTATAATACACTGATGAAAGAAATTAAAGATACAGACAGATGCAGAGATATACCATGTTCTTGGATTGGAGGAACCAACATAGTGAAAATGACTCTACTACCCAAAGCAATCTACCAATTCAGTGCAATCCCTATCAAACTACCAATGGCATTTTTCACAGAAACAGAACAAAAGAATTCACAATTTGTATGGAAACACTAAAGACCCCGAACAGCCAAAGCAATCTTGAGAAAGAAAAATGGAGCTGGAGGAATCAGACTCCCTGACTTCAGACTATATTACAAAGCTACAGTAATCAAGACAGTATGGTACTGGCACAAAAACAGAAAGATAGATCAATGGAACAGGATAGAAAGCCCAGAGATAAACCCACACACATATGGTCACCTTATCTTTGATTAAGGAGGCAAGAATATATAATGGAGAAAAGACAGCTTCTTCAGTAAGTGGTGCTGGGAAAACTGAACAACTACATGTAAAAGAATGAAATTAGAACACTTCCTAACACCATACATAAATATAAACTCAAAATGGAATAAAGATGTAAATGTAAGATCAGACACTAAAAAACTCTTAGAGGAAAACATAGGCAGAACACGCTATGACATAAATCACAGCAAGATCCTTTTTGACCCACGTCCTAGAGTAATGGAAATAAAAACAAAAATAAACGGAACCTAATGAAACTTGAAAGGTTTAGCACAGCAAATAAAACCATAAACAAGACAAAAAGGCAACCCTTAGAATGGGAAAAAATATTTGCAAATGAAGCAACTGACAAAGGGTTAATCTCCAAAATATACACGCAGCTCATGCAGCTCAATATCAAAAAAACAAACAACCCAATCCAAAAATAGTCAGAAGACCTAAATAGACATTTCTCCAAAGAAGATATACAGATTGCCAACAAACACATGAAAGGATGCTCAACATCACTAATCATTAGAGACATGCAAATCAAAACTATAATGAGGTATCACCTCACACCAATCAGAATGGCCATCATCAAAAAATCTACAAACCGTAACTGCTGGAGAGGGTGAGGAGAAATGGGAACCCTCTTGCACTGTTGGTGGAAATGTATATTCATACAGCCACGATGGACAATAGTATGGAGGTTCCTTTAAAAACTAAAAATAGAACTACCATATGACCCAGCAATCCCACTACTGGTTCTAAGCACTGAGAAAACCATAATTCAAAAAGAGTCATGTACCACAATGTTTATTGCATCACTATATACAATAGCCAGGACATGGAAGCAATCTAAGTGTCCATCAACAGTTGAATGGATAAAGAAGATGTGGCACATATATACAATGGAATATTACTCAGCCATAAAAAGAAACGAAATTGAGTTATTTGCAGTGTGGTGGGTGGACCTAGAGACTGTCATACAGAGTGAAGTAAATCAGAAAGTGAAAAACAAATACCGTATGCTAACACATATATATAAAATCAAAAAAAAAAGGGAGGGTTCTAAAAAACCTAGGGGAAGACAGGAATAAAGAGACAGATGTAGAGAATGGACTTGAGAACACAGGAGGGTGAAGGGTAAGCTGGGACAAAGTGAGAAAGTGGCATAGACTTATATATACTCACAAATGTAAAATAAATAGGTAGTGAGAAGCAGCCACATGGCAGAGGGAGATCAGCTCGGTGCTTTGTGTCCACCTAGAGGGGTGGGATAGGGAGAGTGGGAAGGAGACGCAAGTGGGAGGAGAAATCCGGATAATTGTATATATAGATATTCACTTTGTTATACAGCAGAAACTAACACACCATTGTAAAACAATTATACTCCAATAAAGATGTTAAAAAGAAAAAAACATATCCTATGATAAACCATAATGGAAAAGAATATTTAAAAAAGAGAATATATATATATATATATATATATGTATGACTGAGTCACTTTGCTGTACAGCAGAAATGAACACAACATTGTAAGTCAACTATACTTCAATTTAAAAAAATTAAGGTTAAAAAAATAAATATATGCCCATTTGGGGATGGATCTTTTCTTAATATTATCATCCTTATAACACATCATACTGCAACCTGATTTTTGCGCTTAATAGTACATAATGTGCAGCCTTCCAGATCACATATAAGCTTAATTCATTCATTGTAATTGCCACATAATATTATCAGGGATGCTTTTTTCATTTTCTTAACTCTTTCATACCAATAATATACAGTGTGAGTTCTTTTTTTGTTTAGTGTGTTATGTCACTAATGTGAAAACTTACAAGTAATAATAGCCCTTTTCTGAAAATGTTTATTAGCAGTGTCAGCAAAAAGTGTGATACAAGATAAATTTGAAGGTACAAGTTTTCAAGTTGGGATATACAGTATGACCCACAGTTTGAAAAAAGAAAAAAATGAGTAAAATGACTAGATGGCATTGAGACAATTAAATATTTTATTAAAATAAGTATTTTAATCTCCATTTTGGAGCTGGACCTGTGGTGCCTCATTACTGTGTCTTTGAGAAATATGGAAATTACTAGGGAAAGTTGGAAACTAAGCTTGTGAGTTATATTTTATTATATCTTATTTTTTAAAGTGTTTGGATAAAGATTTAATTTGGGAAATGGGAGGAAAAATCTTTTGGAGGCTCTACCCGTTTCTGTATACAATTTTGTAAGAATTTTGAATCTTGATGGTTTCAAATAGACTTTTATCATTTGATGATGTGGTATCTGGATTGATAAAGTGAACTTTGCCCTTTTTATTTCATTTTCTGTGTAGATCTAAAAACTCAAGATTTCCAATCAGTCTGTATGCTTATGGCTCTGTGCATACCAGCCACTTTCTTCCATAACTTAGGGAGGCACAGATGCAGTCATCCGTCATTGCAGCTCTGCAAATTTTTCTGCACAAATAACAATGTACAATGATGAAGATGATGACAAGGATCAAGATGAATCTACGGTGAGCTCTCAGCCATTAGTAGAATTGTTACAGTCTCAGCAACCAATGTTCATTATACCAGTAATCGATACAGTGATGTTTAGGGGAAGGTGCCACAAGGTATTCTGAGTATGACCTGTCAGTATAGAACAGGGCCTGGCGTAGACAGTTTCTAACTATCTCTTTAATGAATTGTTCATTGGAATGAAAGCTGGAGAAGGGAGGAGGAAGATGTTTCCTTGAAATCACATTTCCCAGGATGTAATGTGAATACAGCTGGTAGTAGATGAGATTGTTTCAGGTAGTATCCAGACAAACAGCACTAAATTAACATTTGAGTCACAAAGGAAGTTCTTTGTAATTCTTTATTGAGTCATCTAGTTAAGTAAAGCAGAATGTTACAGTTGTGCTATCATCCTTTATTGTTAAGAAAAAGACTAGGCTTCAGGAAAAATAGTAGGAATTTTTATAATTTTTAAAATAATATTTCATTTGAAAATTACATATAACAAGTGGCACTGGTTTTCTACTTATAATATATAAAATTTTCATTTTATAATATTCAAATAAAAAGACAATATGAAGTACTAAATTATAGGTGGTATACATGAATGTGAACAATAGAATTAATAAGAAAATGACTAAGATTCAATCACTCTAAGAAGGGGCCTAAACTTTTATAATAATCTACTTTTTAACTAGATAGTAACAGGTAATGCTAATGCATTCTTTGCACTGTATGTTAAGGCAGTGCTACCCAGATGAGTAGTCCACAGAGCAGCTGCATTAGCATCACCTGGAGCTTGTTAGAAATGCAAACTCATGACCCCTACCAGACCTTTTGAATCAATCTCTGGTGGTGAGTTCAGGAATCTGTTTTAACAAACTCTCCAGACCATTGTGCATGCTATAGTTTGTTTTAAGAAACACATAGAGGAGGGGATCAAGATGGCAGAGTAGAGTGATATGGAACTTGCCTCCTTCCACAAATACATTAAAAATACATCTACATGTGGAACAATTCTCACAGAATAACTACTGAAAGCTTGCAGAAAATCTCATACAACCTAAGCTACAAGTAAGACTGCCACATAACCAGGCAGAATGAAGGAAAACGGGAGAGGAAGAGGAATCAGGATGAGACCTGGGAGGGAACTGTGAAAGAAGAAAGATTCCCTCACCCTGGGAACTTCCTTCACTGGCTGGGAAGTCTGGTAGGACAGATAGGGAGCTTCAGAAGCTCAGGAGGAGAGTGCAGAAGCTGGCTTACAGCCCCGCAAGATAAAGAGAGACCAGCACAGACAGTCCATGACACATTGCCACACTTCCCTGCCTCAGAGGCACGCCTGCTGACGTGCACAGCTACTCAGTGCTGATATTCAGGCTTCAGACAGACCCAGGGAGGGTACTCAGTTTGGCTGCACAGAAACAGCCTAAGGGCCTGGAGTGTGGCCCAGCTGCAACCTGGGTTGTGCACAGAACAGAGCATAGGTCTGCTATAGGAGCCCCGTTGTCAACACAGGAAGGGAGGGGTGGGGCGTGGGTTCACCATAGCAGCCTCATTAGCTTGCTCACAGTGAAGCAGGGTGCCAGTCACAGCAGGTTTTGCCAACTTTGTGGGTGTGAACACATGGAGGCAGGCTGAAATCTGAGCTGATTACTGGCACTCCCACAGTGGGCACAGGGACCTGCTTCTGCAGGTTTTCATGCCAGTGGCTCTGAGTGCACATGCCTGCCTAAAGAACCTCCAAGCCAATTACTGACACTCCCCCAGTGGAGGTGGCCATGGACGACAGTGCCAGTAATGGTGATCTTTGTTGGCATGCACACCAGGTGGCAGGTGGCATCACAGTGTCACACTTACTAGCAAACAGCTCCTGGAGAGAACACACAGCAGCTCCTTTCCCAGAGGGAGCCCTCCAGTCCTGTCTACATCACACCATAGCCTAGAACTGTATCTGGAGGCTTCTACTCCAACAACTGGGGAGCAGACACTGCCCCCAACAGGTTTGTGACAACCACAAAGAAAAGAGGAGGCCCTGCGCAACATCCATTGCAGGCACTGGTCACCATGACACCAGTCACACCCTCTATCAAGGGGACAAGGGCCAGCACACCCTGAGGAAAGATGTGGCAAGCATCCACACTAAAAACAGCCCTCACACCAAAATATTGGACCCATTCAGTCTACAGATGTTGCTCCCACATAAAAACAGCCCTTCAAGACCACAGTAGATAACTGTTTCTCTTAAATTCATAGAGTCAGAGCAATATAAGTAAAATGAAAAAGCAGAGGAACTACACCCAATTAAAGGAACAAGAGAAATACTCTGAAAGAACAGTGAAACAGACCTCTCCAGTCTACCAGATCCCAAGTTCAAATAGGAGGTAATAAAAATGCTGAAGGAATTAAGAAAGACTATCAATAGAAATGCAGATCACTGTAACAAGGAATTAGAAACTTTAAAGAGGAGTTAATCAAAATTAAACAACTAAATTGCTGAGATGAAAACTGAGCTGAAGGCAATAAACAGCAAATTAAATAATGCAGAAGAATGAGTAAGTGATCTGGAAGATAGGATAAGGGAAATCACCCAATCAGAACAGCAGGCAGAAAGACATTTTAAAAATGAAAGCAACATATGAGATCTATGGGATAAGTAAAGCATGTCAATCTATACATAATAGGAATCCCAGAAGGAGAAGAGAGAGAAAAGGGGATCGAAACTGTATTTGAAGAAATTATGGCTGAAAACTTCTCAAACCTAAAAAAGGAAATAGATATTCAGATACAGAAAACACAGAGCATCCCAAACAAGATGAACCCAAACAGACCTACTCTAAGACATATCATAATTAAAATGTCAAAAGTTAAAGATGAAAAAGAGGATTCTGAAGGCAGCAAGGGAAAAACAAAGAGTCAGTTACAAGGAAGCCCCCATAAGGTTATCAGCTGATTTCTCTACAGAAACTTGGTGGGCCAGAAGGAAGTGGCAAAATATATTCAAAGTCTTGAAAGGGAAAAATCTGCAACCTAGAATACCAGCAAGCTCTATCCAGCAAGATTATCATTTAGGATAGAAGGAGACATAAAGAATTTCTCAGAGAGGCAAAAACTCAAAAAATAAAGCAATACTATACCTACCCTAAAGGAAATATTGAATGGTCTTCTCTAAATAGAAAAAAGCAAGAATCTATAGGAAAGGGGAAAATCTCAACAATTCATCAAAAAATAAAATACCTAAGAATAAACCTAACCAAGGAGGTGAAAGGCTTATACACTGAGAACTACAAAACATTAATAAAGGAAATTAAAGATGATTCAAGCAAATGGAAAGATATACCATGTTCTTGGATTGGAAGAATTAATATAGTTTAAATGGTCATACTACCCAAAGCAATATACAGATTTAATGTGATCCCTATCAAATTACCCATGATATTTTTCACAGAACTAGAACAAATTATACTAGAACTTATATGGAACCACAAAAAACCCAGAATTGCAAAAGTAATTTTGAGGAAAAAGAACAAAGCTGAAAGCATAACCTTTCCACACATCAAACAATACTACAAAACTACAGTAATCAAAACAGCATGGTGTTGGCACAAAAACAGACATATGGGTCAATGGAACAGAATAGAGAGCTCAGAATAAACACACATGCCTACAGTCAGTTAATATTTGACAAAGGAGGCAAGAATACACAATGAAGAAAAGACAGTCTCTGCAGCAAGTAGTGTTGGGAAAGCTGGACAGCCACATGCAAATCAATGAAGTAAGAGCACTCCCTCAAACCATATACAAAAATAAACTCAAAATGGCTTAAAGACTAAAATATAAGACATGACACTGTAAAACTACTAGAAGAGAACATAGGCAAAACATTCTCTGACATAAATTGTAGCAATATTTTCTTAGGTCAGTCTCCCAAAGCAAAAGAAATAAAAGCAAAAAGAAACAAATGGGACCTAATCAAACTTACAAGCTTTTGCACAGCAAAGGAAACCATAAACAAAACGAAGAGAAAGCCTATGGGTTGGGAGAAAATATTTGCAAATTGTGTGACCGACAAGGGCTTAATTTCCAATATATGCAAACAGCTCATACGACTCAATAAAAAAAACAAACAACCCAATCAAAACAGGGGCAGAAGTCCTAAATAGACATTTCGCCAAAGAAGATGTACAGAGGTCCATCAGGCACATGAAAAGAAGCATAACATCACTAATTACTAAAGAAATGCAAATCAAGACTACAATGAGGTACCACCTCACACAGGTCAGAATGGTCATCATCAAAAAGTCTACAAATAATAAATGCTGGAGGGGATGTGGAAAAAAAGAGAACCCTCCTACACTGTTGGTGGGAATGTAAATTGGTGTAGCCACTATGGAAAACAGTATGGAGGTTCCTTAAAAAACTAAAAATAGAGTTACATATGATCCAGCAATCCCACTCCTGGGCATATATCTGGAAAAGACAAGAACTCTAAATCAAAAAGATACATGCACCCCAATGTTCATAGCAGCACTATTTACAATAGCCAAGACATGGAAATAACATAAGTGTCCATCAACAGATGAGTGGATAAAGAAGATGTGGCATATATATGGTGAAATATTACTTATAAAAAAAATGAAATAATGCCATTTGCAGCAACATGGATGGACCTAGAGATTATCATACTAAGTGAAGTAAATCAGACAGAAGAAGATAAATAATAGTATATGATATCACTTATAAGTGGAATCTAAAAAATAGTGCAAATGAACTTATTTACAAAACAGAAACAGACTCACAGGCATAGAAAACAAATTTATGGTTACCAAAGGGGAAGCGGAGGAGAGATAAATTAGGAGTATGGGATTAACAGACACACAATACCATATATAAAATAAACAACAAGGATTTACTGTATAGCACAGGGAACTATATTCAATATCTTGTAATAACCTATAATGGAAAATAATCAAAAACGTATATATATATATATATATATATCTGAATCACTTTGCTGTAAACCTGAAAGTAACACAATATTGTAGATCAACTATATTTCAATAAAAAGAAATTTTTAAAAAGAAACAGGATAGAGTTGTGCATAAACTAATTTCTCTTTGGATCACAGATCTGTTTTCCTTATGTCTGATTGCCACACTTGTCTTCAGAATGTAATCTCAGAACTGAGGTTTAACTTAAAACTTTTACTTTCTTTTTCATCCAACTTGAATTCCTAAAACAATTTTAGTTATATTTTACATTTTGAAAAGATCACTTCACGTTAAACATGATAATCAGATCAGTGGATTAGAATCTACAACTCAGCCCTTTAAGGAAGAACTTCAGAAGGGACAAACGAATTATGACAGCAGAAAAGCAGAGCTGATGTGGGACAACACAAAATGCAAGACTAAATTATGCTGAAAGTTATACTAAAGAAATTGGCATAATTATGAAAGATTAGGGTGTTGAATCAGCAGTACCAAGCAGTAAGAGGTGGTTTATATTTCCCTCCTTTGTCATTAATCCTCTGCCCACCCTCAGCCTCCTCAGTCAAATACTTAATTTCCTAATTTATGAAGAAAAATTAGGACCAATTGGGAGAACAGGAGAATCAGAAAACTTCCATGTTTATCCATTCTCACAAGCAACTCATTAGTTTCAGAAATGTGTTTCTTCTCTAAAATTGCACTTCCCATCTTTCATAGAGCCTACTTCCCACACTACCTCCTGCCATTTCTGTCACTCTCCACTGGACCTTTTTTTTTTTCCCAAAACCCGGATTTTCCTTAAAAATAAAATTCCTTTATTTGATCTGTTCTTCCCTTCTAATCCTTTTCCTGAAAAATTATTCTACAGTGCCTCTACTCTTGTTACCAATTTTGTCCTTAATCATTTTAAGTTTGGTGTCAGAATTAACGATTTTCTAAGGTTGAAAGGAAAAATTATGCCTCAGATATTCCTCAAATTCCTCTACAGTGAAGATGTTAAGTACACATGTATCATGAATAAAAACTTTCATTGATGATGGGGGACCTTATTACCTATCGAGGCAATGTATTTCATCTCCAGACCATTCTATCAGATAGTTCTTTCCTATATGAAATAAAATTGTTGTTAAGGCAGGACAAGAAAATTTTGACATAAAATTCTCTCTCTGCCTTTTTTAAGCCACTACTCCCTCCTCTGCAGTGTGCATTGTACATCTGCATTATACATTAACTAGATCTCCTTAGAAGACACAGGAATGCCTGCTTGCCAAAAACAAGCAATATCTTCCTGGGGCCAGCAAGGTAACTCCTTAGAAGATAACGTTCCTTTCTCAATCCTGTAAGGGGTCATGATGATTCACTATTTGCCTTGTTGGCCTATGTAAACTGTCAGTATGTTACTTTGTTGTCTCAAAAGCTTATATAACTGTGCTTTCACCTCTAATGGACAGAACAATCCTCAGAGCTTTCTGAAAGACTGTCTCCCAGGTTATAATCTTCAGCTTGACTAGAATAAAGTTATCCATTTCTTTCTTAGATTGACTGTTGATTAATTTTTTTTCGATGACACCAACACTTACACTGATTTTAAAAATCTATTTCCCTGTTGTATGTATCTATTGGTCCAAACCTTGGAACAGTATTGTTAAAAAGAAAACCACAGGCCCAAAATGGAGTCACTTGACCCAGGCTCACATCAACAAACTGGGGTTTAATACCTAAACTAATTGCAGTTTCAGCCTTCTCTAGGAATGTAATCTTAACTGGTCAATATGGAATTATCTGGTCAGCACCAGTGAGGTAATCTGCCACATAGACCCTTTTTGTTCCCAAAAGGAAAATGACCTCACCCAAAACAATCCTTTTGTTTGTTTGTTTATGACTTCTTTGTCCTATCTTTAAAAACCTTTCCCTTTCTGTAGCCCTTTGGAGCCCCTCTCTAGTCACTAGATGAGATGCTGCCTGACTTATGAATCATTTAATAAAACCAATTAGATCTTTAAAATTTACTCAGTTGAATTTTGTTATTTAAGATTATGGAATAAATCTAATCTCTCTTCCATATGACAGCCCTTTATATGTTTCCAAGCAACTTCTGTTCCTGATGACTTTTTTTTTTTCCTGCTTCAACATAATCCCTCTTTCCTTCAATGGCTATTTAAGAAGAGGCATGATCTCTATTCCTCTTAAAGTATGGTACCCATAACTGCACACAGTGCTCCTAATCTAGTTAGGTCTTACCGGAACGGTTGGGATATCTCTTCCCTTATAGCTAATATACTAAAAACCTATTTTTAGCAGTCACATTTCATTGCTGAATTGATATCTAACTATTACCTAAAAATCCTTTGTCTTTTTATATCTATGCTATTTTGCCTTATTTCTACTTGGGTTTTTAGGCCCATATATAACAATTTGCCTTTATCTCTCTTAAATTAATTTTTCTAACTTCATCCCTAGTTCCAGTCATTCAATATAGTTTTGGTTCCTAAATCTGGAATCTCCCAGCTTTTCATCCACAAATTTCACAAAGTTGCTCTTGGTAATTTTATCCATCAACTTTTCATTTTACTAACTAAAATGTTGAGTGATTCTGGGCCAAAGTCTGGAAAATGCCACAGGCTTCCTCCCATTAACTTGACAAAGCTCAATTAATCATCACTATTTAGGTACACCCATTCATATAGTCACTAATGAACATAATTGAAATATTTTTAGTGTTTACATATTATTTATCATAAAGAATATGAAATCTACAAGTTTAATCAAAATAATTTCTATGTCCAGGTTAGTTTTTAAAAAGTATTGGCTTGCTTTTTCAATCTAAAATGTGTATTTAGGGACTTCCCTAGTGGTGCAGTGGTTAAGAATCCACCTGCCAATGGAGGGGACACGGGTTCAAGCCCTGGTCCAGGAAGATCCCACATGCCACAGAGCAACTAAGCCCATGCGCCACAACTACTGAGCCTGCGCTCTAGAGCCCGCAAGCCACAACTACTGAGCCTGCGTACCACTGAGGCAAGAGACAGATGGGCTCCAGGCTAGGCATTTACAACTGGCCTCCTGTTCACACCTCCTGGGGTGAGAAGAAGATGAGCTCCAGGCTGGACATTCATTACCAGCTCCCTGTTTACATTTCCTGAAGAAAGAGACAAACGGGCTCCAGACTACATATTTATGACCAGACTCCTGTCTATATTTCGAGATCTGCACTTCGATATAAGAAACAACAACAGGAATAGGGTAAATAACCGGACATTGGACACTTTTATGGCAGGGACAGAGAGGGGGTAAACGCTGTTCAAAGATCAAGAGGTCATACATTTCCCATCCTTGGGCAAGGGAAACATTGCACATATGCAGGAAAGTTCCTTGGGGGTCAAAAAGGAGGGGGCACCACCCCATAATATGTGATGCTAAGGCCATCCCATACGCCTCTGGGTTGTAATCCATCTTGGAAAAATGTTGCGCACACATGTTGGGGAGGGTCCTAAGGTAGGTCAGGTGTGGAAAAAGAAACCAGATAATTGGCCAAAGGTAAACAAAGACCGGGAAGAAATGCCCTATATAAATGACTTAACCGCCTGTTTGCTGCACTCCTCCTCATTAGGGAGGATGCCCACACACTTTCTCTCCGGGTGTGCATCTCTGCCTTGCTTCTATCTTAACTAAACAAACAGTTTCTTTGTGTGCTCTCCCACTTGTGTTGTGCTATGTCTCTAATAATAAACTTTGTACCTGTTTCTACAGCTTTGCCTCCGTGAGTAATGCATTTTTCACTGGGGGCAAAAGCCAGGGGGTGTGGTGGCTAGGATTTCTGGTTTTCATCCAGGCTATCCAGGTTCAGTTCCTGGGCAGGGAATTAAGATGTCACTTCATGCCACCACTTATTGCTGCCTCTCCAAGATCACCACAACTACTGAAGCCCGCACGCCTAGAGCCCGTGCTCCGCAACAAGAGAAGCCACCGCAGTGAGAAGCCTGCACACTGCAAAGAAGAGTAGCCCCCGCTCGCCGCAACTAGAGAAAGCCCGTGCACAGCAATGAAGACCCAAAGCAGCCAAAACTAACTAAATAAATGTGTATTTCAATGTAAGCACACTTTTTTTTTTATTGGCAAGGAGTACATTAAAATATTAAAAGAGACATGTCTCCTCTCCTTTCATAGAAACAATATGGTATTGCTCAGGCCCTGCTTATAAAATCTAGGTGCAAGACATTATGGCCACCAAAATCTCACAATTTAAGGGTACCAATTGTATAAAGAATCCCCAAGTTTAATTTATCTAAAAAAAATTAAGAAAATTAAAGGCTAAACAGAAGACAATTTTAAAATAAGTATAAATAATACTCTTAGAGAGATTTGAGTGGATATATCTTTAAAACTAGAATTTACTATGAAATAGGAACAACTAGAAAATTTTAAAACTAGGATCCTCAAAATAATAATCCAGAAACTGTTCATTCATGAAAACTGTACCACTTATTTTTATTTTATTTTATTTTTTATTTTTTTTTTGCGGTACACGGGCCTCTCACTGCTGTGGCCTCGCCCGTTGTGGAGCACAGCCTTCGGACCCGCAGGCTCAGTGGCCATGGCTCATGGGCCCAGCTGCTCTGTGGCATGTGGGATCTTCCCAGACCGGGGCATGAACTCATGTCCCCTGCATTGGCAGGCGGACTCTCAACCACTGCGCTACCAGGGAAGCCCTGTACCACTTCTTATTCAACTACTGACCTAGGTAGTTTGTTATGGTAGATAACCAGTCCAAAGTTCCAACTTCCATCACCTTTGGTTGATTCCTTTTTGCAGATATTCAGAAACCCTGAGGGAACTTATGAACAGAATAGCTGCAAGTACTTTTCATTTCCTGTTTGAAGTCTCTTCCCCTCACTAAGATCACTGAGCTCTCTCACCTTACCCTCCCTCCCTCATATTTGTTTCTGAGGCATTCTCCAAGTAGTTTACAACACTCAAAGTGTTGAAAAAAAGGATGCACTCACTAAGAAAGGCTCTAACTGGCAGGATGACCACCACCCTTGTTTCCACCTCTGCCCCTTAGTAGAATGGCACAAAGTTTAAAGGGGTAAGGGGAATAAAAGGTTGAAAATTTTTCTCTATTATTGAGGGGATAGCCTTATCACAAACAAAGGAGAGATATTTCACCCAGGCCCCCTACAAAGGTTAATTGACTCAAAATTCTAAATTTCTTCTATTCCCAGAAGTGCATTAACAGTTTAGAATCTTAGGCTTATTATGAACAATGGAGCTGAATCTACCCTAAGGGAGGAAGGTGGAAACTAGTCCTGGGAGCCTGGCCCACTTATCTGTTAAGCGCAAAAGGCTCAGAGCCTAAGGCCCATGAAAATGTTTTAAATTTAATTTCTTTTAAAATTAGGAGGAAAAAAAATGACTATAACAAAAACTAATACAAGCAGTTGTAAAATATACATTTTAAAATAGTTTTTATATATGGAGAAGCCTATGAAAGTCCTAAAGCAGCTCTAATTGAGCAGCAGCTTCCCTGTTGCTCTGAGGGTCGATGGTGGTTTGGGAAGTTTTCTTGGGTTGAAAAGACTGGACCCTTGCAAGCACAGTACTCCAGAGGAACCAGGATGGGGGTGTGGGGCAGGAGAGTGGATAGCAATGGATAGTTGGGCTTGCCCAGGTCAGGCAGGACCAGTACCCAATAGCACCAGCATATAGCAGAAAGAGCAAGAGGAAGGACAGTGAGTACCATGGGTTAAAGGTATGGTCTTTGGAGCATGAGCATTCTCCCTATTCTGCCTGCCAGGTTGGGCATAAATTTTAGGATCCTGAAGAAAGAGTAAGATTCAGAATTCCCACCAACCCTATCAGGTAAGGGCCTGAGTCAGTTTAATTAATTTAGAAACATAAATAGATGTATCTTGTTCCTAAGCGTAATAGACAAATTCACTCCTGATACACAAACTTATTGGGGAAAAGGCTTTTTGAAGAAAGAAATGTTTCATCTTTCATATTGGTAACAGTTTTAGGAGTAAATAGAATTGCCAGGGAAGAAATGTCCTCTATCACAGGTTCTTCTCAGTCTTTGACAGCATAATTCCAGGGAGTATTTTCCCCTCCAGAAATATTGTACTTGGAGGAAAAAACCAGGTTTGTGATTCTGAACCTGCAGGAGATGCAGACTTCAAAGCCTTCTGTATTTAGGCTGATGGGGTACAGGACACATTACTCTAAAATATAACATCTTGGCATATAAAATATCTTAAGCTGAAGGAGTTTGAGAAAACAGCAGAAGGTCACTCTGAAGGCCTCCTCACCCTTCTTTGCTAAAACAGGTCATAAAACTCCCATGTGAAATGTACCCTCTCTGTATCAGGAGGAAGGAAGAGCTTCTTACCAGAGACAGGGAATTTAGGGCCAAGAAATCTGTACAAACACGTATTGTTAAACTAACCCTTATCTGTCTTCATCATTTACTACCCCTAACCCAAACCCCTTTGTATTGTCACTTCTTCACAAATTTATTTTTTGTCTAAAAGGCATGAAACCTCCCTGTCTTGCTCACTTCCTCATTCTCTTGTGAAGGTTCACATGTATATGTAAAAAATTAGTAGAATTTATATACTTTTCTCCTGTTAAACTGTCTTGTCAGTTTAATGTTCAGACCTAGCCAGGGACCCTAAGAAGATGGAGGAACAGTTTTTCCTTCCTCCCCTACAAGGTATTTCAAAGTACTATGAGATAACACAGTTACTTTATTCCTAAAGTAATGTCTATCTGAAGTATGCTATTTCCTGAGCATTGATCAACATGAAACTTCTTTTAGATTACTTCCCTTTTCTCCATTAGAAGTCATATTATCATTCTTGCCACAGTCATTGTGTAAAGAGAATTACACTGGGTTAAATGAAGAAAACCAACTGTCTAACATATTTCTGTGATGAAAGCAAAGTAGAGAATGTCAGCTATATCTGTATTAATCTATTTACTAGTAAATATGCTCTTTAAAGAGAACTACCTTAGAAGGCTTATTTTGTCACTAATTCAAAAGCAACTTTTGCTAATGATATTATGAATCCTTTTTGTTTATTTTAATGATTCACAAATGAAATCAAGGAGCTAGACCTGCACAGGCATTTTCCATCAAAGAATGCAAAAAGAAAAGAAAATTGGTTGGAACACTGAAAATTGCCCTGAGTGTATTGTATGACCACTAAAGACAATTAGAATTTAAAAAAATCAGTTAACTAGAAATTTTATTTGCCATAGTGCTATTACTTTATTAAGCACTTAACAGTTAAATTTTTCTTTAAACTTGAAGTATATTTACTACTGATGTTGGGAAAATATAATTAAAAACAAAATATTTTCCCTGCCCAGAAGTTCTCTTCCACAAAGTAAGTAGAGAAATAAAAGTTTAGTTATTGAATAAGCATTAAATTACAATGTGATAGGCATCACAGTCAGCTCTCTAAAAGATAAAAATAAATGTTACCCTTCTACGTAGCCAAGCAGATACAACCTATTCATGTACCTCCTCAAGATAAACAATAACTAGTTCTCAAGTAAGAGGACTTGCCAGCACTGTTTGTCATATATATTTCATCCTAGACTTACCTGGTCAAATTGGGGTGAACTTCTGTGTTAGCTAATTCTCTGTTAGCTGTGTTAGCTAATTTCCAAAGGAACAATAAACTTTTCATATCTTATGATACAAGATAGTTTTGCAACTTGGAGCCATGTGTCCCCCCTCCCCCAAGTTAGGCCCTGACCCTTTCACAGAAACTAAGAAATGGGGCACAGTCTTCTTTGATGATTACATTTCTAAGAGATGCCCCCCCGCCCCCCCCCGCCCCCCCCCCGCCCCGTCTTCAGAAAAACATTTCTGGGTTATATAGTTACCAAAGGCCTATTTAGTCTCCAAAAGGATTTATGTACATTTGAAAGAGACGAGAAAATGTTTACAATACTGTTTTCTAAAGTAAATGTTCTGAGTCAAAAAAAAAAAATGAGGGGAGGAAACTATCTTCAACAGGGAGAATTAAGCCTTTTAAAAATATCTGTATTTGTCCTGACACTAATTAAACAAAATTAGGCATTTTTGAAAGCAAGGAAACTGGGCTACTTATTTCACGATGTACAAGTAATGTCATTTTGAGGAAGACCTTACCTCAAAAAAATTACTTTTTCCTGGCTGAGTGAAACAATGATCTAGCAAACAAACAAACAAACAAAAGACAATTACAGATTACAAACAGAGCGAAAAATTAAATGAACAAGGTCTTGTGAGAAAGAATTTGAGTGTGAGGTGGAAAAAATTAATTTGCTCGGGGTGGTAGGAAACACATCTCTTAGCAAGTGGCACTTCACAATGCAATACTATGGAGGAGAATGAGCCAGCCATGCTAATGAGTGGAGGAAGAGCTTTCCAGGCAAAAAGAAGAGCTGGGGGCAATATGGAGAAGGGTGGTATGAGATAGTCGGAGGATAAATACAGTCCAGAACGTGAAGTGTATTTAGGAGTTTAATTTTATTCTAAACATGATGGAAAACGGCTGAAGAGTTTTAAGGAAAAATTTATGCCCACTGATGGCTCGGTGAAGAGTGGATTGTGGAGGAGGGGAGAGGCAAGAATGAGACTCCCCTCAGAAAGCCTTGACTAGAGTGGGACAGTTTAGACAGAGAGACGAATAGATTCAATATGCATTTTAGAGTTAGAACCAATACAATTTAGTGATGGATTATATATGAGGGAAGGGAAGAATTAAGGATTACTACTAGGTTTTGAACCTAAGTAGTTTAGTAGATAGGAAAGAGAATAGGAAGAAATTTTGTTTTGATTTGATTTGGTTTTGGTTAATGCTTGGTTTGGGGGAATGGAATAAGGAGATCTGTTTCAGATATAATAAATTTGAGAAGACTTTGGACAGCCACTTGGAGATATCAAGTAAGCCGTTGTCTGGAAAGCATGAAAGAGCACCAGACCAGAGATTTAAATGTGAGAGAGATAATTAGCAGAGAGATGGTCTTTTCAACTGGAATGGTTAAGAATAACATAGCAGCTAATTTTTTTGACTGCTTACTCTGTACAAAGCTTACATTATCAAATGTTTTAGCAAATATCATTAATTCTGAAAACACCAGGAACATAGTACTACGATTATCCCTACAATATAGATGAGGAAACTGAGATTAGGAGAGGTTATGGAGGTGTAAGTGATTTTCCCTAGGTCACCCAGATATTAATTTGCAGATTCTAGGAAGAATTCTGCTGAATCAAACAGCAGAACCACCTGACCTACTTAATCAGCTCTTGAACCCTTTCTGTTACTAAATAGATTCTTCTTCTTTCATTTGCAAAATCCTTGATGACACATTTGAGCAGCTGCTATAAAGAAACCCAACATTGTATTATTTTACACTAAAATAAATGTCATCCCAACCAAAAGGGCAAATAGCAACTATGAGCAAGACTCACAGATAAATCAGTCATTGGTGGTATCAGAATTAATTCATCTTTATTGGGCCCCTTGTATAGAAATTTATGTGTTGGGACTATGCAGCCTAGAAAGAATTACAGTGTGGACCTGTGTTCTCAAGTTACCTATATTCTAGTTGTAGAGGAAAATACAAACATACAGGACAGTAAAAAATGATGATGATAGATAGATAGATAGATGGATAGATAGATAAATGTAGGGATATATATGCCAAAGGGTGGCAGACACATCATTGAGTCATTAAACAAAATTTACTGAAATCCTTTGTGTGCCAGTCACTGTTCAAGGACTTAGCATATAGGTACATCAGGAAACAAGACAGACACACACACAAGTCTCTTTAGTCTTTTTAATCCTTGACAGCCCACTCACCCTTCCTAGATCTTTTACATGCATATCACACGCTGTGTGATCTCAATTTCAGAGTGGTCTTCAGAGGCAAAGAGCCCAGCTGGCAAAGTACATTCAGAAAGAAGGACCCAGACTGTACCTTTTAAAACCAAAATTATTATTTTTGCATTATTCCCCAGCTTTTGACTAGAATGCTCTTTATTATTATTATTATTGCTTCATGAATTTTGCCAAATGGTGGACTTAAAAAAAAAGATATGTTGAAGACCTAACCCCTGGAATCTGTTCAAGTGACCTTTTTTGGAAAAAAGATCTTTGAAGATGTCATTAAATTAAGAAAGTTGAGATGAGGCCATCCTAGATTGACTCGATGGGCCCTAAATCCAATGACAAGGTGTCCTTATAAAAGGTAAGAGAAGACACAGATGGAAGAGGAGAAGGCTATATGAAGACAGAAGCAGAAACTGGAGTGACGTATGCATAAGCCAAGGATGCCAGGAGCCACCAAAACCTGGGAGAAGCAAAGAAGGATTCTCCCCAATAGCCTTTGGAGGAAATGTGGTCTTGTGGACAACATAATTTTGGACTTCTGGGCTCCAGACCTATGAAAGAATAAATTTATGTTTTGTTCCTAAACCACCAAGTTTTTGGCAATGTGTTAGTGTCAGCCCTATGGCCCTAATATACTACATTTTAAAAAATAGGCTTTATTTTTTACCATAGTTTATGATTTCTAGAAAATATGAGAAAATAGTACATAGAATCCCAAATATCCTGTACTCAGTTTTCCCTATTATTAACATCTGATATTAGTATGATACATTTGTTACAATTAATGAACCTACATTGATATATTATTATTAACTAAAGTCTACAGTTGATTCAGATTCCTTTAGTTTTTACCTAATATCCATTTTCTGCTCCATGATCTCATCCAGAATAACACATTACACTTAATCCTGTCTCCTTAGGCTTTTGTGCATTTTTTGACCCAGGAATTCAACATCCAAGAATCACTCTAAGGTAATAATCATAGGTGTGTGAAGATTAAGCCACAATGATGTTCACTGAGGCATTGTCTAAAAATTATTGAGGAGTCAAAGACCTTTTGCTTATATGGCATTATATCTATCCATAGTATTTGCTATAGTGGAAATTAAAACTGAGGAATAAAATCGTTTTAAAATAAAAATAATATGCCCATTACTTCTTAATGAAAAATAATTATATTTTCCAAAATGAAAAATAATTGATGAGAAGAGCGACATTGTTTTACATTTTTGCAAATGTTTTAATGTTTAAAGAAGGTAAATAGAAGAGTGTTGGGTTCCCATATATGTATTCAATCAGTTGCAAAATCACATATCATGTAGCTTCTGGAAATCTCCTCTGTGAGAGTAAGAAATGCAATAACATCTTAGAATTATAATGAAAATATGTCTGACCCCCTGAAAGGGTCACAGGGAGTCTCATTGTCATACTTTGAGAAATGCTGGCCTAAAACAACAAAAAGTGTGAAACATAAAAATATCAAATAATAGAGGATATCATTAAATGATCCTCTATGCTACTAGGTAAGAACCACACAATTCTTTGTTGAATGGAAACCACAATTTTTTCTCTTTTTTTTTTGTCTTCTTACTCTCTTATTATGCTAACAGAGGCACTTCCTCCTTCTAAGACTAATTTTTTTGTTTCTCCATTTCTCCTCCAGCTTGTTGGAGTGCTGTTTTTCCTCTCATGCCATTCCAACCACTCACCTCTTCAGGCTCCTTCCAGTAGTAATTAAACGGCTCAGGACTTTCTCATATTTTTTTAATCTACCTCTTTCCATCTACTTCTCTCTTTCTCCTTCCTCTTTCCATTACAGCCAGATTTCTTTTTTTCCCCCTCTGTTTTCTAAAGTAATAACATAAAAATTAAAAATTACAGTTATATACAGTATACAAAGTGAAAGTACACATGATCACTAACCCCCACCAAAATAACCACAATTCACAGTCTAGTATTAGATTTCCAGATTTTGTTTTTCCATAAACTGCTTACGTATCCTGTTCTGAAACTTACTTCTTAAACATTTTTATATCAGTACTTATAAATTTACATCATTATTTTAAACCACTGTATGATATTCCATTATGCAATGTACCAATATTTATTCTATTCCCTATTGAAGGACATTGTAATTTTTCCAACTTTCTGCTCTTGGAAACAATGTGAAAAGGTATATTTACTTTTGTACTTTTATAAGTAAATATTATGTCCAGAAATTGAACTACTTGGATCAAAGAATAGGAACATTTTAAGTGTTAGTAAATATTGGCAAATTCCCTCCTAAGAGTTTGTATCAATTAACACTCCCACCAATAGCTTAAGTTAATTATGGCCAGACTTCTTAAAAGAACTGTTTATAGCAATTCTCATTTTTGTACCTCCCTAGCCATTCTCTTTTCACTCCTCAGCCCAGTTAATCTGGTTTCCGTCTGAACCACTCCCCTGAAATTTCTCTTGCCAAAAAACACTAACACATCCTCTGAGTTTCTAAGTCCAGGGGAAGTTTTTCAGTCCTTCTCCTATTTGCTGTGGTTGACCATTCTCTCCTTTATGAATGGTTCTCTTCCCTTTTGTGACACAACACGTCCCTAGTTTTTCTGCTACATTTGGTCCTCTCCTTGTCAAGTTCTTACTCAATTCAGTCTGAGCCTTGTTATCTTCTCATTCTATACCCTTTCTCTGTTCTACCTCATCCCCCTCTATGGTCTTAATTGTCATCTAGACCTCAATGACTCCCAAAGTCAGCCCTTTCTCCTAAACTCCAGATTTGCTTCATACTAGGCCCACCCACTTGAATGTTCCTCAGAAAACTCCACATTCTAAAACTGACCTTTTCATTCCTCACTGCAACACATACCCCAAGCTTGCTTTCCTTCTTATGTTTCATATCTCAGCAAATAATACCACCATCTATCAAGTTAAGCTTTATTCTTCTCTCCCTTGCCTTCTCCTCCCTCTACTCTTGAACTCCCCATCATTCATATCCAACTAATCATGTCTTGTCAACTCTATTTCCAAAGATATATTTTCAATCTGACAACTTTTTCCATCCCCGTTTCATTATCATACTTCAGATCAACTGCATCTCTTTATATACTCATCTGATATTTAAAAAGTAAACCCATCCAAGTCACCCTCTGACTTAAAACACACAATGATTTTTCATTATGCTTAGAAAAAAAATCTACAAGGTCTGAGTGTGCTGATCTCTCTGCTCTCATGTAACACAGCCTTCTTGCTGGTTCTACTGAGGTTCACTGGCATCCTTTCTCTTTCTTTCACAAATAGTGCCTTTCTTGACAGGAATCTTCTGGCATCTTCTCACTCTTTCAATCTTAGCTCATCTCTCATCTCCTCAGAAAGGCCTTCCCTAAGCACCATATATAAAGTACGGTTCCCAGTTAAGCTCTCTTAAATCACCGCATGTATTCCTTTTGAACCATTTCTCAAACTGTAAACATTTTGTTTAACTATTTATTATCTTTTGCTTTGCCTCCACTAAATAGATTTCATACACTTAGGTGGGAACCATGTTTGACTCATAAGTATTTTAGGGCCTACCATCTCCTAGTAGTTTGAAAAATTATTTGTTGAATATTGAATACATGAATGATTGCTTCTTCCCCAATACATTTTCCAAACTGAAACCAGAGGTATCTTTCTAGAGCACAAGCTAGGTCTGTCCCTCCACCTTTGAAAACACTTTGTTGGCTTTCCATTACCCCAGGATACAAGCTCTTCAAATTCTGGCTTCTGCTTTCCTTTCCTTCCTCTCATCCCTCTAAATTCTTCTTGTTCAACTTGATCCACCCGAATTATCAACAGTTCCATAAATGCCAGCTGTCCTCTGGTCCTCAGCTTTTTCTTATTTTTTTACTTTAATAAGACCATTCTGGGGGGTCCTTCAAGATGGTGGAGGAGTAAGACATATATACACTACCAAATGTGAAATAGCTAGTGGGAAGCAGCCGCATGGCACAGGGAGATCAGGCTCGGTGCTTGTGACCACCTAGAGGGGTGGGATAGGGAGGGTGGGAGGGAGATGCAGGAGGTAGGAGATATGGGCATATATGTATATGTATAGCTGATTCACTTTGATATACAGCAGAAACTAACACACCATTTTAAAGCAATTATACTCCAATAAAGGTGTTTAAAAAAAAAAAGACCATTCTTCTCTTCCCCTTTACTGGCTAATCTAGACTTTTTTGAAAACTCTCACCTTTGGCATCTACCACTGCACCCAGCTTTCCGTGACCCTAGGTGTAAGTCTTTTCCCATGTGCTCCCCTAGCTCTCTTTACCCACTGTTGAATAATAGCTGCCAAAGATATCCAGATCGTAATCCCTGGAACGTGTGAATGTTACCTCAGATGACAAAAGGGACTTTGCAAACGTGATTACATTGAGGAGATTATCTTGGATTTTGGAGATGGCCTTAAATGTAATCACAAGTGTCCTTAAATAGGGAAGAAGAGGGAGATTTTACTACAGAAGAAAGAGAATATGTGACCAAGGAAGCAGAGACAGATTTGAAGATGCTATGCTGCTAGCTCTAAAATGGAGGAAGGAGAATGAAGGAAATTCAAAGAATGCCAGGAAATGCAAAGAATACAGCTCTAGAATTGGAAAAGGAAAGGAAACTGATTCTCACCTCAGCACCTCCAGAAGGGACCAGTTCTGCTGATAACTGGACTTTAGCCCAGTGAAACTGATTTTGGACTTCTGGCCTCCAGAACTGAAAAAGAATAAATTTTTATTGTTATAACGTAAATAGGGAACAAATAAACCCACCTCTTTCACAGTTTTAGCTCCTTGTCTAGCAATTACCTAGCTCTTGGTCTATGTCCTCCACTAGACTTTTAACTTTTGAGGACAAGAATTACGTCTTATTCACAGTGGCTGTCAATGAGCCTATCAGAATGCCTGCCGCAAACCTGCTCAAATTGCTATTTCTTGAATACTGTTAAATAAATTATGGCATTTCTTCATAATAGAATATGTATATATCATTAACATGGAATTATAGAAAAATATTTAATGTCATTACAATGTGATAATACAGTTAGTGAAAATTGTGTTTCCTAAAATTTCTACACTGCAATTCAAAATTTATAAATTACATAGGTACTTAGAACATTTGTAAAGATTAATAACAATAATCTCTATGTGTTGAGATTATGGTTATTTTGTTTAAGCTTCTAAACTATCTGTATTTAAGTTTGCTTCTATAATGAACAGATATTTTCTTTGTAATAGAAAGCTATGGTGTTTAAGAAGAAAGATTTCTAACACTATTGAAGCTGACCATGAGTAAATAGCATAGTATTATTATTAAAAAGGTAAACTTGCACAGGATATGAAATTAAAAGCATATTGTATGTTCAAACCGAAAATAATATTACTCATCAGACAATAGTACTGATCTCGGGTGTCTTGGCCTGCAGTGGCTTAAAGCAGGGTTTTGGTTCCCAGCCAGAGATTGAGGTCGGACCCTGGCAATGAGAGCTCCAAATCCTAGCTACTAGACCAGTGGTCAGTGACAAGGCCCTGGCCCTTTGGCTTTGCAGAAAAGAATTCCCACAAATATAAAAGTAGTGAAACAGGTAAAGTGTTTATTAGGAGTAAAAAGAGTACAGTATGTGTGGATAGACACATGGGCAGACTCAGAGAGAGAGTCGCACCCTCGTGGTAGTTTAAATCACTTATATGGGGCATTTCTTCCGGGTTTCCTTTGGCCAATCATTTTGATTTGCCTGGTTCGGAGTCTGTATTTGGTACATCTCAGGACCCTCCTGTTACAGGGAAGAGCTAAATCTGACTATATATTGGATCTGTTCCTTTTACTTTAACCTTTGCTTTCTGCTGCTTTTGTTCACTAAAAGGATACTGTCTATACATAATGGCCTGCCTCGGGGAACCCTGTGCCTCTACCTGAACGTTAAACCAAAGTGCCTTTCTTCAGGGTAACATCAGGACTCTGTCCACCTGTAGATGGCTGCAAGAAAGAAGAAATTAACACATCCCATCCCCGAGGTTGGCCATTCCAGGTGATATTTGCAAAACTTATGACCTTTTTAGTTTACTTCTTCATTTCCTCCCCTTCTCTGTGCTATAAAAGAAACTGGCATCCAAACCCTGATAAGATGGTTACTTTGAGACATTAGTCTGCCATCTTCTCGGTCTTTCTGAATAAAGTCGTATTCCTTGCCTCAACACTTCATCTCTGATTAACTGGCTTGTCGTATGGCGAGCAGAGCGAGCTTGGACTCGGTAACACTCCCGTGAGTGCCCACATCTCTTAGCCAAGATGGATTCCAGCGAAGAGGCCTATGGGTAGCTTGACATCACTCCCCTTTTGACCTCCAAGGAGCTTTTTAGTTGGGAAGGTCTCCTTGACTTCGAGAATGAGGAATATGTGGTCTCTCATCTCTTATCTGGGCAGGTCTCAGCCTCTCCTATCTTCATGTTGGAGTATCAGTCCATAAGGAACAGACTCCAGCTGCTCACCCAGGGGCCCATCTATCTCCTACCTCAGTACAAATTAAAATGTTCATGTATTCAGGTATCATCAGTTTTCTGGACAATTTTACAAATTCTTTAGTCCATTATCAAAAGAGATGAATATGCATTGTCTATAAAAACACAGCATGGTGAAAATGTGCAGATGTTGGAAAATTCATATTAAATTTACTGTGCTGAAAAATCAAGCCAAATAACACAAGATTTGATGTGAAGTGAGGGTATTAGTATTATTTATCAAGAGATATTTATTCAGTTATTTATTACTAGGTCCTGTAGTATCAATGGTAATAAGGAGAGATGTAATATCTGTCCTTAGAGTGCTTACTTTACAGTGGGGCAAAAAGACAACAAACAAAATAAATGTATTAAATAATTACAGGTTGTTATAAGAGCTTTAATGACCAAGAGGAAGTAGTAATAGTGAGTTAGCAGTGGAGACTTACCTTAAAAAGAGTAATTAATAAAGAGGTGTCATCAGAATTGAATCCTAAATGAGAAGCAGGAACTAGCCTTGCTAGGATATGACCATTTAGTCTAAGAGAACAAGAAATGCAAAATCTCTGAGTTGGAAAGCATGGCTTTTTCTGAGGAATGGGAAGGAGGTCTGTGTGACTGAAACAGTATACAAGATGGAGTAGTGGGGAACAAGGTCATACAGGGCTTTACAAGTGTCAAGGAGGTGGAAATTTCCCCTTCTGCCCCTCCTGAGTTCTTGTGGCAGGACTAATAATAAAATTGACACAAGAAAGCATAAGAAAAGAAACAAATTTTAATCAAGTGCACAGAGGTCTCATAGAAATGGGACAAAAGAAGGGACCAAAGCAGGCAGCATTTATATGTTTTAGAAAAAGAAACAATGAATTTATGAGGACAATGAAACTTAGGCTTTAAGTGCTTAATTAGTAAGGAATTTAAGCAAAGTTTGTGCTTGGGTAGCAAATTAGTAAAGAAGTAAAAAGACTTGTTTATACAGGCTTCTCTGCCCTGAATTCTTTGATCTCTGGTGATAAGGGATACATACCATCTCCAGATGCAGGGAGAAAACCTTTCATATGAGAGATTTATTTCCTGCTTTCAGGGAGACAGAGAAGAGGGTCAAAGTGCTCCTCCTGCATCAGCCGTTTTCTAAATAACTTTAATTCAAAATAACCAACAGGCCATTGAGACATATTTTGGGGTGGCCTACTCTGGGCCCCAGTATAGGCCATGGGAGGGAGTGTGTGCATATAATCTCAAATGCAAAGGGAACTTTATGGAGAGTTTTTAGAAGAGTAGTCATGTAATGATTTGAATTTTTAAAAATCACACAGGCTACTACATGCAGATACAGATTTTTAAGGAATTAAGAATGAAGGAAGTGAGACTAGTTAGAAGGCTATTACAGTACAATAGTTCAGTTGGGAGCTGTGTGACTTGGACAAAGGTCTTGGCAGTGAACGTGGAGAGAAGTGGCAGAGTCAAGATACATTTTGGAGATAGAACAGTTGCCAAGAACTGTTTTTGCCATCTTCTTGTACCATCTTATGAATAGCATATTTTTCTCCCCCTCATCAACCCACAGGTGTGATTCCAGCACAAAATGGCTGGTCATTTTTCTCTATGCTGTGGTAAACCTGTCTCACCAAGAAGAAAAAGTCCAAATGAAACAGAACTTTACTGTACTGAATGGCATCTGTCTCGTAGTGGAGCATATGGTTGGTTCAGGCACATTTGTATTCCCACAAGAGGGTCCTTATGCATAATGCCTCCACTGGGCTTTCTCTGATTATTTGGGTCATCGTTGGACTTTTTTTTTTTTTTTTTTTTTTTACTGTTTTGGGCTTTATGTTATGCATAGTTGGGATCATCCATCCAGAAGTCAGGGCAAGCTATGCATATATCTTGGAAACATTTCACGGATTTACTGTCTCATCTGACTTTGGTAATCTTTCTTTTGGTAATCTTTCTTTTGGTAATCTTTCGTTGTGGTGCGCTGGCTCTTCATTGTGGCACGGGGGCTTCTCTCTAGTTTCGGCATGCGGGCTTATTTGCCCAGCGGCACATGGGATCTTAATTCCCTGACCAGTGATCAAACCCATGTCACCTGCATTGGAAGGCAGATTCTTAACCATTGCCCCACCAGGGAAGTCCCTAATGTTTCAAATTTAGCCGAGGGCCTTTCTATTTGTGGAAAGTGGCCATTTGTTTTTCTGATAATATTAATTTTTTTAACATCTTTATTGGAGTGTAATTGCTTTACAATGTGTGTTAGTTTCTGCTGTATAACCAATGTTAAATTTTTTAACTTAAGGTTTTTATCTCTCTGAAAGTTGCATTCATTTATTTCATATCAATTTTACATATAAATTCTATCAAAAATAACTGGTAACTTCAGGTTCATCACCTACTGACAGTTTATAGTTAAACTATAACTATATAATTATAGTTGATTCTGTTCTGTTCAGTTATGAATCTTCTGTATGTTAAAAACTGTGGGGACATAGAAATAAAATCTTGCTCAATTAGCTTATATTCTACTGAGAGTATGAAATGCATATAAAAGCATAATCAAAAATGATATTCCATCAGAAAAGTATAAACATGTGCTATAATATTTCGAAGATGAGAGAGCTCACATTTGAATTAGGGATCAGAAAAAGTTTCTTAGAGAAGGTGACTATCAAGACATACTTTGAAAGTTTGGATTTTGACAAACAGAAATATAAGGGCATATACAATAGAGCATTTCATGTGCAGAAAACATCATAAGCAAAAGTACAAGGATAGGAAAATGAGAGATGTATTCCATGTGAATGGTGTGCCTGGAGTTGTGCAACAGGGTGGACTTAATTTTTTCCACATAAGTAGAAGAGAAGACTGGTAGATCCAGATCAGACATTGGGACCTAACTCTATACATACTTTAGGATCATTTTCAGAACTCAACAAGTCTCTCGAATCATAGGGTAAGGAAGTGTAGAAAAAATAAAAATAGTGTATAAACTACTATGTAACATCTATTTCTTTATCAGTAGAAAGTAGCTTCATTTTCTTAAGTACAGGATTTTTGTTTTTTAAGCAATGGACTTTTATCTTATTGAGAGTTCTTCCTGAACCGATTCTTGCAAGAACTTCTTCCTGTGAGGCAATTAGGATAATGCTGTATTTCAGTCACTATATTAATTTTCTCTACAGACATCTTAATATTTGTTACTGCATGACTGTGAAGTGGGGCCCCAGGATGCAGGATATCTCCACGTATGCAAAGTCTTGAGCCTCATCTTAATTATATTTGTGGGTGGCTATTTCATTTTTAAAGGTAAAATCAGAAGCTAGGCATATGTAAGTAAATAAACAACCACTAAATACCCACAGAGTAGTTAAATGGATATTAACTACTATATTACGTGAATATTAACCAGCTATGTAATTCTTAGAGACTAAGCTAGAATGTTCTGTAGGCTTTAAGTTAACTAATATCACAGTTCAAAGAAAATATTATGGAGTCTCAGATGTAGTCACTATGAAATATACTGACCACAAAAAAGTAAATTCATCTAACTGTTCAGTGTTCAGTAGCTTTTTCAGCATAATTTTCTCATTTAATCATCAAAATCTGCCTGTGTTACCTAATGGACATTTTAGGAAATCTAAATATAGTTTATTCATAAAATACATCATTAAGGTTTTTTTTTTATTATTCTGACTGTAAGGTCTGAATTCGGAATAGGCAAAATCAAGAATATTTACTTAAGTAGACAAGTTATGTCATAAATATTTTAAAGATATATATTTACAGGCAACGTTGTCAAAATACACAATTAACAATGATTATTAGAAACAAATTTTCTTTCAAAAGTAAAAGGAATCTGTTAAAACATGATTTGAGAGAATGTCAAAAAGCACCAACAGTTGTCTGTGGCCGAAAATAATTTCTACAATTTGGGGCTTAAAATAGCTTAGTCATTTTACAGAAAAATAAAACAAAGCAAAACAAAACAAAAAAAACCCAAGATCTAAAAATACTCCTTTACTCCTTATGTACCTGTATGTAATGATTTGCAGTAAAAGATTTAACAATATACTTTTATACATATATATTTAGACATATACAGGTATATAAATACATAAATAATTTATACATATAAAGCCTTAAAATAGTAACTGAAAAATATATTAAATAAAGCAATGCATATATATGTTTTCAATGTATATAAATATATTTTCCTAAATGGTAATTATGATATATATATATCATAATAAAGTTACCATTTTGAAACACTATAATAATTTCCTTAATAAACAAACATAAATATCTGCTAAAAAATAAACAACCTGTAGAATAAGTAAGGCAAGTGTTATTAACACATTACAGATCAGGAAATGAGAACTGGGAAGATGAAGTGATTTTCTCAAGGTTACCCAGGAAAGGCACGCATTAAACCTTCCATTTGACAAATGCTGGTTCCAGCCTTCGCACAACGCTAAGCATTAGCTATACAAAGACCAAGAGGACATGCGCCTGTCCTTGAGAAGCTGCCTCACCATCTTGAATGCAAGTCTTCGAAATCTTAGATACGTATGAAAAAATCACCATAGCAACAGACTATGGAAAAGGCACTATAATATCAAGTTAGGAGCCCTAGGTTCTAATTTGACTCTAGTAGTTGAGAGCCACTTGAGAAAATTACTGAAACTATGCCAAGTTTCAGTTTTCTCAGCCATTAAATGAGAGTGATCCTGAGGTGGAATTTTTAAGGATCTACCAATAGCAAAAATTCAATGAAAGAGCATTTCAGAATTGGGATTTATAGGTCTAAAGTCAATATTAATACCATTGTGTAATGAATATACCTTTTCTTATGAGCTTGCTACTTTTGTGAGATACCCACTTTTTAAAAACATTCCAATTGTAGTAGCTGTTTTATTTATTATTAATGTACTTTTAAGTCATGAAAATGAGTGCCACCCAAAACTCGGATACCCCCAAATTAAACCAAAACCTTCACAAAATTATTTTTTCAACAAACGTGTATTTAACTCTTAGAGGAGAAAAAGAAAAATTAAAAGAAGCATTCTTGCCCTTAAGGAGAGATCAGATTAGGGATAAAAGGAAAAAACCAAAACATAAACAAGTGTCCATAATGTACAGGTCTACAAAAAACAGTCAGGCCTTAGGTGGGGTGAAAAATCTTCACTAAACATGATATGGAAATTAGAAAAAAAACTGACGCAAGTTGAACTGAGAGTACGGCCAGGAGAAGGCCAGTTGGCTATTTCCCAAGTGGCCTGACACGGTGTTTTTATATTACCGTATTGAATTTCAGGTTCTAGCGTTCAGTTTTATAAAATCATACATGGATCTTGGCATTAAGCTGAGAGTGGATCCATCCATCAGATGGGTACACACAGATTCTAAGACTGTTAAATAAAATGAGAATGCATTACCAATTTATTCATTAAGGATGAGAAATAGAAATGTCGCTGGGCTTCTATGATTTTTGAGTAACATATTCTTTTCCAATAGTCAGATCTGTGCTGAAACATGAATTATAAGCAAAAGAACACAGAATAAAGGGTTTCTGATCCAACAGAGAAAACATAATCAAGGCTTTAGACTTGAGTACTGTCTCATCCAAGAAATACCGGAGTGGAGACTGCAACGGTTGCTTCTCTGACCCTCTGTCACCATTCTAATTGCTTTATTCTTTAGATATGTTAATACCTCCCAGCAAACTTGCTCTTTTTCAAATTATGACATATCTAAAATGTACAGAATGTAATAAAGTCTCCATGTACCACACATACTAGGCACCATATTTGTTTCAGACATTTTTAAAGAAATAAAATACTATAAATAGAACTATAACCCCATCTCTTTACCTCCCTCCCATCACCTCCACCTTTTTCTTCCCAGAGTAAAAAACTAGCCTGAGGCAAATATTAATTGTCCCGTGCATTTAAAAAAAAATTTTATTTCATATGAGTATATCCATAGAAGTATCATTTCATAATATATACATTTGCAATTTGAGGCTTTCTCTCAACATACATTTTTTGAGATATAACCATGCTGATTTTGTAGAAAAGCAAAATTTCCTACCCCAAAATGGATTATTTTAGGCTGATTTTTTTTTAAAGAAACAGAAGACTTGGGGAGTCTTTTTTTTTTTTTTTTTTAACCTCCCTCATTAGCTGCCTGAAGTTCTAGGTAGAGGTTCTGTTCCCAGAATAGAGCTAGATTTGGTGGGAGAGAGTAGACAAGGCCTAGAGATCAGCATGTATTCTGTGTCCCATTTTCTCTGCATGGCTCAGCAAATATTTATTTACCAAGGATTTACTTTTCCACTTCCATGTCAATTGCCTTCTTCTCCTTTGAAGTTCCAAACCACTACCCCCCAAATCCTCTTTTGTCTTTAGCTGAAGAGAGTACTTAAGATGAGGGCTTTGGCAATATGGGTGATTCACTCAGTTTTCCTGGGTCTCTCCCACTTAAACATGTTATTAAAATTTTGTTCGATTCTTCCTGCTAATCTGTCTCAGGTCAGTTTAATTCTTAGACCAGCCAGAAGAACCTACAAGGGTAGAGGAAAATTTCTTCCTCCTCAACAATTTCTATGGCACTACTTGGGCATAGTATACAATAGAAAAGCAAACTTTATTTGTTATTATATATATATATATATTTTTTTTTCTTTTTTGCCATACGCGGGCCTCTCACTGTTGTGGCCTCTCCCATTGCAGAGCACAGGCTCCGGACGCGCAGGCTCAGCGGCCATGGCTCATGGGCCCAGCCGCTCCGCAGCATGTGGGATCTTCCCGGACCGGGGCACGAACCCGTGTCCCCTGCATCGGCAGGCGGACTCTCAACCACTGCGCCACCAGGGAAGCCCTAATATATATTTTTATTTATTTGTTTGTTTGCTTGCTTATTATATGTTTGTAGGTCAGAAACCTGACACAGATCTCATGAATTTAAAATGTAGCCAATGTATTCCTTTCTAGATCCTCTAGGGAAGAATTCACTTACTTGCCCATTTAGCTTATTACCAGAATGCAGTTCCTAGAAGCTGTAGGACTGAAGTCCCCATTTTGTGCTGCTGTCAGCTAAGGGTTGTTCCCAGCTTCTAAGGTCTGCCTACCTCCTCAGTTCATGGTCCCCTTCTTCCATGTTCAAAGCCAGCAAGGACAAGTAGAATCCCTCTCACACATTCATTCTCTCCTGACTCTCCTCCAAATAATCCAAGGTAATATCTTTTTCTGAAACTCACCTGAGTAGCAACCTTAATTCCTTTGTGCCACCTATGAGACATGTTCACAGCCATAACATTGGGTTCAGATTATGAGGGCAAAAATCTTGCCTGGTGCACTGTAAGTGCCTCAGAATTTCTTCTTTCATCACCTAGCAAGGATATGGAATGTATTTTCTATGATGCGAAGCTTAATGACTTTTCTGTAGCTGTAAATATGCTATAGGAAAAGTGAATATACTTGACTTTTTCAAAAGAAGGACCACATCAGTTTATTTCAGGATGACAGTTTTTTAATGGATTATAGAGAAAGAGAGAGAAAAGATATCTTGGAGAAACTGTCCTAAACTCTGAGGAGAATCACCATCTCTACCAACAAGAAAATCTTCTATTTGGATGCAATTCTTATAATCCTGGGGTTTTTTTTGAATGTTCAAACAGTAAAATGTCTTTTACATTTTTTTTAGGAATCTACCATTGGCCATTTCTGTGTCTGTGCCTATCGTGACCATCATTTATTTGCTCACAAATGTGGCTTATTATGTCATTCTAGGTATGCTTTCTTTCCTAGCTAGTGATGCTGTTGCTGTGGTAAATTTGAAATGGTCCACTGCTCTTTGCCTTAATTGAGATATTTTTCATGAGGATAACTATGATCAATTTGTACTTCTCTGTGCCAGATTCGTTGCTAGAAAAAAATGAGGAAAATAATATGGGAGCATTGTGAGAATTAAGTAAATTAATACATGAAAGTTTACAACAAAGTTTGTCATCATAATCAAAGTTCATTCTCCACTATTGTTGTTGCACTAACTACAGATCAGAAGGAAATATAATTACTGTCATATTTATCAGTTAAAGACCACACAATGCAGATCAGGCAACATCAATAGTAGTGGTTCTCATTCCCTATGGCAAGTTAAGATGGAGCCACAAAAATAGGTATAGGATTTCCTGGTCTAACCTGCTCATAGCCAAGGTTAGGGACCAGACAGAAAATTTTCAGTTATGTTTATGCTACTATATCTGTAACATGAATGGTTTTCAAGGGGCCTGAGTTGACTGCTCCAATATGTGCTCCATGAGCTAAGATTGTGTCTACAACAAATTCATCTGAGAAGTTTGTCTAGTAAGACTTGTGTTGGGATTGATTGTGTCCACAATATCCTAATATATAATCTGATTTTACTCTTTTATTCTTTTTTAACCTTTTATTTCCACCTTTGGTAACACTCCAGATTAGATATTCCTAGGTCTGATTCCCAAACTGCCACACATTTATAGATACTCTAACTCCCTGTAAAAACAAGAAAAAAAGACGGAAGAAAAATATTTTGAGGCCTAATATTAGGTCTCAGTACAGTTGCCCTAATCAACCTTTACAAATTTAGCATTAGGTATTTGAGGAGAACTGAATCTAGAGAAATGTTTGTAAACATGTTTGATGAATATATTAATTATTTTTCTTTCAGGTTTTTATTAGCTAACTTAAGAGTTCATGGGTAATTCTCTACACAAACCACAGGGATCTTAATCACAGGGCAAAGTTTGATATAATCTGTACAAATTGTCAGTTTCTTAGGTAACACCAAGTCCATTCCATTTTATTCCAAATCTCTGTACCTCAAGATTAGTGCTAAAAGTCTTTTTTTTTTCTTTTTCTCCCTGACTCCACTTCCCTACCCCAGACATTTGGTAATAAGGTTCTTGGCCATGTTCAGGGTTAATCTTTATTATAGTGTCCTTGTCTTGTTTCAGTGAACTGAACTCATCAGTCATTATGGCATCCAGGTTAGAAATCAAATCACTGTGGTCTGTTGATGTTTTCAAAGCTAAGGGAAGTTAATAGCTTCTTATATTCAGTGGCACTAATGAACAACAGCCAAGCCTTTTTGATTACCTCTTGGTCTTGTTTTTATCATAAACCTAGTTCAGGGATTTCAAATGCTAAAATAGGGACTCTGTTTAGCCAAGTTGGTCTTTCACTAGTTATGCATGAATGTGGCCCTTTTGAAATGGACTCTAATAAGAGTCAATCTTTTCCAGGTTGTGGGAAAGCAGCTCTATAATGTCACATACTGCACATAGTTGTTGGTCAGGATAACTGCAAAGGAAAGTACAAATGTGGAAAAGTGCTATACAAATGAATCCAAAGGGAAAGAAGCCAACTAATGAGCACAGCAAAACAGACTGTGAAAAATCTATAGTAGGGCTTCCCTGGTGGCGCAGTGGTTGAGAGTCCGCTTGCCGATGCAGGGGACGCGGGTTCGTGCCCCGGTTCGGGAGAATCTCACATGCCGCGGAGCGGCTGGGCCCGTGAGCCATGGCCGCTGAGCCTGCGCATCCGGAGCCTGTGCTCCGCAACGGGAGAGGCCACAACAGTGAGAGGCCCGCGTACCGCAAAAAAAAAAAAAAAATCTATAGTAATACACACCCGCTTCCCCAAAGTACTTGAAATTCCCATCTGTCTGTCTACTTCAGATCCCTGATTGGTCACCTTAGCTGGCCTACAGCTGACTAGAATAATGGTGGGCAATCAGAAAGCTGTTCTGCAAACTAATTGCAAAGAGAGGAGATTAGAGTGTGGGTGTGCTTGGAAGAAGATTTTCGGTAAATGTTTTTAATTTGAGATGGTGAGTTGTAAGGATGGAGCAGTTCCCATGATCACTTGAGTTTGGTCTATTTTTATTGAAAAGGTAATAACAAATTAGTTTTGCTAATCTTATCTCATTTACTATAGCACATGCTGTAAAACTGTTGCTTCTGATAACATCATTATTTTCTTTGAGTTGAGTAAAACAGCTCAAAGTGACCTACCAGATTTATCCAAGATCATAGTAAGTAACAGAGCTCAGGACTCAAAGTCATGTCTTCTGACTCCAGTCTCCATGGCCTTTCCACCTCATCATGCTTGCTTTTGCTAGTGGTGAATGAGATCCACTTCTGTCCAGTGAAAGATAACTGGGCTCCAAGTTTTCATTTTCTCTTGGTTTTCTTGTTTAGTGGTTGCATTAACTCTCAGCTGGCAGCACTTGCTCCTGTCTGCCACCCTTCTCCTTACTCCTATTAATAAGTGACTAAACAAAATTGCAGGTACAGGGGATTTCCTGTCCTACTATCTTGTTCCTGTGTGGTGTTTGGTTTTTCTGGAGTAATCAGAAAAAGAAGAAGAAGGAGAAGGAGAAGGAGAAGGAGAAGGAGAAGGAGAAGGAGAAGGAGAAGGAGAAGAAGAAGAAGAAGAAGAAGAAGAAGAAGAAGAAGAAGAAGAAGAAGAAGAAGAAGAAGAAGAAGAAGAAGAAGAAGAGGAGGAGGAGGAGGAGGAGGGAGGGAGGGAGAGGGGGAGGGGGAGGAGGGAGAGGGGGGAGGGGAGGGGAGGGAGAGGGGGAGGGGGAGGGAGAGGAGGAGGGGAGGGGGAGGGGGAGGGGGAGGGGGGAGGAGGAGGAGGAGGAGAAGAAGAAGAAGAAGAAGAAGAAGGAGAAGGAGAACCTCATTATGTGTTCCACCTAAAAATTTCTCTTTCTTTCTTGCCATGCATATTTACATTAGAAATACCAGTTTTTGTGTTTGCAGAGCATCTAGCCAGTGACAGCTAGAGCCTGTCATCCTTCACACCCATTTTTCAGGCTCTTTTATGTGGTCTTACAATAAGGGCATCTCCCCTGCAGTTTAAACATGATCACGAAATGATTCACACTGGTCTCTGTTCTTCTCTTCATCGTAATTAAGTCTTATGTGTATCTTACAGAAACTGTTACTGGCAAGAATTCATTCCGTTGAATTCATTTATTTGAGAATATTCACACATCTCCACCCAGTTTTAATATAAGCAGTGCAGAGGCCTATGTCCTGCTGAGTTCCAGAGGAGAGCAGCATCTTAAAGCTCCTTAATCTATGAAGGACCTAATACTCTGGACCAGAGACTTACCAGAGACAAACAGGATCTGGATTCTGGACCAACACATGCTTTCCTCAAGTCCTCTGCACTCCCCTTCGATGGAACGGTCAGGTCAGCAGCAAGGTCGCCTCTGATCTTCTTGTGTTCTTTTTAGGGTTTCAAGAGTTTTGAGTTTGTAAACTTAATTATAGTATGGTCAAACCAGCATTGTTTTTTCTCCAATAAATAACTATGATTGAAAATCTCATCCTCCTCTGCCTGCGCACTGATTACAGTAGCATTATCCTTTCTGGTTATACTTGTTTTGCTGTTGTTGTTGTTGCTTTAAGAATGCAAGAGTGAGGGAAAGGGAAGTGGGTATAGGGATGCTGATCTCTTACCCAGGGGACCATTCAGCTAGTTCTCTTCTAACCAAAAAAGGGGACAGTTCAGACATTCATTTGGCTGAATTCCTACTTTCCTATTATGGCTGTCCATGTGTTCAAAAATAAAAATAAAAAACACAAAGACCTATCTTTGTGTGAGCATTCTAATTTTCATTTCAGTCTCTTTGTCCCTTCTTGCCCTTCCAAGTCTTAGGGATGGACCCTCTATCACAGTTAGGAAAACTCATCTCTTTGCATTTACATTTGAACATCATTACAAAAATCATTACCGATTAGGTAAAAGTTAGATATACTGCTCTTAGGAACTATTAAAAAGAAGTTATTTGTTTTTTCCAATATATAAAACTAAAGTTTCTATCCTATCCAGTTTTTCACATATGAAGATTTATTTCTATGAATCATTGCAAAGATAAAAATATATTTTCTGATTGAAAAATATTTGTTTCTTGGAAACACTATGAATGGAGGATTTTAATATCTTTTATGCTGATGTAGTTTGTCTTTATGGAAAACATCAGTGATCACTGCTTTAAGAATCTCAGATTCATAATAGTTACCACTTATTTGGTACTTACTATGTGACAGACATAGCAGTAGAGGCCAGGATTTCAGAGACAGGTAAGATGAAATTCTTCCCTCAAAGAACTCATGTCTAATAATAAAAACAATTTTAATTTGGAGGTATTTAAAAGCCAACTATCAGTGCAAAATAAGAATTGTCTAGAGTGTAGCTATCATAGTGTAAAAGGGGTACAGAGTTGGCTTGGGGTGATCTAGGAAGATTCTTTAGAGAGACCACCTTCCCTAGATTCAGCTTCAAAGTTCGGTAAATGATGAAATACACTGACAGTTAAAGGCAGTTTAGATAGAACAGAATATGTGAAGATCATCAGAAAAAGTCCCTGAAGATTAAGTGAGAAAAAGAAACAAGCATTGCTAAGCATTGTATAGAAGGAGAGGCATCCAACAACGAACAATTACAAAAAGGCATGATTGTATTATAACAGAGTGAGCACAAAATCCAAAAGCTGCATAGAGGAGGGCACTTCACTCAGCTCTGCAGATTAGGAAGGCTTCCCAGAACAGTAATGCTCTAAATGAGTTTTAATGAATAGTAATCTTCCCTGTGGTCAGTGGAGTGGGGAAAATAGACAGTTAACAAGGAGAGATTACATATGAGAAGATATTGGACTTAGAGTGAATAATTTGAACTTAGTTGTTCAGCATTTAGTATGTGCTAGACACTGGATGTCATCACGAGATGGGGTGAAGATTGACTTTGGACTAGACATACAGCAGCCAGATGGTCTTTTGAAAAAATAAAGCACATCATTTCACTCTCTTATTTAACAACCTCCAAAGTAAGGTTGATTTTGCAAACAAAATAAAATCCAAATTTCTTAGCACGACCCACAATGCCCAACCTGATCAGGCCTTGACGATTTCTACAAGTCCTTCTCCTGCCACATTTACTATACTCCAGTCCCTCTGGCCATCTTTCTATTTTACAGGACAAATATTTTGCTTACCCAGGAATTTCCATCTATTGCTCCCTAGACTGCTTATTCCTCAGCTTTTAGGTCTTAGCTCAAAAGCTTGGACAGATCTTTTACCTTAAGATAGCAGCCCTCTTTACCCAACCTACTGCCCAAGACCATCTCTGTCCTCCTGTTTTACTATCTCATAGTATTTATTACAACCTAACAATGTCTATTTATCTGCTTTGTCCTATCTGTCTCCTTCAACAATACTGTAAGCCCTTTGGAAACAGAGACCTTATCTGTCTCTTAGACACTGCTCCATTCTCAGCATCTAGAAGACTTGGCATTATCTGTTGGATAAATGAATGAATAACCATCATGAGAGTGAGTAAGCTGAGGGGTGTTCATGATCAGGAGAAATGAGATTTAAAGGGTTTTCCAGTAGGGTTTTCCAGAGTAGAAAACTTAAAGGCTGAGCTGATGAAGATATCCATGAGGAACTACATTATTAAATGTCCTTAAGAAAGGATCTTAACATAGTAAACATGACTGCATTCATTGCGAATGTATTCATTGTGAAATCCTAGAAAATTATACCAATTAATTTAAAATTTCATCTGTGTAACATTATAATATATAATATGTTCTTTGTTTTGGTGGGGCAAGGTAGCTATGATGTATCTTCTGGTAGAAGGCATCTTTCAACTCATTAACTATTATTCTTTCAGGTTCAGTCAGAACCTGACTGATTCTATGTCAGGTTCTCCATTATAGGATTAATGTACTTACTTAAGGAAAACACAGCCTGAAAGACCACAGCCAACCAGAATAAGTAAAATATACACTATTAGGAGGTGTTTCACTATGTTGTTCAAGGATTTTTCAACTAGTATATATTTATGCATTACTTATACGGTTTCTTGTGAAAATCATTTAAATAAAAGAAATAACTTATCAGAAGCAAAGACAACTTTAAAAAATCATTCTTTACTTAACACTTACATATCTAGGAATTTATCCTAAGAATAAAATTTAACAGAAAGGTAAAGATGTATGTGACAATATCACTATATCTTTATTGTAAGAGCAAAATCAAGCAAAAGAAAATATTCATCAATTTGATGGAGAATTATATAGCTAATAAAAATGATAGCCACATAAGAGAAATAATTTATGACAAAATATTTAAATGAAAATAACATAATACAATATAGCATTAATTACACAGTATGTTGGGTCAAAAATAGACTTTGGAATATGAAAATACTGTTTCAAATCACATTTAGTTGCTAATGAACAATATGACTTTGGGCGTGCCCTTTAACCTTACTAAGGTTTTCTCATTTGTGAACAAGAAATACCAGTAGTGCCAATTCTATCTCATAGGAACAATTTTTTGTTTACTGAAATTCATTTGTTCTAAAAATTCTATTGCAATTTCTGACTCATGTGAAAGTCAGTAACTCTCAAAATATTGTCACCTTCTTTGCAACACACTTTATATTTTAGATTTAACTTTTACATCTCATCATTGAAATAACCAACAGAACCTGCTACTGTGTTGTTAAGTGCTTTGCAGGACTTGGTAACTATACATTCTTCCTGGTAAATGATACATAAAAATTAACTAAAAGACTAAGATATAGAAATCAAGTGCTTAGAGAAGCCACGGCTCTCATTTTGTTTTCTTGCACTGCATTCTTATTTGCTATCATAAGCCATTTTTCTTTTTTAAAAAAAGTGTAATGAAGTTTCATTAAGAAACTTAATTAAGAGAGGTAGAGTATGAAAGAAGGAAATAATAAATCATATAGAAGAGGAAAAGAAAGAAAATGAATGAAAAAATATTTGTAGAGAGAACAGATGAAATCGATCGATGACATGGAATAATAAATCTATGTATAATTTTCACAGATGGCTATGATTCTGGATGATGTGATATGATATCTATGAGCAGCATTTAAAATACTCAGTAGTTTCATTTCAATTCAGTCATTCTAAATGTATAAAATTCAGTCATTCTAAATGTATAAAATTTAGAAATGCTAAGATAACATGGCTTGCTGTTTCTGGCTATCAAATTTACACTGAAGGCTGTGATACAAAATATGTTACCAAGCTTACTACACTGCCCCTTGCTTTAGTGATAGAAGGCTGTGGATGATACCATGTTTGGCTACAAGCAGTAACTAGTTTATTTGTTCCTGCATCATTGGCAGCACTCAATGAATATTATAAATACCAACAGTCATTTTTATTTCCTCTTTTATAAGTTTATTGGGAGATTGTCTTAAAGATGTTTTTGTTTATAATTGGTGTTACAAATTTATAATATTGCAGTAATATATCTTAATCTATTTCAATCCAGATAACTGAGGGTGGGAGGTAATGTGTCCCTTAAATGCAATAAAATAAAATAATTTTAGTTTCCCATTCTCCTGATACTATTCATGACCAAATGAAGATTGGGCTAAAGATTTCAGTATTGAGGGGTTCTTATAGACAGTTAAGAGTCAAATCTTTATATGGCCCAATTTTTCTGGGTTTAAGGTCATCTTTAATGTCACAGTCAGCTCTGAATTTGTCACTACACAAGCAAAACTAAATCTATAATTCTTTTTTTTTTTTTTTTTTTTTTGCGGTACGTGGGACTCCCACTGTTGTGGCCTCTCCCGTTGCGGAGCACAGGCTCCGGACGCACAGGCTCAGTGGCCATGGCTCCCGGGTCTAGCCGCTCCGCAGCATGTGGGATCTTCCCGGACCAGGACACAAACCCGTGTCCCCTGCATCGGCAGGCGGACTCTCAACAACTGCGCCACCAGGGAAGCCCCCAAATCTATAATTCTTGACCCATTGTTTTTATCACTAATATGATATGCAGCCTTGCAGTGGAGTACAACAGGGAGACTATATGGGAACAGTTGTAAGCATTTTACACTGGGAAAATAGAGCTAGTGGAATAAGAGTAAGTGTCAGAGAAAACAGGGCAACTTGTAGCTCCTATATTTACATAATATTTTTTTTCTCCTTTTATCTCTAGCTAAGTTATCTTTCCTTCAGTTTATTATTTATGTACCCTCTTCCTGGTGATATTCCCCCTCTATACTTACGTTGGGTCATTTGTAGAGACGTGGATGGACCTAGAGTCTGTCATACAGAGTGAAGTAAGTCAGAAAGAGAAAAACAAACATTAACGTATATTAACGCATATATGTGGAATCTAGAAAAATGGTACAGATGAACCTATTTGCAGGGCAGGAATAGAGACACAGACGTAGAGAATGAACATGTGGACACGGAGGGGGGGAACAGGATGAACTGGGAGATTGGGATTGACATATATACACTACCATGTGTAAAACAGAGAGCTAGTGGGAATCTTGTGTATAGTGCAGGGAGCTCAGCTCGGCACTCTGTGGTGACCTAGATGGGTGGGATGGGGGAGTGGGAGGGAGGTCCAAGAGGGAGGGGACATAGGTATACATATAGATGATACACTTGATTGTACAGCAGAAACTAACACAACATTGTAAAGCAACTATATCCCAATAAAACAAGCAAACAAACCAACAAAAAACTTAATCGGGATTGGAATTTCCCTTTCTGGAACTTCTTGGAGTCTATTTACCAGTGAGTATATTTTACCAAGAAAAAAAAATGACCTTCAAGTTTACAAAGACTATGGTAAGAAATCCAACTCAATTTTCTTCCCATTGCACTATCTGACTTACAATGCTAACCACATAATGGAGTAAATGCTTCTATGTGTCAAATGCAAGGACTTCCCTCTTTCACTTCCCTGTGAAACACATGAACACATACACATCTGAAAGCATAAATGCAATGTTTCCAGCGCAAAATGGGCACTTAATGAATGTTACCTTCCCTTTCTTTTGTGTAGGACTGTGTGCTAGTTACCAAACATTACCTTAGGGAATTAATGGGTAAAGCAAAAGGCAGATAGAGAGAGAACAGCTCAGTGGTTAGAACTATGACATTTGGTGTCAGACCTGGTTTTGAATTCTGGTTTCATCATTTAGCAGCTCTCTGTCTTTTGGAAAATTATTTAAACTCTAATTCTCAGTTTCCTCACATCTATCAAGTAAAGATACCACTTAGGCCATAGGATGACTTTTAAAAACAATGAGCTATTGTATACAAAGCACTTAACACAGTGCCTAACACATAATACATAACTTAATTTAAAAAAATGTTTTAAATTTAAAAATATAGGGCATTCTCACTAATCATTAGAGAAATGCAAAACAAAATCACAATGAGCCAGTAGGACGGCCACTATCATAAAAACAGAAAATAAGTATTGGCAAGGATGTAGAAAAATTGAACCCTTGTGCACTGCTCGTAGGAATGTAAAACTGTGCAGCCACTATGGAAAACAGTATGAAGTTTCCTCAAAAAACTAAAAATAGAATTGTCTTATGATCCAGCAATTCCACTTCTGGGTATATATCCAAAAGAATTTATTTATTTATTTTTATTTTTTTAATTTTTATTTTTGGCTGGGCAGCATGGCATGTGGGATCTTCACTCCCTGACCAGAGACCTAACCCACACCCCCGCAGTGGAAGTGTGGTGTCTTAACCACTGGACCGCCTGGGAAGTCCCTCCCAAAAAATTTTGAAGCAGGATCTCAAAAAGATATTTGCACACCGATGTTCATTGTAGCATTATTCACAATAGCCAAGAGGTGGAAGCAGCCAAATGTCCATTGATAGATGAATAATGAAATGTTATATGCATATGATGGAAAATTATTCGGCCTTAAGAACTAAGGAAATTCTATCACATGCTATAACATGGATAAACCCTAAGGACATAATGCTGAGTAGTCAGTGATGAAACAGTTGCCAGGAGCTGGAGGGGGAGGGTAAAATGGGGAATTGTTCAATGGGAATAGGTTTCAGTTTTGGAAGAAGAAAAAGCTCTAGACGTCTTTTACACAACAATATGAATATAGTTAACACTACTGTACAATTAAAAATGGCTAAGGGTACATTTTATATTACATGTTTTTTACCAAATTAAAATAAAAGGGCATACTAAAAGAAGAGTGTCTGTAAGGACGTGCTTTCCAGTTCTTCTCCAACACCAGAACAGAGAAAGGGGAGGAGAAAGGACAGATAAGGGGAAAAAAGACTTTCATCTCTTAAAGTCTGTTTGTGGGGTTCCTTGAGGTTAGGGGGAAGGAAAGGTAGTGTAACATAGAAAAAGCTGATCAGAAACATCTTTTCCCCCTTGGCTTTGAGGATACTCAAAAGAGGAAACTAGAAATAACCATCATGGAATGCATTTGTATAATTTATTTGCCTCAAAATTGGAAATGACAAGGGTTGAGAGGATAGAAACAAAACTTTGGAAAGGAGGGAAGGAAGAAGAATTGTAGAAAAAGCCTATAGTTTGGAGTCCAGATGATGAGTTGAAATCCTCTTTCCACTATTTGCTTACCTTCCCTGGGAATGACTTTGTTCATCAGTAAAAATGGGAATGATCATACTTTTCTAACAGGGTGTTGGGAGAGTTAACCCAAGATACTGTTTTTGAAACATTCTTTTTATCCCATGAAATACAATACACATTTTACCTGTGATTTTTACAGCTAAGCAAACTCTAGCTAATGACCACAACAGGGAAAAACAATAAATAAGTTCTACATGCCTATTCATAGAGTTAATCATTTGTTGTTTTGATATCTACTGTTAATCTTATTTATGAATGTCAATATTAATTCAATACAGGGAACTGTGGGATGATTCTTATAATCAAAGTGAAAATGTGACAACTTACTCCTGTGCATTTCAAGTGATAAATCATATGTTCTTACTTAAAACAAGGAAATAGTTTAATGTTTTTTAGGGTAAATGATTGTCTTGAACTATGGCTCAGGAATGTGATTCTATTCATTTTTCTGCCTTTATCTAAAGATAAACTTAAATATTTACAGAAGGTGATAACCAGATTCTTTCTGCTTCCAAAGAAAAAGGAGGAAATTTTACTGTGTAAGATGGGAGATGGAATAACTTTTGTACAGTATGGTTACTATGATAATGAATTTTTTCCCCAAAGGAAAATAATGGAATTTTTTCCTTGGAATTTTTAATAAAAGGTCTGCCATATCCTAAAGTATCATGGGGAAAATCTCCATTGGAATGCCTCTTGGAGTCATAGTTAACAATATTTAGAGTAAATATTTCCCCAAATTGTGTTTCATTAATGTGATTTCCCATGTTTTGTTTTTCTGTGTATGTTGTAGCTCCAACAAAAAAATACATTCAGTTACTGTGCTACTGTTGCCTAAGGGAGTTGGATGGTGCACAAGAAAAAAGAGAAGAAAAATCTAAGTAGAACTCAATGGGTATTTACAATCATGTGCCATTTTCTAAAATGGCTTGCACTTGCCTAGTTTGTTTATCAGTTTCTTTTTTTATACTGTGATTACCCTTTCTCTGCTGGGGTTGGTTTATTTTACTGGTGGAATTTTTTTAATATTTGGCTAGACATTTTGGATCTATACCTTTTTTCTTTATTTCTACATGAAAATTCACTCACTATCTATAATTTGGGCAGGAAGATGTCCTATATCAAGGGCATATATTTATGATCTTAAAGAATTCATTAACAAAAAGTTAATAAGTTGTATTACAATCATAAAAGTAAATAAGTAAATGAAACTACAGGTCTACCCTCAAGTAGTTATTCTTTTATTAGCTCACAGTAAAGCAACATCAGTTTCTTTTGCTAATGTTTTCTTAATACTAACAATAATGACATTGCCCACTGGTTTCCACTTCACTGATCTAGTCTTGATTTATACCAACTGTGACCCTTTCCACTTAGGTTATCTCTTTCAAGATATCCTGTTTCTGTGCAGAGAGTAGGAAGAGAAGAATTTGCATGTATATACAGGCAGAAAGAGAAAAATGAGGAAATAAAAGGCTTTCAGGAAAGTAGAAATTTCTATGAAAACCCCTAGGGCATTTTTTTAAAACACCGCTGTTTACCAATCTTTGTGAATCACCCAACTTGGAGTGTTAGCTGTCATTCAGGAAATCTTTTAAGATGAGGATTTTGAACATTTAGATAGAACTAAATGGCACATGCTTTGTCATTTTTCCTTACTTCTCTGAGTAAACCAAGAGTGTCATGGCTATTGTTCTTCAATTAGGCTTTACACCCATGACATTATGATTTAGAGGAATGAGCACTATAACTGACGTCTGGATTCTATTCCTGACTTTGTCCAGTAATGTGACCTTAGACACTTCCTTAATTAATAGGCTTTACTTAACTCTCTGAAGTTGACTAAAATTTCTACTCTTAGAGACTAGGGAATGTTACATTTAACAATAATTCATAAGTCCAAACTTATCATCTAGAAGGAAAAGGAAAACACCTGCCTGCTCTGGACTCTCATGTATCAGTTTGGGTTGCCTTTTTGAATCAGAAAGACACAGAAAGCTCCATGGTGAGGTGTGAAAACAAAGAAGACACAGCTGATTGAGGTTGAGTGTATCAATGAAAGGAGAAATGTCACGGCTTATCCCAGTGTTCTCATGCTTGCCTCTTTTCCCCAGGGCCAGGGTTGACTGAGAGAACTGGAAGTGACATGAGGACAGGTAGTTGAGAGATGGGAGAAGAACAATTGCTCAAAATTGTCACCAAGAAACTATGAGAAAGACAATGCACTGATATTTTCAATAAAGTTCTAGAGTATTATATCCGAGGTTGCCTAGGAAAAAGGAAGGTTAAATATGCAAGTATGGAAAACATAAAAATTATATCTTTATTTAAGTAACACATTCATATTGTGGGAAAGGTACAGATAGCTACAAAATAAGCTCACTACAGATAAGCACAAAAATAAGTACTGTTATTTTGCTGCACATCATTTCAGGTTCTATATATATATATATATATATATATATATATATATATATATATATACATATACCTCTTAAAAATCAGGCTTATTCAAAAGTGCCATTAATATTGAAGCTTAGTAGAAATTGCATTATATTGATGAAAGGTTCATTTGTTTTTCAAGATGTACACCAATGGCCTTTAAATTTGGTAACTTCTGTGTCATTCAAATGTGTACTTCTGCAGTTGTGAAAAGTATCAGTTTTACTATCTGTGGGTTGTGCTTGCTAGACAAGTCTTAAATTTCGTATTTTTTAAATCAGTGTTATATAATTTCTTATAGATCATTGTGAAAGGGTCAAGAAATCAGGATAGCTGTTTCTCTAATTCCATTTAAAATCTATTAACTTTAAGTTAATGGAACTATTAGGTTGTTACCAAGCAAAAATGCCTTTAAACAAAATTTTAAAGTGTTTGTGTGTATATGTACATGTATATATTTACACATGTATTTAATGTAGTTAATCCTGGTTATAGATAAAGTTTCATAATGCTGTTTTATTCATCACATTAACTAGCAGTAAAACATAGACTTTTATCCATAGCAGGCAAAGAATTTCAGGATTTATACACAGATAGCCTACAAAGTTATGTAGTTTGAAAAGTAGTGTTTCATTATGAAGAACTCTCAATTTCTTGCAAAGCTAATCTAATTAAAAGGATATGTAAATGTTCTTGAAAAAAATGGGTTCCAAGTCTCAGCATAAATATCCTCCTCTCTGTGAGACCTGACAGAAGAATAAAAGGACTCACCACCAGATGCAGATTTTGTAAGACCTGAAGCTTATAAAATTGGGGAGGCCTCTCTTTATGAAAAAGAATTTAAAATATCTTACTTCTGCAAATTTTACAAAAGACTTACTACGACCATGTGAACACATTCATAGCCTATTCGAGGGTATGTGAATGGCCTTGAAGGTTATTTTATTAGTCACAAGGTAATGAAAGCTAGAATTTTGAGGATTACCAATTTTTATGTTTTAGATAAATATTTACTGATATCAAAGAATATTAACAATACCACTAAGTGAAAGAAAAAAGTTACAAATAGGATATATAATATGATACATTTTGGTATAGAATAGGTGGAAGGATATACAAAGGATATTTGTGGGTGATGGGATTACAGGTGTTATTTCTTCCATTTGCTTGTCTATATTTTCTAAATTAAATAAGTGATTATGGATAACTTTTATCATGAGAAAAAATTGTTACTTTTAATTATAAAAAAACACTCAATTACAATTAGAAAGATGTGTTCTAATTCTTTTTGAAGTATTGATAAGTTATTTATACTATTTTCCCTCTTCCTGATGAAAAAATAACATCCTTTTTTTAAAGAACTGGTCAAGATTTGGAAAGAGGCTGAAACTACAACCACTGCCTGCCCAGACCTTTCCCCTATACACATACACACACACATCTGCTCCTATCTCCCATCCCTACACTCATTCTAAAAAGTTAACCAGAGTAGCTAAATGGCCCATGGAAAGTAAACAATAAAATTTACTTCAAATGAAATTTTAAGAGTTAACAAAGATACAAACATTAAACCTTCCAGATCTGACCCCTTTATGTCAATAATAAGATGGACATACAAGACGTGGTAGGGAGATAATTGTCAACTGCACATATCCAGGTAGTTCTTGGCATTTCCAATTAGACTCCCTAATTTTATTTACAAATGGCTATTATTATTCTGAATTGTATTCAGTAATTCAGTGTAACAAAAATGTTTTAAGATACAATTAGAAATATGTTTAAACAGATTTTTAACTTTTTTTGGAGGAATCTGTTTATTCTTTATTCATAGTAAATGTTTCAAGACAACAAACTATTGCTTCAGTTTGGGAAGAGTCAAAAATATAATGGAATTAGCTAAATTTTCTTATTTTTTAAAAATCACTTCATCTTCTTCCACAAATTTGAGTTTTGCTTTGTACATCACATTATGATATAGAACATTCACTGAACAAATACCAATTTGAGTTAAAATGATATTAGGTTTTGATAATTGATCTACTTTTAGCTAAGCGATTTTCTTAATTCACATTTTCATCATTTTAATGAAAATGAGGTACAGTAAAATTAGGAAATGGTATTTTTGTAGATTTTATTAAGGTTTATATATTCTAGATTTTTCACATACACTGTCATATATTTTTCCCCAAATCAGATATACTAAAAACATGACAATATATTAATGTTTTTACTGCTAATAGCATACTGCAGTTTTAAAAAACAAATTTTATTATGTCTCTTGGCCTTTTTATTTTTTAATTTAATTTTTATTTTATATTGGGGTATAGATGATTTACAATGTTGTGTTAGCTTTAGGTATACAACAAAAATGCATTTCCAATATCCTACATTAGTACTTTCCTTTTTTAATAATTGCTGGTTTGGATATCATATTTGTGTGGGCAATTTTCTACCTTTACTGCATCTTTGCCTTTCCAGTGAGCTTTTCCATTCATAATTTCTTGTTTCCAGTTGTGGCCTTTTCTTTTCTAGATAGAAAAGAAACTTATCTACCTAGATAAGTTCCTTTAGCATTTTTTGTAAAGCTAGTTTGGTGGTGTTGAATTCTCTCAGCTTTTGCTTGTCTGTAAAGCTTTTGATTTCTCCACTGAATCTGAACCAGACCCTTGCTGGGTAGAGTTTTCTTGGTTGTAGGTTTTTCCCTTTAATCACTTTAAATATATTGTGCCACTCCCTTCTGGCCTGCAGAGTTTCCGCTGAAAAATCAACTGATAACCTTATGGGGATTCCCTTGTTTGTTATTTGTTGCTTTTCTCTTGTTGCTTTTAATATTTTCTCTATGTCTTTAATTTTTGTCAGTTTGATTAAAATGTGGCTTGGCATGTTCCTCCTTGGGTTTATCTTGTATGGAATGCTCTGTGCTTCCTAGACTTGGGTGAATGCTTCCATTCCTATGTTAGGGAAGTTTTCAGCTATTATCTCTTCATATTTTCTCAGGTCCTTTCTCTCTCTCTTCTCCTGGGACCCTTATAATCCAAATGTTGGTGAATTTAACATTGTCTCAGAGGTCTCTTAGGATGTCCTAATTTCTTTTTGTTCTTTTTTCTTTATTCTGTTCCACAGCAGTGATTCCCACCACTCTGTCTTCCAACTCACTTATTTGTTCTTCTGCCTCATTTATTCTGCTATTGATTCCTTCTAGTGTTTTTCTATTTCATTTATTGTATTATTCCTCTCTGTTTGTCCTTTAAATCTTCTAGCTCTTTGGTAAACATTTATTGCATCTTCTCCGTCTGTGCCTCCATTTATTTTCTGAGATCTTGGATTATCTTTACTATCATTACTCTGAATTCTTTTTCAGGCAGATTGCTTATCTTCCCCTCACTTAGTTTTTCTTCTGGGGTTTTATCTTATTCCTTCATCTGGAACATATTTCTCTCCTGTCTCATTTGTCTAACTTTCTGTGTTTGTGATCTCTGTTTCTTAGGCTGCAGGTTTGTAGTTCCTCTTGCTTCTGGTGTCTGCCCCCTGGTAAGTGACGTTTGTCTAGGGGCTTTTGCAGGCTTCCTGGTGGGAGGGACTGATGCCTGCCCACCGGTGGGTGGAACCAGGACTTGTCCCTCTGGTAGGCATGGCCCTGTCAATAGGTGTGTTTAGAGGTAGCTGTGACTCAGGACGACTTTTGGCAGCCTGTCTGCTGATGGGTGGGGTTGTGTTCCCACCCTGTTGGTTGTTTGGCCTGTGCCATCCCAGCACTGGAGCCTGCAGTATGTCGAGTAGGGCCAGGACTTGATGCCAAAATGGCAACCTCTGAGAGAATTCACACTGATGAGTATTCCCTGGAGCCTCCACCAACAGTGTCCTTGCCCCCACAGTGAGCCATAACTGACCCCTGCCTCCCCAGGAGAACCTCCAAGACCTGCAGATAGGTCTGGCTTAGGCTCCTATGGAGTCACTGATTTGCCCTGAGTCCTAGTGCACATGAAACCTTGTGTGCACCCTCCAAGAGTGGGATCTCTGTTTCCCCTAGTCCTGTGCTGTTCTTGTACTCAAGCCCTGCTGGCCTTCAAAGCCAAATTCTCTGGGGCCTCCTCCTTCCAATGCCAGACCCCCACACTGGGGAGCCTGACATGGAGCTCAGTATTCTCACTCATATGGAAGAACCTCTGTGATATAACTATTGTCCAGTTTGTGGGTTGCCCACCCAGCAGGTATGGGATTTGATTATATCATGAAAACACCCCTCTTACGATCTCATTGTGGCTTCTTCTTTGTCTTTGGATGTAGAATATCTTTTTTGGTAGGTTCCAGTCTTTTTTGTCAATGGTTATTCAGCAGTTAGTTGTGTTTTTGGTCTTTCTGTGAGGAGGTGATCTCAAGTCCTTCTACTCTGCTATCTTTTCTCCTCCCAGCAGATTTTAAATGAACTAATAAAAGCACCAAAGTATTTCTACCATTTGTTAAGAAACCACTTTTATTTTGAAATTGTCAAGGACTATCTCAGAACATTTTTAACCCTTCTAGACTTTTGGTTGTTCTTGTTTTCTTTCCAATTCCAGCTTTCATTTTGAATAATGTACAAGTAATTCTCACATGGCAAAAATAATGTTCTGAGTTAATTAAGTTCCATTAAAAAATAACATTTTGGCTGTTTCAAGCTTTTGCCTTTTCAAAAGGATTTCAAATTTTAATGGATGAAAAGAAAAGGAGCAAGCAAATGACATTGTGATGGGCCCAGAAGGTAAGAGGAAAATCAAGAGAGTGTAGTATTAATGAAACCAAGGACAGAGTTTCAAAGAGGGGAAAGAGTGGTTATAGACAACAGAAGAAGAGCCAGGAAAGAGGGCACTTGCTGCACATTCTAACCTGATGACTTCACCTCTCCTTCTCAGCTCTTTCTCCTGGGCCTGAAAATACAGTCAGTTCTCCCCTGGCTACTAGCCCCTTCCTTCCTTTCAAAGAATAGTTATAAAAATAGAAAGGAAATTTAAATGCAGTAGCATACATGACAGAGCTTTGGAATCTGTAAAACACTGTGTACATGATGAAAGTCAGATGAAAAGACTCATCTAGATGACTCATTCACGTCTTGTCAGTGGAAAAGAGTTATTAGAACACAGGTCAGAGGTGACAGATGGAATCCACCACCTCAGCAGGGGAGCTATTACATATGCGATATTTTACCAGCAAATTCTTCAGAATTTGTTATTCATGTTGCTTGTATTTCATCACCAATAATTAACTCCTACTTCTTATTCTCCGACCTTTAGTTTCTCCCTCTACTTTTATTGCCCCTGAGCTGCTGACATAGTGCAGGGAATCATTTCAAATGCTCAGACTTTAAAAGAACAGGTACAAAAAATAGTAGCAGAGTTACAAAATCAAGAACAAATTTAGAGTCATGACCAGACCTCTATTAATAATGCCAGAAATGCCAAAACTTTAAATGAGTTTATCCTTGAGAAAAAGTTAAAGGTCAGAGATAATAAAGACAAAAGGGATTCCTTATTCTTAGCGATGATGGTGTAATATTTAGCAGGCATGGAAAAAAAGAACTATACAACTTCTGTATAACTTTCTTCTTTCCAATCAAGAAAAAGATTTTCAATGAAAAGTTCCAACACTTAAAAAGACAAAACAAGCACATCTAAGAGAGAGCTGAAGTCCATTTGAATAGGTGAGGAATGATAAGACCGTTTAGCTATTTTCAATGTTCCTGTGAAATACTTTCCAGGGCACTAAAAGGAGCTGTCAGTGTCGGCAAAGGACTGCTGGTAGTAATCTTTGAAAACCTGCAGAGAATGAGAAAGATGCAAGATACATGGATATAAGCATGTGCTAATTTTAGAACAAAGAAAAAACTGTCTTCTAGAAACCACATGCTGGGAGAGGTTGCTGTGATTCCCAGTAGAACTCTCTACTGGTTACCATCGAAGGGAATCAGTGGCTTCCCACCAAAGCTGGCTGAATACATGCATTTACCTCTCTTCCAAAAACCCATAGAAATCTAAAAGAAGAGTAAAATTAAATTTTAAAAAAAGTTTTAGGAAATTCAGAAGGGGATTACTGATAGTCAACAAGAACAATAAGGACTTCCTGGTCCTGGGATATATTGATGCTAAAATACAACAGAGATAAGCAATCCACAAGTCCACACCCATGAAAGAGAACTTCAAAAATGCAAGTTGTCCCAGCAGAATTCTGCAAAATCCTTACAATCTTAATAAGCAGAAACTGACAGGAAGAAGTGAGCCCTCGGCAGGGGCCAGGTAACTAGCAAAGGCAGAACTCTTATGCCCTAGGCAGAGAACTGTGAAAGTTTTTACATGAGAGACTCAAAATGTACCACAGATCCAGAGAATCAGGACCTTGTTGCAGGCAAAAGAGAGCTTCATATTCTTGGAACAAACCATACTCACATCTTAAAGAAAGCCCACCCTCCCTCTGTCACACACAACTACTTAAGTCAAAGCTGATTTAATCCAAACTTGAGCTTCCAGCCAGGCAAACAGGAATTCTTATTCCCCAACCACCAAGGTAGGATCTTGCCTACAGATATGACCAAACAACCAAGAATCATCAACAACCAAGAAGGCAGAAAGAAAAGCACGGAATTCAATAAACAGATCTAACCCCTGAGGAAACACAATATAGGAACACAGAATAAAATGCTAAAATAAGCATATTAGTATCTTCAGGGAGATTCTAGGGAATTCTGAACCTATCAAAAAAATGAAATACAGATGACTACTAAACATTTAAGAAGGTATTTAAGATTATTCAAATTAGATTAAGATCTAAAAAAAGAGGGGGAAAAAAGGGAAACAGTGATCACTCCAAGCCAGCATGAACTCATGAAGCACAAGTCATGCTTCAGTCCTTTCATTTCCTGTTTTCAGAGGTCGTCATCAGACTGGTAGATTGGGAGTGCCAGCAATGTGTCTATCTGGAGTCTAGCAAGCTAGTAAATAAAATTTTTCTAGATACAGTACCCTGAAAACAAATTATATCCTACCAGTGATTGATAGAACAAAAAGCTAATAGAAGTTTGTGTTCACCTATTATAGAAATCTTTAATTATTTTTTCCTCTAGACTGTGAACTTCTTGAGAGAAGGAACCATTTTTCTGTACTGCATTCAGTCTATCCCAATTGCCTAGAGGATATTTTGAAAATGACAGATTCTCAATAAATATTTATTGAATGGTAATTAAATTTAATGGTAATTAATACAAAGCCTATATTTAAAATTATGAGATGAAAGGGGAATAACTAGCTTCTCTGTTCATTGGGGAACAATGTGGAGGTTTTAGTTTATTACCTGCTTAGTGTTGTTGACATTATGACATGGCTGACAGGAGAGCTATAGAGAAAGGGCTATAGTAATAGACAAATAGTGAGGAACACAGGAGAGTTGTGGCAGATTGTGTTTTCCAAAGATGACCATGACAAGAGCTCTTATCCCACAAGCTCTTTTTATAATGTCACTTTGACTTTTGACACTCCTCTCACTGAGGAGTAGGGTCTATGTTCCCTCCCCTTAAAACTGAGTTAGTTTGTTACTATGGCAGAAATGCCACCTTGTGACTTCCTAGGCTAGGTCATAAAAGGCAATACAGTTTCTGTCTGGTTCTTTTGGGACAGTCACTCTTGAAACCCAAGATGCTACTTGGACAGCTCCAGTGAGGTCTCAGTTAACAGCCAGCATGAACTGCCAAACAAATGAGTGAACAAGTTTTCAGATGCTCCCAGCCTTCAAATCTCCCAAGCTGAGGTTCCCTATGTTTTGGAGAATACACAAGCCTTCTTCTGTGCCTTTTTCAAATCCCTGGCCTACAGAATCTGGGCATAACAAAGAAGTTTCCTGTGCCACTAAATTTGGGATGGGTTGTTATACAGCTAGCAATAATTGCAAAAATAAGAAAATGGATATGCAAGGTATAATATATTTACTCAGTGGAACATTATGCTGCCACAATAAGAAGCTTCCCAATTGAAAGAGAAATAAATGTTTATTATTATTCATTTACTCATTCAAGAAACATTTTTGAGCCTGCTGTGTGCTAGGGGCAGTTCTGAGAATATAACACTGAATGAAACAAAGTATATACTCAAAGTTCCCTGCAGGGCCTGTGTATTTTGGTGTCACCTAGTGTTCAGTCCTCAGTTGTCTTGGTTTTAACCATTGATGATAGGCCCAGAATTCTATCTTCAGCTTTGAATTGTACCTTGAGCTTCAGTCCTGTATATTTAAATGCTTATCTGTTCTCTTGAATTGAACATGCCACAGGCACTCCAAACTGCTAGTTACTGGTGCTAATACCCACACATTGTCCTGAGCCAGCAACCTGGGACTCACTGGAGATCTCTCTCTCTCTCTCTCTCTCTCTCTCAGCACCTCCCCCACTTCACAAGTCTATCCCCACAGTCACAGAGACTGCTGAGCCTACTCCTGTACCATCTGAATTCATCCCTTTATCTAGCCCACCGCCATTGCCTGGTTCATGTCATCATCATTTCTTCCCTGGGTTCTATGGTATTCCTGCCACCATATTGCCTCAAATTCACACTATACAATACTGTTATGTTTTTTCAATTTACAAATATTATTATGCTATCTTCTTGTTGAAAATCGTTCACGTATACTCTTTAGAATAAAGTCCAAGTCTCATCATTGACATAAAAATGGAGGGAAGTTACAGAACAATGTGCATAGTATAGTTCTACTTACGTAAAATTACATATATATATGTACGTATATATATATATATGTATGTATATATATATATATATATATATACAGTATAGAAAGATGCTGGGTGTTCAATAAAATGTCAACAGTTGTAATCTCAGATTGAGAAGATTTCAGGTGATTTTTACTTACGTCTTTGTACTTTTATATATTATTATAATAAGTACAATATTGAAATCCTTTTCAAAAAATAAATGTTTCACTTTTATAGAAACAGTAAAACATTAAATATTAAATAAAGAGATTCTTCATTATCTGGCCTCGGCCTATTCAGCTTTGCCATCTCTCCTGTCTAGTCTCCTAGTCCGTACGTTAGCCCCTGCCTCATATTATATTGATTACTTGCATTCTCTCAGCAAACTGTGCTCTTTCAAGCATTCAGACATCCAGCTTCCTCTGCCTGGAAGGCACTTTCCTCTGCTCTTTACTTGTCTGGTCCCTACTCACCTATCAGGGCTCAGGTCAGGTATCAACTCTTACAGAGGTTTTTCCTAACCAACCCCTTCACCAAGCTCCTATGTCAATGTCTACTTCCACTTATTACAACTGCTTCATAACTATCTATTGGCCTCCATCTTCATAGTGAATCCTACACACCAGGTATCCACAGAACTCACTACAAAGTTGGTACACTAAAAGCATTCAATATAATGTTTTCCTTTTTCATATCAGTGAAGCACTGTTTGGGGAGAAAAAAAAGAGGTCAAAGGCAAAGGTTTTGATATTCCACTCCCTGGACTCAAATTTCCAGTTCTGTCACTTGCCAGCTGTGGAACTCTAGACAGGTTACTTAACCTTTCATACCTTAGTTGCCATATCTATAAAGTGAAAATAATACTAACCACATCATAGAGTTGTGAGGATTAAGTAATGTCAAGTGTAAACAAGTTCTACATAGCGTAAGCATTTAAAAAATGGTTATTATTATTATTTTTGTCCTTCATTGACCTATAAACTCTTTCATTGACATAAGCTCCTTGAGGGTTGTGTCCATTATAACTGTATCCCCAGAATCTGGCATATAATAGATGTTTGATGAATATCTATATGATCTTGTATATTCCTGAATCTTCTGAAGAATATTTTCCCTTTATTTAATATCTAATACATGATTATTTTCTCCCTGAAATCAACCCTCTATTAAGAGCAGCAGGAAAGGGAGTGTGTAATGTTGGAGGAACTGCATCCCTTTCCTAGAGGTTAGACAACACCCAGATAACTACCCGCCGCCCCCCAGCACTGAGGACAGCCACTTGTGCACTTCCCTTTCTTTCCTTCAAAATGTCCTTAGTTTCCACACTTTCTGGTGTATATCATATTTTCCTGAATCTAGAGCTGTCTCCCTTCCTTCCTATGTCTTTCCTCCTCTGCCCATACCCCACATCTTTGTTAAACAATAGCAAAAAGAATCAAGAAGGAGCAGAGATATCTAATCCAACCCAGATTTTGAACCAAGCCCTTCCTTAGACCATTCAAAGTGAATAATGATTCATATAGAGACCCAATGAAAGGACCTTTAGTCAGTGGCTCACTGGTACATATAGAAAGGAGAAAGCTAAGTGTGCTTCTTCAGTTCTCATTCCTGGTCACTTAAAGCCCATTTGAGAAATAATTCTTGTGAATTTGTAGGAAATATGAAATGAGATGACAGATGTGGAAGGGCTTTAAAACAGTTAAAAGGCATAAATCATTATGTTACATTTTGAGGATAAGTTCTCCTTTTAATGTCTTCTGTAATAAAAATTGGTGATTTTTACAATCTTAATTTTAAATGCTAAATTTCCCTAAATTAAACATGAGAAAAATTTAAAATGTTTCTTTATGTCACAGAAGTATCAAGGCCTATTATTTTTGGCGAAATCAGAGACTTGGGAAATATTTTGACACTAACCAGGCAAACTCTGGTGAGCAGTAAGCCAACATCCTTTTCCCACCACAGGAGTAATTGGGAGGGTGAGAGAGCTAGAATATATCTGCTCCCATTCAGTGGCAAGATCTTAAGTGTGTTCTGATTAAGATGCCCCAAACCTTGCACAACATGATATTTTTAAGTTATTTACTGAAGAATTCATATAGTATACTTTATGTTTTACAATAATTTCCTTGAGCTAAATGTCCGCTAAGGAAGTTGAGTTCGAGCTAATCCTTAAGGATAGTAAGAGGGATGGTTGGTATGCATGCCAGTCTGGGAAGGAAGAAAGGATGGAGGGAAGAAATGAAGGGAGGAAGGAAGGAAGGAGGGGTAGAGGTAGGAAGGGAGGGAGGGAGGGAAGGAAGAAAGGCAGGAGAAAAGGAGGTAGAAGAGATACGAGTATGTCTGAGGACAGTGAATAAACCAGTTTAGAAACAGTGGAGAATATATATTCAAAGAAGTAGCATGTTAAATTTATAAAAATGGGTCTCAGGAAGATAGTTGAGAAATTTTAGGCACGTGCCAAGGAATTTAGACTCCATTAAGCCAGCAGGATAAGGTAGGAAAAAAGATAGCTTTTGTTACTGAGGAATAGAAAGTGAATTAATGAAATTAAAAATAATTGAATTGAATTGCAAAATATGTAAAAGTATCACAGTTCTCAAACTGTGTCTATATTACTGTCACTAGAGGGAGCTCAGCACTTACCTTGTATTCTAAAAGAGTCCAGCATATGGGCAATCACAAGGGCATCCCATTTTGCTGTGTTTGAGGGGGTTTCCAAACAAACCAACACCATTATTTTTCCTAGAAAATGAAAGTGACTGAAAGCATTAACTCTCATGCTTTTCACTGTACGCGGGGCAAGTATAAATACTTTCATCTTCGTGATGCCACTGTCAAAATAACACATACACTTCTTTGAATGCCCCTCTGAAATGGCTCATGCTCTTTGCAGTGGTCCAAAGTGGAATGGATGAGTAAAGATTGGAACATCATGCATGAAATGTGCTTCAGCACAGTCTCAGGAGGAGAGTCTATACAGGGTGGTCAGCACAGTAACCTCAGGAACAGGATCTGGACCTCAGATGATGCTCCACCTTTAAGTGTGTATTATTATTATGTGTGAAGTGCTCATAAGTACACCTCTTGTGATGGATACATTTTTTAGAAACAAATGAGACCTTTATTTTGTCATCTCCATTTATGGCCAAATGTCACTAAACTTTGGGCTCAAGCTGTTTAAAAGAAAAACATTAGATGAGACTTTTAGAAGACAGTGAACATTTACCAAGTCCTGCAGCTGAGGGAATTTGAATAAAAATAAAAGACAATTCTAGGCCTCATAGAAATAATTTAATTAAACAAGCTTTGTAAATAAGAATGAAAAGGATATTAACATCACACATTTTTTTCACAAGGCTGATTTTTTTCACAAGCCCAGAAAAAGTCTTTTATCTTCTTCTCATGAAAGGAATTGAATCTGAGCATGGACGTGACATCCTCCAAGGCTACTTCCTTCATCCCCAGCCCGAAGCACCTCCCACCAAGACTTTTTTTTTTTTTTTTTTTTGCGGTACGCGGGCCTCTCACTGTTGTGGCCTCTCCCATTGCGGAGCACAGGTTCTGGACGCGCAGACTCAGCGGCCATGGCTCACGGGCCCAGCCGCTCCGCAGCATGTGGGATCTTCCCGGACCGGGGCACGAACCCGTGTCCCCTGCATCGGCAGGCAGACTCTCAAACCACTGCGCCACCAGGGAAGCCCCCACCAAGACTTTTTAATACCCAAAATATTACAAGCTTGTTCACAACATTTTTGGTCAAAATGCACTTTTATCATTCTTGCCTTGGTATAAAGCTTTGTAGAAAAAATTAGGAAATTCAGACATGCCAAATGAAGAAAATAACCTTACTGCTCAGAAATAATCTATTTTTCTATGTTAACATATATTCTTTATTAAATATTTTGACAAAAAACAGGATATCATTCATTTTGTTTAATAAACATTTTTCTTCATATAACCAACCAATAAATCACCTACATCAACATTTTAAAAGTTGAATAGTATTCCATTTTGTGTTTGTACCATATTTATTTAAATAACTCACTACTGTTGGATATTTAGATAGTTTTTGTATTTTGGCTATTAGAAAAATTGCTAAAAAATTCTTGCAGATTCATTTTTTGCATGACAACTGTATTTTTTCTTACATTTTGATTTCTTACATTTTAGAAATTAAGACCTTTTAATCTTTTCAAAAACTTGCTATTTCAAAAATAAAATGTGTTCTTTTACATCCTCAATAACTTTTTATGAAACATTGTCCAAGTACATCATCACCCCCCCAACAATCTCAAATTCAAGAAATTTACTTCCCTCTGAACACGTTTTCTGAAAAGCTGTCCCCTCCCCCAGAGTCATTTTTTTCTAAGCAGTTTCCTGAGACCCTGGTCTAGATTAGCCCTCTATTATAATGTCTCATCACACCTTTCACTTCTCCTTCATGGTATTTTTCATTATTGTAATCATATAGTTCATTGTATGAGGATGTGTTTAACTCTGCTAGCCTGTTTACATCACAAGGACAGGAACCCTGTCTGCTAATTCAGCACGGTGTCCACAGTAACAAACACAATGCCTAGCAAAAAACATGCATTCAAAACACTTCTTGAATAAATGAAAAGACTTGTAGATTTTAAGTGATTGTGGACTAACAAGTCCACCATCTCATGTGGGCAAGAAATATGATTTAATTTTCTATATTCTGAGTCCCTATTCTACAGGGCTGGCAGAAATTTTAATTTCAGTCATATTGAGGGGTTTCTACATCTTGCCTACCTCACTACCTGCTAAGCCAAAGTTACTGGATCCTACAAAAGACCAAAGCACTGAGGGTGGAATCGGTCATGTGCCCAGATGTCATCTGTCCACTGTTCCTTACTGCATGGTCTCTTTAGGTCTGTGGCTGTTCGCAGCTTCTACAACATGTCTGGGACACTTGAACCTTCTCACAAGGCTGCCTGCACAAAGGTCTGCATCCATAAATCAAAACATTCAGCCATTTCTTTTTAGGCCTTGCCACTTTCACAGACAGTGCAAAGAACAGTGGATTCTTTCTGCACAGCTGATCCACGGTCATCTCTTTCTCTCTCTTCCCCACCAGCCAATGGAGCCTATTCCATGAAACCACCAACCTTATTTCTTGACTAACTAAAAACTCATAGAAAAATGGGCAAAAATTATGAGGGCAGTTATGAAGACATGCACATAAAAGTAAATACAAATAGTTCTTAAACATATGAAACAATGTTAAACCTCACTCACAATAAGATAAAAAACAAATAAAAATTATGAGATACCATTTTTAACATCAAAATGGACTCTGCTATTCTTGTCTTATGCAAAAGAATATATTGCTGGGGGTGAAGAGGAGATATAGATCGGCCCTACATTAGGGTAGATAAAAGCTGTCTGAAAATTCCTTGTCCCCAGTTGCCAGGTCCTCCTAGACCAAGTGTCACACATATAAGTTGATAAAAGAAATTTTCAGATATTGAGATATAGGGAAGTCATTCTGGCTTAACTTGAATTTTATGTTAACTAAATTAGCCTGTTTGTGGCCTATCAAACATACTTTGTACATCTGCTTTAATTATTAGACAAAAGGATACATTGACCAAAAGTAAAGAATGTCCATGTTAAAAAATAAAGATTAAATGTCTCTCTTCCTGGGTTGCCAATGCTTGTACTCCTTCGATAAGACTCCCTTCCCAGGCACCAAGGCCATACTGACTTGCTGTGTACATGCTGGTCTGTTTTTTGTTTGCTCGTTTGTTTGTTTTTGAAACCTTGAAGAAATGTAACCCTGACTTGTTTAATGTTCTTTGCTCTGACAAGATATAAAACTGTACTGGAAACCATGCTTCTCTGGGAGCAGTTTCTCAGAGTATCTGGGAAGCAGGCTTCTGGGCCAGTCTTCAGTTTGGCTCAAATAAAACTCTTTTCTATTCTTATTATTGATTATTTTCATCCACATGACTGGGTGTAGTCAGCAGGAGATCAGAAAAACCCACCTGAGGTCACCTGGAGTCTACTTTGTATTGGTACTCGGTACCAGGAACGGACCTCCTTTTTTTTTTTTTTTTTTTCCTGCGTGTGGGGGAGCACATGGAGGGGGGAAGCATGGACCTCTTTGAGCCCCCCCTGGCTTCAGAGCACTCTTCAGGTAATTCAGTGAGTTTTCCCTGATATCTGGATCTCCTTATATTAAGTGATGGTCCATGACTTTTATTTGAGCTGTTACCTTAAGACTTGGAGTCTTAAGGGGGTACCAATACAAATCCTAGGCAGAGGACCTGGGGGAAATTCCTAGGCAGAGGACCTAGGAGGAATTTCTAGGCAAGGGACCTAGAGGGAATTCCCAGGCAGGAAGGCCTGGAAGGAATTTTGGAGTGAATGGGGTTGGCTGATTTTTTATGTAGCTTAAAATTGGAAATTTAAATTTAGATTTGTACTTTATAATAAAATAAAGCTAAAAGAAAATGGGAGATGGTGCTTCTAAAGCCTCCCAGCTCCCAGACAGGCAGCCCCCACTGGAATTCTGGCTAGCTTCTACAATTGGCATGGAGCCAATTACTGCAAGTACTTTTCAAACCTTACATTGGCCAAGATGAAACTTTATTTTTTTGACATTCCAAAACTGATTTTTGCATGCACAATTAAATACAGCTGGCTTGATAAAAACATCTTTTCAAAATTCTGACCCTGAGAGAGAAAAGTACTCCTAGGAGAAAGCTTGACATTAACTTTAATCACGTCCTTGAAGTAAAAACATAGCCCACGTTTGGCCTTGGGTTAATTGGTAGAACTTCAAGCCAAGGAAAACAACTGGAAAGAGGCTTTTTGAACTCAAGTAAGTAAATTTAACTTATTTCAACCGTTATTTTTGGTTTTGCATTTGCCAGGCAAATTGCCATGACACGTGCAGACATGATTCCCTATCTTTCCATTTGCGAGTTGTTTGTTTTTAAACAGAGAGATCCTTGTTTGGAAAAAATTGAAAAGAAAAATAGTTGGACTTCATCTTTTTTTTTTTAACATCTTTATTGGAGTATAATTGCTTTTCAATGGTGTGTTAGTTTCTGCTTTATAACAAAGTGAATCAGTTATACATATACATATGTCCCCATATCTCTTCCCTCTTGCATCTCCCTCCCTCCCACCCTCCCTATCCCACCTCTCTAGGTGGTCACAAAGCACCGAGCTGATCTCCCTGTGCTATGCGGCTGCTTCCCACTAGCTATTTTACGTTTGGTAGTGTATGTATGTCCATGACACTCTCTCACTTTGTCACAGCTTATCCTTCCCCCTCCCCGTATCCTCAAGTCCATTCTCTAGTAGGTCTGCATCTTTATTCCCATCTTGCCCCTAGGTTCTTCATGACCATTTCTTTTTTTTTTAGATTCCATATGTATGTGTTAGCATACGGTATTTGTTTTTCTCTTTCTTTCTTACTTCACTCTGAATGACAGTCTCTAAGTCCATCCACCTCGCTACAAATAACTCAGTTTCATTCCTGTTTATGGCTGAGTAATATTCCATTGTATATATGTGCCACATCTTCTTTATCCATTCATCTGTCGAAGGACATTTAGGTTGCTTCCATGTCCTGCCTATTGTAAATAGAGCTGCAATGAACATTTTTATACATGACTCTTTGAATTATGGTTTTCTCAGGGTATATGCCCAGTAGTGGGGTTGCTGGGTCTTATGGTAGTTCTATTTTTAGTTTTTTAAGGAACATCCATGCTGTTCTCCATAGTGGCTGTATCAATTTACATTCCCACCAACAGTACAAGAGGGTTCCATTTCCTCCACACCCTCTCCAGCATTTATTGTTTGTAGATTTTTTGTTGATAGCCATTCTGACTGGCGTGAGATGATACCTCATTGTAGTTTTGATTTGCATTTCTCTAATGATTAATGATGTTGAGCATTCTTTCATGTGTTTGTTGGCAGTCTGTATATCTTCTTTGGAGAAATGTCTATTCAGGTCTTCAACCCATTTTTGAACTGGGTTGTTGGATTTTTTGATATTGAGCTGCATAAGCTGCTTGTAAATTTTGGAGATTAATCCTTTGTCAGTTGCTTCATTTGCAAATATTTTCTCCCATTCTGAGGGTTGTCTTTTCGTCTTGTTTATGGTTTCCTTTGCTGTGCAAAAGCTCTTAAGTTTCATTAGGTCCCATTTGTTTATTTTTGTTTTTATTTCCATTTCTCTAGGAGGTGGGTCAGAAAGGATCTTGCTGTGATTTATGTCATAGAGTGTTCTGCCTATGTTTTCCTCTATGAGTTTGATGGTGTCTGCCCTTACATTTAGGTCTTTAATCCTACCCTTTTCTTTTTGTCCCATAGGCATTTGATTTTGCTCTTTGTGTGTATGTTTGCATTCGTCTTGTGTATAAGTGTGCCAGCTATGGGAAACTCAAATTCGTTTCCTGAATGCAGTTCCTTGAGGTACATTCTCCAGAATTGGACTGCTTTCAGTTACTAACCAATGAAATGTAAAAAGATTATTTTCCTTTGTAATACGGCCTGGCCATAATACTCCCTAAATTAAATTTTAAGATGAAGCTATGAGATCTCTGTCTGTCTGGATACATGTATGTCTCAGTATGTGTCTTTGTCTTTGGAAAATACTATTGAGGTTAATCTGTAAATGAGCTCTATTTAATTGGCTTAAAGAAAAGTAAGTGCTTACAAACCAAACATTTCTAATTACAGAGAAACTAAACTAAATAAATTTCAGCTTCATGTGATCTGGAGAATATTCAGTATTAAATTAATGCCTGGTATTGAAATTAGTTTAAGTTTGTTGTTTAAGTTTGTTAATTAATACAGACATATCTTTAGAATCATCAACATTAAGTATAGTACTTTTATTGTACTTGGGTTTACTGAAAGTCAGTAAGTTCATACTATATCTGTTGAAAATTTGTCAGCAAGAAAATTAACCTGGTATGGGATAAAAGCTTTTTTTTTGTTTTTTTTTTGCGGTACGTGGGCCTCTCACCGCTGCGGCCTCTCCCGTTGCAGAGCACACACTCCGGACGCGCAGACTCAGCAGCCATGGCCCACGGGCCCAGCCGCTCCGCGGCACGCGGGATCTTCCCGGACCGGGGCACTAACCCGTGTCCCCTGCATCGGCAGGTGGACTCTCAACCACTGCGCCACCAGAGAAGCCCGGATAAAAGCTTTTGAGTAAACACTGGGAATAATTATGTTTTAGAAATGTCTACTTAAAAATAGTTTTTCCAGATTTTTGGTAACTTAAAACTTTAAAGTTTTGCTAAATTAAATGATGAGAATTCATTGAAGGTCTAGGTCATTTTAATTAGGATAGGATAAAATACTGGAACATTAATTGTTGAATAAATCTAAGTTTACCTACTTTTGTCTTCTTACGAGAGGGAAACTATAGATGTTTGGGTTTATTAAACATGCAACTTATACCACATAAAAGAGAAATTATGCTATGAGAAAAATGTATTTAGAGGTTATGGAATATGTTCTTAAGTTTGCTAATCAGAAAATGCTGATATAACAAACAGTTCAATTACTTGTTTCTTGGTTTTGTTAAGGCTTTACAGGTTAAAAATTATAATATGTAATTAAAGCTACTAAAATAATAAGGGAAACATTTCAGTGTGTAAAGAAAGTAGAATCTATGTTGTTGGTGATAGAAGATATGAAGAATGGAAATATACTTGTTGGGGAAAAAAAGGAATTTTGTATGTGGTCAGGATTGATTAAGATTACATTGAAGTTAATTAAATACATGAATTTTGTTATTAACAGTAAGCTATTGCAAGACTAGAATTTGGTTTTCTCCCTCTATTAAGAAAACAAGGTTTTCTTGGAATGCTGCTTTTGATAACAGATCATGTGAATTTCTTTGCCTTTAAGTGATTTGTACTTGATTTTAAAATCTTTTCTTACTTTGGTTGAGTGAATAAGTATTATTTCACAATGACATGATTCTATTTGACCAAATTTTTTGAAGTTTTTGACAAACTCCTGAATTTCAAATTCTAATTAAAGTTCTTCTGAGCTCCAGCTAACTTTGGGATGCTTCACAGGGCCCGTGAGGCATCTCAGAAAAAGTATTAAACTAACTAGGATTATTTGGTAGATTAAATTATAGGGGAAACATTGTCAAATAAAAGGTAACATTAAGCCCTCTTTAAGTTATGTCTATATAAATATATCTTATAGATGTTCCAGAAATTATATGGAATTCCAGAAATTCTTATATGTTCTGACATAAAATGTTATCTGTCATCAAAATTGAGGCTCACACTAAAGGGATTGAACCTACTTTCATTCAAAGGCAGCAAAAACAGAATCTGTAAGATTATGGCACATGTAAAGTCTATTCTGCTTCTACAAAAAAAATTAACCCCTCATTGTCAGACTTTTGCCATCCTGATGTCCTTGTAGCATGGCAACAGTCTGCTCCTAAATCAGAGATATTAAGATGGATAAACAAATAGCTGTAAATTAAACAATCAGGGCTATGGGAAATCTACAATGGCTCTCTGGCAAACTCCATTTTTTTATTTGATGGGTTAAAGGCTTCCCGTGCTGCAAGACTGATGCATTTACAATGAAAAAAGAAATGGTCAAAAAAGTGTTTTCTCCTTGGCGTATACTTTTCTACAATCTCCAGTGACCAAGGCACCCACTTCAATGGATAAATCATAAAAGCCTTAACAAAAACCCTCACAAACTTCTTGAAATTATCAGTCACTATCATCCTCAATCATCAGGCAAGGTCGACAAAACTAATGGAAAAACTGGACTCGAATGAAACAAGAATTAACAACACAGGATTGAATGAATTGATAAATGTGATTCTAATTCTTACGACTTTTTGTCTGAAATATTACTGGCTTTTAATCTTTGTTTTTCAGAGATAAGGGAACCTTTCACTTAAGCTCATTATGACTTACAGCAATTTGGTAAATTATACCTTTGTAAACAGAATTGAAGCATTTATCTTTTCTCTCTGCCTGATCCCTTCAGAATTTGGAAGCTCTTAGGTTCCTAACAGCCTTTCCAGGTAAGTAAATAAGGCCACTTCCTGGCAGACGCAGGAACCTCAAGATATTTTGGAACTCAAGAAGAGAGGAATCCACCTAAATCTGCAGATATTGCAGGTAGAATCTAATGGCATGGCTTTCCCGGCCTTGAGAGGGGCTTTTTAAAAGTTCAATCTGAGATCCCTTATGAAAAGTTCCAGCAAAGCGAAATTCTAAAGAGCCCATATGATCAATTACACTTATGTAAATAATCAGGCCAAGTATATTGAAACCAGACTAATTTTGCAAACAAATCAGCTTAATTTGACTCTATTTGTTAAAAACGAGGATCATTTAGAGAGAGAAATTATGTTTCAATAATATGCCTTTGTGGATTTGATTGTCTTCATATGTGGTATTAGAATTGATCCACCTTCCCAAGGATGGGCACATAAATATCTTAACAGCTGGCAAATAGGAGGTTTATGGTTATTGGGACATTATGCTATCTCATTAGCTATATAGAGGGAAACAGATGAACCTCCTGTTCTCCCCATTACAGAGTTAAAAGATCTATGTTATCAGGATACCAAGACACCTGGTGGCAAAGTCTTTTGGGAATCTTAATTCCTAGTGCAGGTGTATATGTAAGCAGGAATATGCTCAGAAATCTATCAGTCACCATTGGTTAAATAACCAAAGAGACTGAAGAAAGCATGGCAGTACAACAGACATCCCTAAATTCCTTAGCCCAAGTAGTATTAGATAACAGAATTGCCTTAAATTTTCTGCTGGCTGAACAAGGAGGTGTTTGTGCTATTGCTCATACTACTTGCTGTAGTTATATCAATACCTCTGGAGAAGTTGAGACACGCCTAGAAAGAATGTCTCAAAAGCAAAATGGTTACAAGATGAAAGAAAAACTGACCCTTTCAATGACTTGTTTAGTTGGCTCCCTTCAGGAACAGGCAATTTTTTTTCTCTGCTTTACAAATAATTATCATTTTCATAATACGTATTGTTATTATTTTCCCAGCTATCAAGCTACTCATGATGTGTATCACCGCTTGCTTCAAGTCTACTGCTAATAAAAGCTCACGTACAATGTTTGTGTGACAATTCAATATGGTTGATAAAATGTATAGCCAATGAAATTCTTCCCTGTCAATATATCTTTGTACTTATCCATTATACTCAGTTAATTCCTGGGACTTCCCTGGTGGTGCAGTGGTTGAAAGTCTGCCTGCCAATGCTGGGGACATGGGTTCGATCCCTGGGCCATGAAGATCCCACATGCCGTGGAGCAACTAAACCCGTGCGCCACAACTACTGAAGCCCACGTGCTCTAGGGCCCGTGTGTTGCAACTACTGAGCCCGCATGCTGCAACTACTAAAGCCCGCAAGCCTAGGGCCTGTGCTCCACAACAAGAGAAGCCCCCGCTCCCCACAACTAGAGAAAGCCCGCACGCAGCAATGAAGACCCAATGCAGCCAATAAAAAATTTTTTTTAATTAAAAAAAAATTAATTCCCCCCACGACTCACTAGGTAACTCTATTCCTCAAAAAAAGGAAAGAGGTAGACTTAGCACCAAGGGACAGGATGGAGCCGGAGCAGCAAAAATTCCACCCCTGCCTCGAGGAACAAATTTTGATCATCCGTGCTTCCTATTGAAAGATTTATGGTCAAAAGGGGGGAATTGAAAAAAGAAATTTTCACATATGGAGATATAGGGAAGTCATTCTGGCTTATACATGAGTTAACTTGAAATTTATGCTAACTAATATAGCCAGTTTGTGGCCTATCAATTGTACATCTGCTTTAATTATTAGACAAAAGAATACACTGACCAAAAGTAAAGAATGTCCATGTTAAGAAGAAAGATTAAATGTGTCTCTCTCTGGGACACCAATACTGCTACTGCTTTGATGATAAGACTCCCTTCCCAGGCACCAAGGCCATACTGACTTGCCACATATGTGCTGGTCTGTTTTTTGTTTTTTGAAATCTTGAAGAAATGTAACCCTGACTTGTTTAATGTTCTTTGTTCTGACAAGATATAAAACTGCTGGAAACCACACTTCTCTGGGAGCAGTTTCTCAGAGTAATCAGAAAACTCGTTTCTATTCTTATTATTGTTTATTGATATTTTTGTTGACAAAGTGAAGAGACCTTCAGACAACTCTGTCCTCACAGCCATATATCTGCAAATATACAGGAAACCCCAGGCAGGAACTACCCAGCTGAGCCCATCAACCCCAGAACAGTGAGAAATAATAATAAGTGGTTGGGGCTTCCCCGGTGGTGCAGTGGTTGAGAATCTGCCTGCCAATGCAAGGGACATGGGTTTGATCCCTGGTCTGGGAAGATCCCACATGCAGCAGAGCAACTAGGCCCGTGCACCACAACTATTGAGCCTGCGTGCCACAAGTAATGAAGCCTGCATGCCTAGAGCCTGTGCTCCACAACAAGAGAAGCCACCACAATGAGAAGCCCATGCACCGCAACAAAAAGTAGCCCCCGCTGGACGCAACTAAAGAAAGCCCACGTGCAGCAAAGAAGACCCAACGCAGCCAACATAAATAAATAAATTTATTTATTTAAAAAATATAATAAATGGTTGTTTTAAGTCACTAAGTTTGGAGTGGTTTGATACATAACAATAGATAGCTAGAATACACCTCTTGGGAGTGTAATTTGACAATATTCATCAAACTTTTAATCAATACATGCTATCACCTAGAAACTTTATGTATTTATCCTACAGATATTTTGGAGCACATATATGCATTGTACCTTTGTTTACTATAGCAAAAGACTAGAAACAATCTAAATATCTCTACAGAAAACAGGTTAAATACATTCTGGCACACTGAAACAATAGAATACACAGCTATTAAAAGGAAAGAGGAACCACATTACATACTAATATGGAATCCTACAGAATAATTACCAAGTGATTCATTAACTTCACAGCAAGGTGAAGGACAATGTGTTTAATAGGCTATCATTTGTATGATAAAAAAGAACATGCATATATATATATATATATATATATGTTTGTAAATGCATGAAATATCTCTAAAAGGATACTGAAGAAAATGGGTAACAACAATTGCATCTGGGAAGGGGACTTGGACACCTTAAGGACAAGAAGTGAGAGAAAGATTTGATTTTCACTGTAAACTTTTTCAATTCTGTACAATGAGTGTGTATATATTACCTATTCAAATAACTTGTTAATAATATCTTTATGATCAAGTCACACTAGTACAATATTCTCAATTTAAAGATTAGAAAACTAAGCTCAGAAAGTGATCTGTTCACATCTGAAAGGTAGCCAGTGACAGAACCATGTCTAGAAATTATGCCTGCCATGGAACTCTTTCCTTGGACAGAATCCTTTGAGCTTATACCTTTTTAGTAAGCCCGTTCTCTTTTAGCATCTCCAAGAAGTACATTTTTTTCCTCAGTTTCAGCCTGTTTCTACTTCCAGACTAAGTTCCTCAGGACTAAATATGTGTGTGGTGTATTTCTTTCCTATCTGCTGAACAAATTACAACAAATTTAGTGTCTTGAAACAACACAAATTTCTTATCTTACAGTTCTGAAGGTTAGAAGTTCAAAACGAGTCTTCAAGGTATTGGCAGGGCTGCGTTCCTTCTGGAGGCTCCAGGGGAGAATCCATCTCCTTGCATTTTCCAGCTTCTAGAGATGGTCTATATTCCCTGTCTCATGGCCCTCTTCCTCCAACTTCAAAGTGCATTTCCCCAAGTTCTGCTTCCATTGTGCCATCTCCTTCTTCTGCTTTTGATCCTCTTGCCTCCCTCTTTTAAGAACCTTTATGATTATAGACATAGCTAACAAACTTATGGCTACCAAAGGGGAAAGGGGGTTGGGGGAGAGATAAATTAGGAGTTTGGGATTAACATATACACACTACTGTATATAAAATAGATAACTACTACTACTGTATAGCATAGGGAACTATACTCAATATTTTGTAATAACCTATAGGGAAAAGAATTTGAAAAGGAATATATATGTATATGTATACATACATATATCCATATATATGAATCACTGTGCTGTATACCTGAAACTAACACAATACAGTACTATACTTCAATTTAAAAACATATTATACAGCAGAAACAAACACACCATTGTAAAGCAATTATACTCCAATAAAGATGTTAAAAAAGTAAAACATAAAAAAATCAAAACATATATTATATATATATAAAATGGGAATGAGATGTTATGATTTTGAGGTTGATCTCCCAGATAAGTGCCTCATCTATTGCTTTTATATATTTTCAATAAAAGACAAGTATTAACAACAAAAAAAAGAAGCCTTGTGATTACATTGGACCTACCTGGATATCTCAGCATCATTTTTCCATCTCAAGATCCTTAACTATCACATCTGCAAAGTCCCTTCTATGATGTAAAGTAACAGTCACAGGTTCTAAGGATTAGGACATGAACATCTTTGGGAGGCCATTGTTCAGCCTATCACATTAGCTCTAAATCTGAGGCATGTATCCTAAACTGTCTCAGTTTCTTCATCTATAAAACAGGAATAACAGCACTACCTATTTTGTATGGTTATTGTGCAGATTATAACAATTACATATTTAAAGAGCATAGAAGACTGCCTGACACATTGTAATCTCTGGATATATGTTATATATAACATCTTTTTATATATATAACATGTGTATGTTATTGTTTTAGTGAGCTCTAGTTGTCTGGTATATTAGAGACTTTCATCAAGAGTCTAATGATCTCTTCTCTCTTCCTTTAGACCTAACATATGCTGAGGATACAGAAGAGAGACTTTTTTTTTGGTACGCGGGCCTCTCACTGTTGTGGCCTCTCCTGTTGCGGAGCACAGGCTCCGAACGCTCAGGCTCAGCAGCCATGGCTCACGGGCCCAGCCGCTCCGCGGCATGTGGGATCTTCCCGGACCAGGGCACGAACCCGTGTCCCCTGCATCGGCAGGTGGACTTTCAACCACTGTGCCACCAGGGAAGCCCAGAAGAGAGGCTTTTGCTTTATTTTAGCAAAACTCTAACAAACTCAGTGTAAGGGGAAAAAAGATAGCACATTCAGCAGATGAATAAAATTAATTTAGGATACTAGTTGACATTTTATATAGTCTTCTTCATTTGTGCTTCTGCAAGTACATAACATAGTGAATCTTTGCAATCGATCTAAAGTATTTACTAAGAATTTGGGGGGAATTTACTACATGCAAGGCCTAGTGCAATGGGGATAAAAAAGGTGGAAATAGCAGGTAATCCTGGATTTTTACAGCTGAGATTAGTGAGTCTTTTTTTAAAAACATTTTTTTAAAATAAATTTTATTTATTTGTTTTGGCTGTGTTAGATCCTCTTTGCTGCCCACGGGCTTTCTATAGTTGCGGGAGCAGGGGCTTCTCACTGCAGTGGCTTCTCTTGCTGTGGAGCACGGGCTCTAGGCACACCGGCTCAGTAGTTGTGGCTCACGGGATTAGTTGCTCCGCGGTATGTGGGATCTTCCCGGATCAGGGCTTGAACCCATGTCCCCTGCATTGGCAGATGGATTCTTAACCACTGCGCCACCAGGGAAGCCCAATAAGTGAGTCTTAAGGAGACCAACTTGCAAAGTGCTACATAGCCAGAATTGGAGCGGAGACTGTGGCTCAGGAGATGAACTATAAACAGGAAAAAAATGGAAAAGTAATACACTGTGCTACACAATATTATATGTGCTAAATGAATAGTTAGGGACTTTGAATTGGGGAGAACTCTTGTCAGACGGGTTGATCAGAAAAGGCATAGTTAAAGGAATGTGTACATTTTGGATAGAAACAGAGTAAACGGGGCGGGGGGGGAAGGTAATTTTGAGTGTGAGCAAAGACATAGAATAAAATATCCCTGACCTGTGCTGCAGAAAGTTTGCACTTACTATTTATTTGTAATGGAGAGCAAACAGCTTCTCATGTAAGCATGCACAACAGGATGGGTGTTGTCGGGGAGAACTCTTGGGGGCAGGCATTTGCCCCGCCCCCTTCCACAGAGCAGGGTGATGTGCACATGATGTTCCATTAGCCAAGCCACTCCTGACAGGCGGGGAAGAAGCCAAGCAGCTGTGGCTACAATAGACCATTTGAGAAGAGGGCAGAGACAGAATCGTCTTTCTCAAAAAGCTTGAGACATCATGTGAGTCTGCTTCCTGATATTACAAATATAGATATCTGCAACACAGAGCTCAGCATGAAAGCCAAGGCTCTGGAAGTTTAATGACTAATCTTTGGGAGATATCTGTGGAAATTACTACAATTATTGGACATTTCAAATGTTCCAAGCCCCGTGCTATCACCCACTTTACATAAATATTAAGTCCTTTTAATAACCCTCTGAGGTAGACATTATTATGCCCATTTTACAAAATGAGAAGCCAGAAGAAAAAAGCCAAGAATTTAGTGCCCATTGTCTACATAGCTGCCCTGAGCCCCACACATTTTCCAACCATAATAACCTCTCACCAATCAGTGGAAGATACCAGCAAAAAGAAGCAAATTCTTTTCCGGTTTCTGGTTTTGTTTCTTGAAAAATACTGCAAGGTATTTCTGTGAACTGACTAAAAGTCCCAGAAAAAGCAGAAATGTACTAATAATAATTTGTTAAGTAATCTCTATATTGAGCGATATCAAAACTGAAACTAGATCCCTTTACAGCTATATGTGAGAAGTTAGCAAAGAGTGGGGAGAAGGGAAGACGGCTTTTCTTTTCCATCTCCTTCCTTCAATTAGATAAGGCTTAAAGCAGGCAATGCTTTGAGGGACATAGTCTCAGGAAGTCATAAAGCCCAATAAATTGGAAAGGTTTGGGGTAGACTGCAGAGGAAATGTCAGAAAGGATTGTCCTATTTCCAGGAAGAAACAGCTGTGCACAAGTGGGTACCCTTGTCCCCATTAGTTCTGTCACATCTAAGAGGGCCCAGAATATCTGGGCCATCAGCTTATTGACCACTGCCTTCTGATGCTTAAAGAAATGAAAGCGTTGTCTATGAATAAATGTGTTTAACTGAATTTAAAGTTTCAATCAAATTCTTTTCTCTCCCCACCCCAAAACAGAAATTCCCCAACTTTATGGCTTCGTGGCACGCATAGTGTCTCAGTAATTTTTCACAGTGCCCTAGGCCAAAGGAAACACCTAATGGTTAGGTTCATTAAGTAGTTAGGGCCAAACAATTTGATAAATATTTATGTGATATCAATGTAGTAGCCATTTGAAAAATGATACACATAAACTAAAAGAAAAAATATTATCACTTTGCTCCGAAAGGACCACAATTACTTACTAATGGTACATGTGTGCTGGTTGAGCACCGTACAACGTCTCAAACCTTGGAACCAGATTGGATATCACCTCCCTTTTTCCCTAGTTACATATTGATTCTCTTGGGATCATTGCTTTTTATCACAGCAATGGCTGAAAACCATAAAGTTATTATGTAACAGGAAGGAATGTAGCATGTTCTAATGTTGAAACTGTGAACTGTCTCAAACTAGAAATTTGCACAGATGTCACTGTGATCCCTTGAAAAACCAAAATATTCCACTGAACCCTTGTGAGTTTGAGGGTATTGAAGAACATAGTCTGAGAACTGTAATGGCCCTAAGCTATGGAATTTGAACTCTCAGAAAAGTAAGTCAGGTGGAACTCCTCCATTTTCTAAATATTTGTTCAGTTGCCCTGGAGAGACCTGTTCTGGAGGGAGACTAGAAAAGGAAGTAGTACCCAAGTGCTAAGATCCACCAGTGCTAGTCTCTTGGACTGCTCCTTAGGGAATTCACTGTTTCCCAGAATCTTCCCTGCCAATCTCTCAGAAGAAAAATGCTGCCCCTTACCACTGTCTATCATTAACATGGCTAGTTTTGAAATGTACTTTGTGGCTCCCACTAGGAAAAGCAATAAGATTTTTCATTCATACAGATCCTTTCGTGTAAGACACACCTTGATGTTATGGAAAGAGAACTAGATTTATAGATAATTGGATTGGGGCCCTGTTTCTACTACATACTAAATAACCTTGGGCAGGTTACTTACTGTTTCCAAACTTTAGTTCTGAAGATAATCCCTGCCATGTGCAATGCAATATTTTAATAATAACTGTATAACACATTTGAATAAAACATTGTTTCTCAAACTCAATGTGCATAAGAATCCCCTGAGGGCCATTATGAAAATACAGATTCCCTGGGCTCCACTCTCATTGTAATATAGCAGGTCTAGAGTGGCACCCAGGAATTTGTCCTTTTAACAAGCATACCACCCAAGATGATATAAATTCAGGTATGACAAGTTGAGAAATATTAAAAGATGTTTGTTTAAACACTTGCAGATATATAACAATTTCATCCCCTCGATAACTTTTAAAGTAAGTAGGACTGGTATTGTCTTCATTTTATAGATGAAGAAACTGAGACTTTAAAAGATGACAGTGGCACCCCAGATCTTCTCTATAGGTAGGCCTGTAATGATCAGAGGGATTGAATTTATCTTATGCATAAAATATGTATATGTCATGCAGTTCACTAAACTGTATATTCCTTGAGGACAGCAAGTCTTAATCATTTTTATATCTCTGGTACTTGACAAAGAACCTCAATGAATGTTTAATTTTAAAAAAACCTAATTTTTGAATTTATTGTATATATAGAAATATCTAATATTTCAAACAAAGCATACTTTGAAACATTTTCAGTTTTTCTCAAATCAACAAAAGTCCTGAAAAAAAAAAAAACCTCAGGCTACAGTTTTCACAAAATATAAATCTTTCTTTGTTTCCTAATAGCTGAGCTAAAAGTAACTTTCTCACAGTTGGGGAAGGATGATGAGGTCACCCAGTTCCACCCTGCAATGGAATGCCCACTTGTTGCTTGTTCAGGGAACTGATGATGCCAACAATCCTTTGTCTTTGGTATAATCAGACTCTGAAGTTCGTTCAGGCCTCTCGGTTCAGGCTGCCAACACTGGCAGCGTCGTTTCCAGATAACTGACCTCAGTTCTGCTGACTCAGTAAGTCAACTCCCAGAGTCAGACAGGACCCCTATTCAGATGGGACAAGTTTCTTAACCCTTTTTTTGGGGGGGGTGGGGGGGAGTTATGAAACCCTTTGAAATAGAAGGGGATTCATGTGAACCCTGAAGCCAATGTCAGTGGACAGCTAAAATAAGATTTTTAAACTATTTTGCAAAACCAAGTATTTTATTTTCCCTCTTATAAAATATTTTCTACTGAGAATGATTTAACTTGGGTAAGGTATGGCTTTAGGGTTTATTTAATAAACTGAGAGACAACAGCGTGATTTTTGACACTCATTATGACTCAAAACATAGTTTATTCAACAGCAGCTTGTTCATGGCTATTCTTTTCATTCTATTATTGACAATGGAACATTTGGGGAAAGCTTGTATTCCCATAAAAGTTAAACACGAGTTAAAATGGAAAGAAATTTGGTGTGGAAGTTTGTATAATGACAGTATTTATTGGAAAGAAAATTGCATAATATAATTTTATTTCCATGAAACAAGCTATCACAAATCTCACACTTGAGACTCAATATAAAATGTTAATTATCAAGGGTTATAATCTCATACATTTAAAGGCAACACTATATGTTGAATTATGGAATAAGCAGAGCCTCTCTCCATCTGGTTCTAGAGTCAAGGCAATGTCTTGACCATCATATTTGGAAGTGTCTTTGACATCACAATATCTCAAAATACAATAGCACACACAGAGTGTCCTCAAGCACTTTCTTGGTAAAACCAGTTTGGAAACTTTTATCTTACACACAAGGCATGTTTCTCTTTTGTAATACAGCACCCTGTGAAGATTCAGAAGGCCAGGATGGATTATACCTTGTGTGGTATTTCTAGATCAGAGGTGAAATAACAAAGGAATATCAATGTATTATAAAGCTTATAAAGATAAGATATTTAATCAAGCTGTCGTTGAGGCAAATTATAGTGATTCACCCCAAAGCATGCTATTTCCTCTGGTAAATATTATCATTTCATCAATTTCACAACCAGGAAATCCAAGCTTTGGAAAATGTAAATAACTTTCCCCATATCACCTAAACAGGGATGACGAAACAAACTGCCGTATGACTCCATATTCTAATACCACACTGACTCCAATAACTTTCCTTAACTGAATGTATGTTAAAAATACTATTGTTTAGCTAATTCAGATACTATAGGAAGCAACGTCAATGTGAATAATACAGAGTGTGAACGGAAGAAAATTTTACTTAAACTTTGGAATATGCCTATGTTTGGATATGGGTGTTGCTAATGTTCTGGAAACTGTCCCCAAAGCCAGGATAGGTAATTAGCTATCTTGATTTTGGAGCAAACCTCATACTTCTTTCTTTCCCTTTCAATGACTTTTGGATTTGAAATTTCCAAACCACAAAAGGAGATTAATGTACTTATGGAGATAAAAGAACAGATTTGAAATCATGATTATCTGAAATACCTGGTTGCTGTTTTTATAAAAGATAGTTTAGGGGTATAAACAGGAATGGTGATAATATTAACAGAGGAGCTATTAGAACTGAGCAGATGACAATGTCATGAGAAAGTTAAAGGCAAGATTTATTTGGGATAAGTCTGTATAGTTCATGCATTCATAGCTGATACTTTTAGTGACAACATCCCTTGCTATTTCCATATCACCAAGGAGACAGAAAAACACTTGGAACTAAAAAGGCAGCTCAACTAATTAATTTGTAATGGTGCTTTCAAACTGAATGTTATATTCTGAGTTTCTGAAAGAATTACACTTTGTGGTCAGCTAAAGATTTTGGAAAGGACTACGCATATTAAACATTCTGACAAATATTTTCCAATTTACATGGTTTAAAAATCACTAAAATGCCTGCAACATCTGATAACAAGGAAAATCTAAGAGTAAAAACTATTTTATTCAATATACGGTTATGATTTTCATTGAATAAAATAAAATATCAAATAATATGAAATCAATAACACAAGTAGTATATACTTTTAAAAAATTTATAAGTAATTTTAAAAAAGAAAATGTAAGATTCAATATACTGAAAGGTAAACAACGAAAACAAAACCCAGGACTTCCCTGGTGGTGCAGTGGTTAAGAATCTGCCTGCCAATTCAGGGGACATGGGTTCGAGCCCCAGTACGGGAAGATCCCACATACGACAGAGCAACTAAGCCCATGCGCCAAAACCACTGAACCTGCGCTCTAGAGCCCACAAGCCACAACTACTGAGCCCACGTGCCACAACTACTGACACCCACGTGCCTAGAGCACATGCTCGACAACAAAGAGAAGCCTCCATGATGTGAATCCTGTGCACTGCAATGAAGAGTAGCCCCTGCTCGCAGCAACTAGAGAAAGCCCACGCAAAGCAACGAAGACCCAACACAGCCCAAAATAAAATGAATTAATTAAAAAAAAAATAGACTGAGCACAGCAGGCATAATAGAGCCAGGCCATGCCTGCCCAAATTGGGGAAACTAAACAAAACAAAACCCAAGCCACCTTAACACAAACAATGGTAACTTAAAAAAAACTTTTACCTTGTGTAAAATAGGTACAAAATATTTGTTGTTTATAATTTACTTCTTATTGCTGTAGTAGCAATTTAAAAATATAATATTATTAAGGTAATATTTAAATATTAAATGTTTTAACATGAAACTATTCTGCCTTTTAAAAGATATTTATAGTAAAGGAGCACTTCATTCCCCTCACAACTAATATATCATAATTTTTCTAAAACTGTGTCTCTTTACTTTTCAGAACAGTAACAGTTGAATTCAAATCAAGATGAAGCAGGATCTGAAGGTTCTGGAGAACATAATAATAAAAATACACAACAAAATAATTTCACTTATTATGCAACTGCAGAACCAGGCCAAGTAAATATGCCGCATCAACCAGAAATTTCATGCAGTAGATATTACCTCTAGTTAACAGAGGAGGAAACTGAGCCTCAGGCCATGTATTTAGTGTGAAATCACTGGTGGTCAGTAGAAGAACTTTGAGGTCCATGATTTTAACCATTATATTTTCAGTTTGAAATAAAATATTAAATCTTCTCTATACCAAAGCAAAATTCAAATCTCTGAGTTTACAGATTCAATACCTAAAGAAAATATTTGCAGCCTGTAAGACAAATGATTTATTTCCCTTCTAAACAAATGACTCCTATAGGCAATGGAAATAATAGTCATAGATATAATCACTGCAGGGGAGGAAAAAATTTCTCCACTATCCTCTTAGAGTTTCCATCTGGGTCTAAGAATTAAACTGACATAAGACAGATTAACCCAAGAAAATCATACAAATTCTGTTACATTTTTACACATACATGGGAGCCTTCACAAGAGAATGAAGAAGTGACCAGAAGAGGAAGCACTTATACCTTTTAGACAAAGAAACAATAAATTTGTGAAGAATTGACAAGATAAAGGAGTTTGGCTGGGGTAGTAAATGGTGAAGAAGTAAGTAGGAAGATAAGGTGGGTTAGTTTAACAAAACTTGTTTGAACAGATTTCTTGACCCCAAATTCCTTGTCTCTGGTGAAAACGATGCCTTCCTTCCTCCTAGTACAGAGAGGTTACTTTTCACATGGGAGTTTTATCTCCTGCTTTCAGGAAGAAAAAGGAGGGTCAGAACGTCCTTTTTGCATCTGCTGTGTCTTAAACATCTTTAATTTAAAATAATCAATATGCAAAACTGACGTATTTGGGGGTAAAATGTTCTGGTTTCCTTTAGCAGGCAAGTCTAGGAACATAAATACAAATGGCCAATAAACACAAAATACTTAACCTCATTAATAAGTGGGGAAATGCAAATAAAAGTATAATACAACTTTATCAAACAGGCAAAAATTCAAAACATCACAATGGATAAAACGAGGCTTCTGTGTACTATTTTTTAGGAGTATAAGATAGTACCTGTAAAAGAAATACACATACCCTTCGATTCAGCAGGTCCATGTCTTAGTATCTCTCCAACAGAAATATTTTCATAAATAGGCAAGGATGCATGTTCAAGAATATTCTTTTTGTGTGTGTGTGTGGTACACGGGCCTCTCACTGTTGTGGCCTCTCCCGTTGCGGAGCACAGGCTCCGGACGCGCAGGTTCAGCGGCCATGGCTCACTGAACCAGCCGCTCCGCGGCATGTGTGATCTTCCCGGACTGAGGCACAAATCCGTGTCCCCTGCATCGGCAGGCGGACTCTCAACCACTGTGCCACCAGGGAAGCCCAAGAATATTCTTAATAACATTTTTAAACTATAAAGAATTAGAACGAATTTAAAGTAAATCAGTTGGGGACTAGTTAAACAAATTGTGCTACATTTTTTAACAGAATAAAATTCAGACTTTTAAAATAATGAAGTAGATGTATAAGCAGTAGAAGGATATCCATGATATGACACTGAATTTAAAAAGCAGATTGCAGTGTAGTATGTTAGTCATGACACAATTTGGCTAAAAAAAGAGATATGTATATCTGAATATTCATAAGTACAGATGTACTAGGATAAAAACTGAATTGTTAAAAATGGTTACATCTCGGGACTTCCCTGGTGGCGTGGTAGTTAAGAATCTGCCTGCCAATGAGGGGGACACAGGTTCGATTCCTGGTCTAGGAAGATCCCACAGGCCATGGAGCAACTAAGCCTGTGCACCACAACTACTGAGTCTACACTCTGGAGCCCACAAACGACAACTACTGAGTCCGTGTGCTGCAACTACTGAATCCCATGCTCTCTGGGGCCTCGTGCTGCAACTACTGGGCCTGCGTGCTGCAACTACTAAAGCCCGCATGCCTAGAGCCTGTGCTCCACAACAAGGGAAGTCACTGCAATGAGAAGCCTGTGCACAGCGATGAAGAGTAGCCCATGCTAGCCGCAACTAGAGAAAGCCTGTGTGCTGCAAAGAAGACAAAAAACAGCCAAAATAAATAAATAGATTGTAAAAAAAAAGAAAGTAATTATGCAAATGCTAATTAGATTTCTATAAAAAAATTAAAATGGTTACATCTCATAAGGGAAACTTGTAAGGAAAAGTAGGTAAGGAAGAAACATAATACATTTCAAAAGATTTGTTAATTTGTAATCATTTCCAACTTTTTAGATGAAAATGTTTCAGTCAAAAGGAGATAAGCATTTTAAGAAGTAAGAGAAGCACATCCCTAAAGAAGTTTGCATAGATAGAAGCTGACTTGAGAAAATCTCAAGGAGAAGGTGAAGTTTAAGGAAATGGAGTTCTCTGGAAACCACTCAGTCCAATTGCCTCTCAATTAAAAATTCTTCTTCCAACCCTAAAAACTGAAAGATGCAATATTTTGTTTGCTTGATTTTTTATTAGAATTATTGAAGTATATTTTATGTACAGTAAAATTGAACCAGTTTTAAGTACACAAACCTTGACAAGTGGTAGAGCACCACGCTATTATGTTTTAAGGCTCATCATTGCACCATAGCAAAGGATCTGATAATCCATCCTTTCCAAGCACATTTACACTTCAATGGAAGGCTGCTCAAGATGCTTTAACCCAAGGGGATGAAACTCTTAAGTGTCAGAATCCATCAAATCACTTTAAGTCAGCACAAATTGCCCATGACCAGGCTCCAGGCCATTCAGGAAGCAAGCTAGTAATTATCTGTGAGGTATCTAGCGTCTAGATAAGTACTCCAGAAAGTGGACATGGAGGGAACATACCTCAACATAATAAAGATCATATACTTCAACATAATAAAGGTCATATATTACAAACCCACATCTAACATCATTCACAATGGTGAAAAACTGAAAGCATTTCCACTAAGGTCAGGAACAAGACAAGGATATCCACCCTCATCACTCTTATTAAAACATAGTTTTGGAAGTCCTAGCCATAGCAATCAGAGAAGAAAAAGAAATAAAAGGAATACAAATTGGAAAAGAAGTAAAACTGTCATGCTTTACAAATGACATAATACTATACATAGAAAATCTGAAGGAGGCCACTAGAAAACTACTAGAACCAATCAATGAATTTGGTAAGGTTCCAGGATACAAAATTAATGCACAGAAATCTCTTGCATTCCTATACATTAATGACAAAAGATCAAAAGGAGAACTTAAGGAAACAATCCCATTAACCACTGCAACAAAAAGAATAAAATACCTAGGAATAAACCTACCTAAGGAGGCAAATACCTGTACTCAGAAAACTATAAAACACTGATGAAAGAAATCAAAGATGACATAAACAGATGGAAAAATATACCATGTTCTTGGATTGGAAGAATCAATATTGTGGAAATGACTATAAAGCCCAAAGCAATCTACAGATTCAGTGCAGTCACTATCAAATTACCAACAGCATTGTTCACAGAATTAGAACAAAAAATTTAACAGTTTGTATAGAAACACAAAAGACCCAGAATAGCCAAAGTAATTTTGAGAAAGAAAAATGGAGCTGGAGGAATCAGGCTCCCTGACTTCAAACTATATTAAAAAGCTACAGTAATAAAGACAGTAGGGTACTGGCACAAAAACAGAAACATAGATCAATGGTACAGGATAGAAAGTCGAGAGATAACCCATTCACATATGGTCATCTAAGTTATGACAAAGGAGGCAAGAATACACAATGGAGAAAAGACAGTCTCTTCAATAAGTGGTACGGGAAAACTAGACAGCTACATGGAAAAGAATGAAATTAGAACACTACCTAACACCATACACAGAAATAAACTAAAAATGGATTAAAGAGCTAAATGCAAGAATAGACACGATAAAACTCTTAGAGGAAAGCATACGAAAAACACTCTTTGACATAGACCACAGTAAGATCTTTTTTGACCCAACTCCTAGAATAAGGAAAACAAAAGCAAAAATAAACAAATGGGACCTAATTAAACTTAAAAGCTTTTGCACAGCAAAGAAAACCATAAACAAGATGAGGAGACAGCCCTCAGAATGGGAGAAAATATTTGCAAATGAAGCAACCAAAATATGCAAACAGCTCATGGAGCTCAATATCCAAAAAATAAACAACCCAATTAAAAAAGGGGTGGAAGACCTAAATAGACATTTCACCAAAAAAGACATACAGATGGCCAAGAAGCACATGAAAAGATGCTCAACATTGAGAGGGTAAATGCAGAAGCAAGAAAAACTACAATCCTGCAGCCTGTGAAACAAAAACCACATTCACAGAAAAGGAGACAAGATGAAAAAGCAGAGGACTATGTAGCAGATGAAGGAACAAGATAAAAGCCCAGAAAAACAACTAAAAGAAGTGGAGATAGACAACATTCCAGGAAAAGAATTCAGAATAATGATAGTGAAGATGATCCAGTACCTCTGAAAAAGAATGGAGGCAAAGATCAAGAAGATGCAAGAAATGTTTAACAAAGACCTAGAAGAATTAAAGAACAAACAAACAGAGATGAACAATACAATAACTGAAATGAAAACTGCACAAGAAGGAATCAATAGCAGAATAACTGAGGCAGAAGAATGGATAAGTGACCTGGAAGACAGAATGGTGGAATTCACTGCTGCAAAACAAAATAAAGAAAAAAGAACGAAAAGGAAAGAAGACAGCCTAAGAGACCTCTGAGATAACATTAAATGCAACAACATTCTCATTATAGGGGTCCCAGAAGGAGAAGAGAAAGAGAAAGGACCAGAGAAAATATTTGAAGAGATTATAGTCAAAAACTTCCCTAACATGGGAAAGGAAATAGCCACCCAAATTCAGGAAGCATGGCAAATCCCATACAGTATAAACCTAAGGAGAAACAGGTCGAGACACATAGTGATCAAACTGGCAAAAATTAAACACAAAGAAAAATTCTTGAAAGCAGCAAGGGAAAAATGACAAATAACAAACAAGGGAACTCCCCTAAGGTTAACAGCTGATTTCTCAGCAGAAACTCTACAAGCCAGAAGGGAGTGGCATGATATACTTAAAGTGATGAAAGAGAAGAACCTACAACCAAGATTACTCTACCCACAAGGATCTCATCCAGATTTGACAGCGAAATCAAAAAGTTTACAGACAAGCAAAAGCTAAGAGAATTCAGAACAACCAAACCAGCTGTACAACAAATGCTAAAGGAATTTCTCTAAGTGGGAAACGCAAGAGAAGAAAAGGATACACAAAAACAAACCCAAAACAATCAAGAAAAATGGTCATAAGAACATACATATCAATAATTACATTAAACGTGAATGGATTCAATGCTCCAACCAAAAGACACAGGCTTGCTGAATGGATACAAAAAACAAGACCCCTATATATGCTGTCTACAAGATATCCACTTCAGACTTAGGGACACATACAGACAGAAAGTGAGGGGATGGAAAAAATACTCCATGCAAATGGAAATCAAAAGAAAGCTGGAGTAGCAATAGTCATATCAGATAAAACAGACTTTAAAATAAAGAATGTTACAAGAGACAAGGAAGGACACTATATAATGCTCAAGGGATTAATCCAAGAAGAAGATATAACAATTATAAATATATAGGCACTCAACATAGGAGCACTTCAATACAGCTAACAGCTGTAAAACAGGAAATCAACAGTAACACAATAATAGTGAGGGACTTTAACACCTCACTAAAACCAACGGACAGGTCATCCAAAATTAAAATAAATAAGGAAACAGAAGCTTAAAATGACACAACAGACCACATAGATTTAACTGATATTTATAGCACACTCCATCCAAAAACAGCAGATTACACTTTCCTCTCAAGTGCACATGGAACATTCTCGAGGATAGATCTATCGAGGATAGATCACATGTTGGGTCACAAATCAAGCTTCAGTAAATTTAAGAAAATTGAAATCATATCAAGCATCTTTTCTCACCACAGTGCTATGAGATTAGAAATGAATTGCAGGGGAAAATACGTAAAAATCACAAACACATGGAGGCTAAACCCTACGTTACTAAATAACCAAGAGATCACTGAAGAAATCAGAGGAAATGAAAAAATACCTAGAGACACATGACAATGAAAACATGATGATCCAAAACCTATGAGATGCAGCAAAAGCAGTTCTAAGAGGAAAGTTTATAGCTATACAAGCCTACTTCAAGAAACAAGAAAAATCTCAAATAAATAAACTAACATTAAATCTAAAGGAACTATAGATAGAAGAACAAACAAAACCCAAAGTTAGCAGAAGGAAAGAAATCATAAAGATCAGAGCAGAAATAAATGAAATAGAAATAAAGAAAACAATAGCAAAGATCAATAAAACTAAAAGCTGGTTCTTTAAGAAGATAAACAAAATTGATAAACCATTAGCCAGACCCATCAAGAAAAACAGGGAGAGGACTCAAATCAATAAAATTAGAAATGAAAAAGGAGAAGTTACAACAGACACCACAGAAATACAAAGCAGCCTAAGAGACTACTACAAGCAACTCTATGCCAATAAAATGGACAACCAGGAAGAAATGGACAAATTCTTAGAAAGGTATAACCTTCCAAGACTGAACCAGGAAGAAATAGAAAATATGAATGGACAAATCACAAGTAATGAAATTGAAAATATGATTAAAAATCTTCCAACAAACAAAAGTCTGGGACCAGATGGCTTCACAGGTGAATTCTACCAAAAATTTAGAGAAGAGCTAACACCCATCCTTCTCAAACTCTTCCAAAAAATTGTGGAGGAAGGAACACTCCCAAACTCATTTTATGAGGCCACCATCACCCTGATACCAAAACTAGACAAAGATACTACAAAATAAAAGAAAAGTTACAGACCAAAATCACTGAAGAATATAGATGGAAAAAACCTCAACAAAATACTAGAAAACAGAACCAAACAACACAATAAAAGGATCATACACCACAATCAAGTGAGATTTATCCCAGGGATGCAAGGATTCTTCATTATACACAAATCAATCAATGTGAGACACCATATTAACAAACTGAAGAATAAAAATTAAATGATTATCTCAATAGATGCAGAAAAAGGTTTTGACAAAATTCAACACCCATTTATGATAAAAACTCTCCAGAAAGTGGGCATATAGGGAACCTATTTCAACATAATAAAGGCCATATATGACAAACCCACAGCAAACATCATTCCCAATGGTGAAAAACTGAAAGCATTTCCTCTAAGATCAGGAACAAGACAAAGATGTGCACTCTCACCGCTGTTATTCAACATAGTTTTGGAAGTCCTAACCTCGGCAAGAAGAGAAGGAAAAGAAATAAACGGAATACAAATTGGAAAAAAAGAAATAAAACTGTCACTGTTTTCAAATTACATGATATTATACATAGAGAATCCTAAAGATGCCACCAGAAAACTACTAGAGCTAATCAATGATTTTGGTAAAGTTGCAGGATACAAAATTAATGCACAGAAAACTCTTGCATTCCTATACACTAATGATGAAAAATATGAGAGAGAAGTTAAAGAAACACTCCCATTAACTATTACAGCAAAAAGAATAAAATACCTAGGAATAAACCTACCTAGGGAGACAAAAGACCTGTATGCAGAAACCTATAAGACACTGATGAAAGGAATTACAGATGATATCAACAGATGGAGAGATATACCATATTCTTGGATTGGAAGAATCAATATTGTGAAAGTGACTGTCCTACCCAAAGCAATCTACAGATTCAATGCAATCCCTGTCAAATTACCAATGGTATTTTTTATGGAACTACAACAAAAAATCTTAAAATTTGTATGGAGACACAAAAGACCCTGAATAGCCAAAGCAATCTTGAGGGAAAAAAGTGGAGCTGGAGGAATCAGACTCCCTGACTTCAGACTATACTACAAAGCAACAGTAATCAAGACCATATGGTACTGGCACAAAAACAGAAACATAGATCAATGGAACAAGATAGAAAGCCCAGAGGTAAACCCACGCACCTATGGTCAACTAATCTATGACAAAGGAGGCAAGGATATACAATGGAGAAAAGACAGTCTCTTCAATAAGTGGTGCTGGAAAACTGGACAGCTATATGTAAAAGAATGAAATTAGAACACTCCTTAACACCATACACAAAAAATAAACCCAAAATGGATTAGAGAGCTAAATGTAAGACCGGACAATATAAAACTCTTAGAGGAAAACATAGGAAGAGCATTCTTTGACATAAATCACAGCAAGACCTTTTTTGATCCACCTCCTAGAGTAATGGAAAAAAAAACAAGAATAAACAAATGAGACTTAATGAAACTTAAAAGCTTTTGCACAGCAAAGGACACCATAAACAAGATGAAAAGACAACCATCAGAATGGGAGAAAATATTTGCAAACGAATCAACAAAGGATTAATCTCCAAAATATGTAAACAGCTCATGCAGCTCAGTATTAAATAAACAAACTAATCCAAATATGGGCAGAAGACCTAAATAGACATTTCTTCAAAGAAGACATGCAGATGACCAAGAAGCACATGAAAAGCTGCTCAACATCACTAATTATTAGAGAAATGCAAATCAAAACTACAATGAGGTAACAGCTCACACCACTTAGAACGGGCTTCATCAGAAAATCTACAAGCAACAAATGCTGGAGTGGGTGTGGAGAAAAGGGAACCCCCTTGCACTGTTGGTGGGAATGTAAATTGATACAGCCATTATGGAGAACGGTATGGAGGTTCCTTAAAAAACTAAAAATAGAATTACTATATGATTCAGCAATCCCACTACTGGACATATACCCAGAGAAAACCACAATTCAAAAAGACACATGCACCCTAATGTTCATTGCACCACTATTTACAATCGCCAGGTAATGGAAGCAACCTAAATACCTATCAACAGACGAATAGATAAAGAGGTTGTGGTACATATATGCAATGGAATATTACTCAGCCATAAAAAGGAACGAAATTGAGTCATTTCTTGAGATGTGGATGGATCTAGAAACTGTCATACAGAGTGAGGTAAGTCAGAAAGAGAAAAACAAATATCATATATTAACACATATATGTGGAACCCAGAAAAATGGTACAGATGAACCAGTTTGTAGGGCAGAAATTAAGACACAGATGTAGAGAACAAACATATGGACACCAAGGGGGGAAACCCGTGGGGGTGTGGGGGTGGTGATGTGATGAAATGGGTGATTGGGATTGACATGTATACACTGATGTGTATAAAATTGATGACTTATAAGCACCTGCTGTATAAAATTAAAAAAAAAGGTGCTCAACATCACGAATTATTAGAGAAATGCAAATCAAAAGTACAGTGAGGTATCACCTCACACCAGTCAGATTGGCCATCATCAAAAACTCTACTAACAATAAATGCTGGAGATGGTGTGGAGAAAATGGAACCCTTTTGCACTGTTGGTGGGATGTAAATTGATACAGCCACTATGGAGAACAGTATGGAGGTTCCTTAAAAATCTAAGAATAGAAATACCATATGACCCAGCAATCCCACTACTGGGTATATACCCTGTGAAAATGATAATTCAAAAAGAGTCATGGTATAAAAAAATAAAAATCAAAAATTCAAGAAAGGAAAAAAAAGAGGCATGTACCACATAGTTAATTGCAGGTCTATTTACAATAGCCAAGACATGGAAGCAACCTAAGTGTCCATCGACAGATGAATGGATAAAGAAGATGTGGCACATATATACATGGAATATTACTCAGCCATAAAAAGAAATGAAACTGAGTTATTTATAGTGAGGTGGATGGATCTAGAGTCTGCCATACAGAGTGAAGTAAGTCAGAAAGAGAAAAACAAATACTGTATGCTAACACATATATATGGATCTAAAAAAAAAAAGAAAAATTGTTCTGAAGAACCTAGGGGCAGGACAGGAATAAGGATGCAGATGTAGAGAATGGACTTGAGGAAACAGGGAGTGGGAAAGTTAAGCTGGGAAGAAGTGAGAGAATGGCATGGACATATATACACTACCAAATGTAAAATAGATAGCTAGTGGGAAGAAGCTTCATAGCACAGGGAGATCAGCTTGGTACTTTGTGACCACCTAGAGGGGTGGGATAGGGAGGATGGGAGTGGGACACAAGGGGGAGGAGATATGGGGATATATGTATATGTATAGCTGATTCACTTTGTTATAAAGCAGAAACTAACACGGCATTGTAAAGCAATTATACTTCAATAAAGATGTTAAAAAATAAATAAAGTATAACAGTATAAAATTTAAAGGTTAAAAAAGAAAGAAAAGAATAGACCAATTCTAAAAGAATTTTCCAAAATAGAAACAGTACATCTTCCTCACATTTTGACTATTGCAAATATCCTAATTATACAATCCAAAGTAGTCTCAATTGTCCAATGTATCTGAAATAGTCCATAAGAACAAAAATCATAGTGAATGTCAAAAGTAAAGTCATACCACTAAGCGTGTGAATAATAGAACAATCATTTACAATTTAACAATTAGTATAACAATTAAAATAAATTAAAGAATAATTGTTTAAATTAAAATATTGGGTTTATGCTTTTTCTTAGATGTTTAAGAATCAATTCTAGGCCTTAATAAGAATTACATAAATATAGGCTTTCATTCACCATGCTACCTAAAATTTAGATAATTTCATCATAGCAAAAGTTTTAAATTCTAAGAGAAATGAAAAATGTAAGCCTTCAAGGTTTTGTCTTTTCTTTGGCAGGCAGGAAGTTTGATTATTATTTTATTACAATTAATTTCCTCTCTCAGAAGTGCTGCAATAACTGAAAAGACATAGGACTAGAAAGAAGTAAAGATAATTTTTCCCTCTTTTTTGTTTAGCCTAATATTCTGGTTTAAACGTATTCTGTAATTTTTGTTTATTTTTAGTGTTATGCTAATTGTTAAACAATTTTTAAGTGATTTTTCTATGATTCATATACTTACTGTTGTGATTAACTTTTTACTGGTCAGTTAACCATTATCAAGAGCAGGAAAAGCTAAATCTATCCTGCCTCTAGCCCTACTCCACACATCCCTCAACCTCACAACTGAGTACTCTCTCCCCAACGTTTAGGCCTAACTTGTGGTTGAGTAGAGCAGCATGAAGGCAGGGTCCCCAGCAGTCAGTGGTGCCAGGGCAGATGTAGTAGCAGCCACTGATTTTAAAAGAACTGGGAGAAGGAGAGCAGGGAACAGTACTAAACCAAAAGTACAAGGCATAAACCAACTGGCCTTGTGACTGTTGCAGCACCATCAGTCACCTTTCTTTCCATTCCACCTTCAGTAGACCCAAGCAATAAGGGATGTCCAGCCCAGTGCTCACCTCTCCAGTCTCGTTCTGAACCATATGCTCTGAAGCAGGATGCAAAGAGGGTCAGCACTAGAATTTCCATCAGTACTGGAAGGAAGTACCAATATAACTCATCTTACAGACACATCTCACAACGGCTAGAGCTTTATGCTTAAAACAATACCCTGTAATGTTATTTATACATTGATATATGCTATGTCATTTCTCACTCTCAACGACTTTCTGAGGTAGGTAAATTAAAGAAAGGAGAATAGAGAAATTGAGAAATGCAGTGACTTGTCCAACCGTACACAACCAGGTGGAAGTAGAATGGATGTTCTCTGAAAATAGTAGTTGAGAGTGTGGATTGGGGATCCAGATTTTGGAGGTTAGAATCATGACTTCTGAATTGTGTGATCTTGGGTAAGTGATTTAACCTCCCTGTGCTGTACTCAAGGATTTTCATAGGGCTATATTAGGCATTAAATATGTTAATCTATGTAAAGCACTCTGGAACAGCAGTCAGGCTTTAAGTTTTTGCTCTTATTTCCTCCCCATGTAATAACATTTTCTAATCTCCTGATCTGTTTTTAAGTAAAAGAAAAAGTCAACATTTTTGCTTATGTTGATACTCCTTATCTAACCTTTAAGCCAATAGCCGGTAACATTCTAAAATAGAGGAATAACCTGGGAGAAGCAGCTCTCTTAAGAAGGCACTAAATGTAGAGGGTAAAAAAGTAATCACTCACCAATCACTTGTCCAAGGCCAAAAAGCCACCTGCTCTCAGAATGTAAATGAGCAGCCTAGTACCTTTCTGAGAAGTTCAGATCACATCCTCCCATTCCCATTAAGCAGTCATCTACCGCCCTTTTAAAACTATTTTTTTGCCCTCTCCTCTGTTTCCTAGATGTATTAGGCCTTCCACTGTTTCATTTATGTCCAATGACTGATATGCAAAAATAATTTAGTATAATGTGGTTAGAAATAAAATACATTTTATAATGAAAAAGCTTTCCTTGGTGTTGTTATGAGGTTTAAATGGATTAATACATAAATATAATGCTCTTAGAAGTTCCTGACAAGTATTCTGTAAGTGTTAGTTATTATGTGACCGTTCCTTAGTCTCATGCACTGACTCCTTAGAATCATGCCAGTCATATACTCTACATCCTTGCTTACAACTGCTTTTTGCCAAATTAACATAATATGTAAGGGACAGCAGCCTTCAAAGATGTGGTTTCATTTATCTCACTCCCAAATTATCCCATGTCTCATTAAAGGTTCATCCGACAGAGAAGTCTTGAAGAGAATATTAACTCTGCAATCTCTGAGCCTGGGTGTAGCATATTTGAGTTATTTGGAAATGCCTACATTTTCTTGGTGTAAACCCAGTCCTTGTCCTAGAGGTAGAGACCTCCTCCAAATTATGAGGAATGAAGAAAACTCATTCTGAGGCTTTGGGAAAGGAGTACTGTGAGCCTTCTCCCTCTCTCCCCCTTTCCCTCCCACCTAGCACTTCATGCTCCCATTACCAACCACATTTCTAAGTTTTCATTTGGATTGTCTTGTTTTTGACCTACCTTACCTAGCCATTAAGCTCTGCCTTAGTAACCCAATTATTAGGTTGATTTTTCCAAAAATACAAGAGAAATATAATCTTAAAATTTTTCCATTCCAATTTTTTTCCAGATGGTGTTTCTCTGTCTACATTTTGAGATCAAATTAGTTTTTCTTAAAACATTCTCTGCAGAAAGTACAACACTGCATCTTCAAGTTCTTTAAATCACTTGAAGATTGTTTGATTCCAAGTAAAGAACTTCTTTTTCTGGTAAGGAATTACTACCTTAAATGAACTTCCTTCTTAATGCCAAGATCAGCCTGATTTTTAATACAATCTGTGAACATGTGGCCTTCATTAGGACACAGCATGATTTGCTTTACCCTCTTTCTTTCAAAGAATTCCCTGTCAGTTTTGAGAGGAGGAAAAGAACTGTGATATATGGCTATGATGAGCTAGCTTTCTGCAGACAACTGGATTTGATACAAAAAGACCTTAACTCTCTGAACCAACCCACATTTACACTACACTGGGGAATAAAAAGCATGTAAAAGGGGACTTCCCTGGTGGCACATTGGTTAAGAATCGGCCTGCCAATGCAGGGGACACGGGTTCAAACCCTGGTCCGGGAAGATCCCATGTCCTGCAGATCAACAAAACCCATGCGACACGACTACTGAGCCTGCGCTCTAGAGCCTGCAAGCCACAACTACTGAAGCCTGCAGGCCTAGAGCCAGTGCTCTGCAACAAGAGAAGCCACCACAATGAGAAGCCCACACACCATAACTAGAGAGAATCCTGCACACTAGAATGAAGAGTCCATGTGCCACAAGGAAAGATCCCACATGCCACAACTAAGACCCCACACAGCCAAAAATAAATAATACATAAATAAGTATTTTAAAAACACTTTAGATCCAAAGGGGGTCCTCCAGAGTGTGGAGATCTGGAGTTCGGAGCTCTGTGGCTGACAGGGTCTTCGTGCTCCAGCCAGGTGTGAGGCCTGTGTCTCTGAGTTCAGAGAGCCAAGTTCAGGACACTGGTTCAGGACCTCCCAGCTCCACATAATATCAAATGGTGAAAACTCTCCCAGAGATCTCCATCTCAATGCTAGGACCCAGCTCCACTCAATGACCAGCAAACTACAGTGCTGGACACCCTATGCCAAACAACTAGCACGACAGGAAAACAACCACACCGATTAGAAGAGAGTCTGCCTAAAATAATAATAAGGTCACAGACACCCAAAATACACCACTGTAGGTCGTCCTGCCCACCAGAAACACAAGATACAGCCTCATCCACTAGAGCACAGGCACCACTCCCCTCCACCAAGAAGCCTACACAACCCACTGAACCAACCTTATCCACTGGGAGAAGACACCAAAAACAATGGGAACTACAAAACTGCTGCCTACAAAAAGGAGACTCCAAACACAGTAAGTTAAGCAAAATGAGAAGACAGAGAAACACACAGCAGATGAAGGAGCAAGGTAAAAACCCACCAGACCAAACAATGAAGAGGAAATAGGCAGTCTACCTGAAAAAGAATTCAGAACAATGATAGTAAAGATGACCATAATGATAGTAAAGACATATTTAAAATCTTGGAAATAGAATGGAGAAAATACAAGAAACATTTAAGAAGGACCTAGAAGAACTAAAGAGCAAACAAACAATGATGAACAACAAAATAAATGAAATTTAAAATTCTGTAGAAGGAATCAAGAGCAGAATAACTGGGGCAGAAGAAAGGATATGTGACCTGGAAGGTAAAATAGTGGAAATAACTACTGCAGAGCAGAATAAAGAAAAAAGAATGAAAAGAGTTGAAGACAGTCTCAGAGACCTCTGGGACAACATTAAATGCATGAACACTTGAATTACAGGGGTCCCAGAAAAAGAAGAGAAAAAGAAAGGTACCGAGAAAATATTTGAAGAGATTAGAGTAGAAAACTTCCCTAATATGGAAAGGAAATAGTCAATCAAGTCCAGGAAGCAGAGAGAGTCCCATAAAGGATATATCCAAGGACAAACATGCCAAGACACATATTAATCAAACTATCAAAAATTAAACACAAAGAAAAATATTAAAAGCAGCAAGGGAAAACCTACAAATAACATACAAGAGAATCCCCATAAGGTTAACAGCTGATCTTTCAGAAGAAACACTGCAAGTTAGAAAGGAGTGGAAAGATATATTTAAAGTGATGAAAGGGAAAAACCTACAATCAAAGTTACTCTACCCAGCAAGGATCTCATTCAGATTCAACAGAGAAACTAACACCTTTACAGACAAGCAAAAGCTAAGAAAATTCAGCACCACCAAACAGCTTTACAACAAATGCTAAAGGAACTTCTCTAGAAGGAAAACACCTACAATAACAAACCCAAAACAATTAAGAAAATGGTAATAGGAACATACATATCGATAACTACCTTAAATGTAAATGGATTAAATGCTCCAACCAAAAGACATAGACTGGCTGAATGGATACAAAAACAAGACCCACACATATGCTCTCTACAAGAGACCAACTTCAGACCTAGGGACACATACACACTGAAAGTGAGGGGATGGAAAAAATATTCCATACAAATGGAAATCAAAAGAAAGCTGGAGTAGCAATTCTCATATCAGACAAAATAGATTTTAAAATACAGACTATTACAAGAGACAAAGAAGGACACTACATAAAGATCAAGGGATCAATCCAAGAAGAATCTATAACAATGGTAAATATTTCTGCACCCAACATTGGAGCACCTCAATACATAAGGCAAATGCTAACAGCCATAAAAGGGGAAATTGACAGTAACACAATTAGAGTAGGGGACTTTAACACCTCATTTCACCAATGGACAGATCATCCAAAATGAAAATAAATAAGGAAACACAAGCTTTAAATGATACATTAAACAAGATGGACTTAATTGATATTTATAGGACATTCCATCCAAAAACAACAGAATACACTTTCTCCTCAAGTGCTCATGGAACTTTCTCTAGGATAGATTATATCTTGGGTCACAAATCAAGCCTTGATAAATTTAAGAAAATTGAAATCGTATAAAGTATCTTTTCCAAACACAATGTTATGAGACTACATATCAAATACAGGAAAAAACCTGTAGAAAATACAAACACATGGAGACTAAACAATACACTACTACATAACCAAGAGATCACTGAAGAAATTAAAGAGAAAATAAAAAAATACCTAGAGGGCTTCCCTGGTGGCGCAGTGGTTGAGAGTCTGCCTGCCAATGCAGGGGATGTGGGTTCATGGCCCGGTCTGGGAAGATCCCACATGCCATGGAATGGCTGGACCCATGAGCCATGGGCACTGAGCCTGCGCATCCAGAGCCTGTGCCCCACAACAGGAGAGGCCACAACAGTGAGAGGCCCATGTAGAGCAAAAAAAAAAAAAAAAAAAAAAAAAAACCTAGAAATAAATGACAATGAAAACACAACGACCCAAAACCTATGGGATGCAGCAAAAGCTGTTCTAAGTGGGAAGATAACAGCAATACAATCCTACCTCAAAACAACAAAAAATCTACAAACAATAAATACTGGAGAGGGTGTGGAGAAAAGGGAACCCTCTTGCACTCTTGGTGGGAATGTAAATTGATACAGTCACTATGGAGAACAGTATGGATGTTCTTAAAAAACTAAACATAGAACTACCATACAACCCAGCAATCCCACTACTGGGCATATACCCTGAGAAAACCATAATTAAGAAAGAGTCATGTACCACAGTGTTCATTGTAGCTCTATTTACAATAGCCAAGACATGGAAGCAACCTAAGTGTCCATCGATGGATGAATGGATAAAGAAGATGTGGCACATATATACAATGGAATATTACTCAGCCATAAAAAGAAACGAAACTGAGTTATTTGTAGTGAGGTGGATGGACCTAGAGTCTGCCATACAGAGTGAAGTAAGTCAGAAAGAGAAAAACAAATACTGAATGCTAACACATACATATGGAATCTACAAAAAGAAAAAGAATTGTTCTGAAGAATCTAGGGACAGGACAGGAATAAACGATGCAGAGGTAGAGAATGGACTTGAGGACATGGGGAGGGGGAAAGGTAAGCTGAGACAAAGTGAGAGAGTGGCATGGACACATATACACTACCAATTGTAAAATAGATAGCTAGTGGGAAGCAACCACATAGCACAGGGAGATCAGTTTGGTGCCCTGTGACCACCTAGAGGGGTGGGATAGGGAAGATGGGAGGGAGTCGCAAGAGGGAGGAGATATGGGGATGTATGTATATGTATAGCTGATTCACTTTGTTATAAAGCAGAAACTAACACACCATTGTAAAGCAAATATACTCCAATAAAGATGTTAAAAGAAAAGCACTCTTTGAAGAATATTTTTTGAAAGCAGGATTTTAAAAGAATGTACATGTATCTATAATTTTATTATGTATTTATATGGGTACATATAAGTATATTATAGAATAGAATATACAAAAATATTAACAGTGGTTACATTTAGTGGTATGATTCTTATAACTCTCATTTTCTTCTTTTTATAGAAATGTATACCCATTTTCTTAACTTTCTATAATGACCAGACTAAAAATTTCTGTATTTTTAAAAGTTGAGGGTTATTAGTTAAATATGTTTGAAAATTATTTAACTATAAATGCTTTTAAAACTTTCCAGATATTTGATAAACCCAAAATGCCTGTTCCTTATGGAGTTTTTTTTAAAATAAATCATTAAAACTGCACATTTCTGAAATATTCTGTTTTCCCTCTTAATTGTCCATGTATTCAGGTATTATGAAAAATTATACTTTTACAAATATATTCATTTTAGCTTATGCTTTTTATTTACTGCTTGATTACTGACTTAGAGCAGTCTATCAGCATAAGAACATTATGAAAAATATCAGTGATTCTGAAAACCTTTCCTCCCAAGAATTCCAGGATGTGAGCTCTGTGTCTACAATTTAAATCCATGCCTAATCTTTAACAAAGATCAGAGTTCCTGAAAGTGACTAATGCTGAAAACTATTTGACATTCATTGACACTCTGTTGAAGGAGGTGATAGGAATTAAATGAACAATGATACAATGACAATACTTAAAATATCTCACTACCTTTTATTTTACATTGTGTCCCTGCTTCCTATGGTACTGACTGTAGTAAATTGCCAAGAGACCAGAAAACGCACACAGTGATTTAATGATAACAAAGATACAGAGACTTAGACTTGGAAAGAACTTTAGAGACCAGATAGTTGAAGTTCCATTCAACAGATTCTCTTCCATAACATGCTAAGGGCTGTCCAGCCACTGCCTTAATATTACCTCAGGAGGCAGGAAGCTCAGACCTTCCTGAGGCAGCACATTTGAATGCTGACCAATGCTAATTACTACTTCTATTTTTATTTCTATTACTACTGCTTCTGCTACTACTGCTACTAATACTAATTCTATTACATTTGCACAGACCTTTCACAATGTTAACAACATTCTAGAGCAACTATACTCCAAAAAAATTAATAATAATAATAAATAAGATATCTCTGCTTTAATTAGCCCATACAAATTTGAGAGGCTTTTCAAAAAATAAAATGCCAATTTGCCAAATGGTGGTCAAAACATTAAAGTTTTGGAGAATGACTTTGTAAAAATCTAATTACTAAATAATCTAATAAAACTATTTTTATAAAAAAATTAAATTGCTATAAACATTTGCAGACATGTCTTTATAGAGAAGTTTTCATTTCATTTTGGGAAATACCTAGGATTGGGATTACTGAGTCATATGGTAAGAGTATCCTTACATTCAGAAGAAACTTCTGTTTTCCAAAGTGGCTGTATTACTTTGCATCCTCAACAGCAGTGCATGAGAGTTTCAGTTGCTCAATATCCTTAATAACACCTGGTATTGTCCATTTTTTGGAGTATAGTTGCTTTACAATGTTTTGTTAGTTTCTTGTTGTACACCAAAGTAAATCAGTCATACATATACATATATCTACTCTTTTTTAGATTTCTAACCGTTTTATTTTAAAATTTTTATCCATAATAGCCCCAAACTGGAAACAACTTCAATGTCCATCAACTGGTAAATAAGTTGTGGTAGTTCATATAATGGAATACTAACCAGTAAAAAAATAAAGGATATTCCAGAGAGAAGAAAGCAGACACAAAGGCTCAAGAAAAGAAATAACTTGGTGTACTGCTGAAATTACTAGGATTTGGAGTTCACTGGAGGGTTAAGAATAAGAGGTTAAGCAGCAGTTAAACTAGACCACATATGCTATGCTAAGGCTTAAGACATATTTTTGACAAGGGATAACATCTATAATTTGATTTGGGCAGCATAAGGCGAACAAGCAGGTATTGAGATAAAGTAACTAGAAAATATTTGTTCAACAGACCATGAATTGACTTACTGTCAAGGAGTCCTAATCTTTGTAGGTAGGCAAAGAAGTCAAAGACAGTAAAGAGAACAGTGACATCTGTTAGAATGTTCCCGAGCATGTGATTTATTATGCAGGATAGGTGAAATCCACAAATGTGTTTCTTTTTCTTTTTTTTTTTTTTTTTTTTTGTCATATATGGCCTTTATTATGTTGAGGTAAGTTCCATTGAAGAATACTTGCATCCCTGGGATAAATCCCACTTGATCATGGTGTATGATCCTTTTAAAGAGTTAGATTCTGTTTGCTAGTACTTTGATGAGAATTTTTGCATCTATATTCATCAGTGATATTGGTCTGTAATTTTCCTTTTTGTAGTATCTTTGTCTGGTTTTTGTATCAGGGTGATGGTGGCCTCATAAAATGAGTTTGGGAGTGTTCCTTCCTCCACAATTTTTTGGAAGAGATTGAGAAGGATGAGTGTTAGCTCTTCTCTAAATGTTTGATAGAATTCACCTGTGAAGCCATCTGGTTCCAGACTTTTGTTTGTTGGAAGATTTTTAATCATAGTTTCAATTTCATTACTTGTGATTGGTCTGTTCATATTTTCTGTTGCTTCCTGGTTCAGTCGTGGAAAGTTATACCTTTCTAAGAATTTGTCCATTTCTTCCTGGTTATCCATTTTATTGGCATAGAGTTGCTTGTAGGCTCTCTTAGGCTGCTTTGTATTTCTGTGGTGTCTCTTGTAACTTCTCCTTTTTCATTTCTAATTTTATTGATTTGAGTCCTCTCCCTCTTTTTCTTGATGAGTCTGACTAATGGTTTATCAATTTTGTTTGTCTTCTCAAAGAACCAGCTTTTAGCTTTATTGATCTTTGTTTTTGTTTTCTTTATTTCTATTTCATTTATTTCTGTTCTAATCTTTATGATTTCTATCCTTCTGCTAACTTTGGGTTTTGTTTGTTCTTCTTTCTCTAGTTCCTTTAGGTGTAAGGTTAGATTGTTTATTTGAGATTTTTCTTGTTTCTTGAGGTAGGCTTGTATAGCTATAAACTTCCCTCTTAGCTGCATCCCATAGGGTTTGGATCATCGTGTTTTCATTGTCATTTGTCTCTAGGTATTTTTTTATTTCCTCTTTGATTTCTTCAGTGATCTCTTGGTTATTTAGTAACGTATTGATCAGCCTCCATGTGTTTGTATTTTTTTATGTTTCTTTCCCTGTAACTCATTTCTAATCTCATGGCACTGTGGTCAGAAAAGATGCTTGATATAATTTCAATTTTCTTAAATTTACTGAGGCTTGATTTGTGACCCAACATGTGACCTATCCTGGAGAATGTTCCATGCGCACTTGAGAAGAAAGTGTAATCTGCTGATTTTGGATGGAATGTCCTATAAATATCAATTAAATCTCTCTGGTCTATTGTGTCATTTAAAGCTTCTATTTCCTTATTTATTTTCATTTTGGTTGATCTGTCCATTGGTGTAAGTGAGGTGTTAAAGTCCCCAACTGTTAATGTGTTACTGTCAATTTCCTCTTTTACAGCTGTTAGCAGTTGCCTTATGTATTGAGGTGCTCCTATGTTGGGTGCATATATATATATAATTGTTACCTCTTCTTCTCAGATTGATCCTTTGAGCATTATGTAGTGTCCTTCCCTGTCTCTTGTAACATTCTTTATTTTAAAGTCTATTTTATCTGATATGAGCATTGCTACTCCAGCTTTCTTTTGATTTCCATTTGCATGGAATATCTTTTTCCATCCCCTCACTTTCAGTCTGAATGTGTCCCTAGATCTGAAGTGGGTCTCTTGTAGACAACATATATATGGGCCTTGTTTTTGTATCCATTCAACAAGCCTGTGTCTTTTGTTTGGAGCATTTAATCCATTCACGTTTAAGGTAATTATCAATATGTGTGTTCCTATGACCATTTTCTTAATTGTTTTGGGTTTGTTTTTGAAGGTCTTTTTCTTCTCTTGTGTTTCCCACTTAGAGACGTTCCTTTAGCATTTGTTGTAGAGCTGGTTTGGTGGTGCTGAATTGTCTTAGCTTTTGCTTCTCTGTAAAGTTTTTGATTTCTTTGTCAAATCTGGATGAGATCCTTGTGGGTAGGGTCATCTTGGTTTTAGGTTCTTCCCTTTAATCACTTTAAGTATATCATGCCACTCCCATCTGGCTTGTAGAGTTTCTGCTGAGAAATCAGCTGTTAACATTATGGAAGTGCTCTTGTATGTTATTTGTCATTTTTCCCTTGCTGCTTTCAAGAATTTTTCTTTGTCTTTAATTTTTGCCAATTTGGTTACTATGTGTCTCAGTGTGTTTCTCCTTGGGTTTATCCTGTATGGGACTTGCTGCGCTCCCTGGACTTGGGTGGCTATTTCCTTTCCCACTTTAGGGAAGTTTTTGACTATAATCTCTTCAAATATTTTCTCTGGTCCTTTCTCTCTCTCTTCTCCTTCTGGGACCCCTATAATGCAAATGTTGTTGCGTTTAATGTTGTCCCAGAGGTCTCTTAGGCTGTCTTCATATCTTTTCATTCTTTTTTCTTTAGTCTGTTCCACAGCAATGGATTCCACCATTTTGTCTTCCAGGTCACTTATCCGTTCTTCTGCCTCAGTTATTCTGCTATTGATTCCTTCTTGTGTAGTTTTCATTTCAGTTATTGTATTGTTCATCTCTGTTTGTTTGTTCTTTAATTCTTCTAGGTCTTTGTTAAACATTTCTTGCATCTTCTTGATCTTTGCCTCCATCCTTTTCCCGAGGTCCTAGATTACCTTCACTATCATTATTCTGAATTCTTTTTCTGGATGATTTCCTATCTCCACTTCATTTAGTTGTTTTTCTGGGGTTTTATCTTGTTCCTTCATCTGGTACACAGTCCTCCGCCTTTTCATGGTATCTATCTTTCTGTGAATGTGGTTTTTGTTCCCCAGGCTGCAGGATTGTAGTTCTTCTTGCTTCTGCTCCACCAATGTGTTTCTATGTCATTTCTGTGTGCTTGCATTAGATTTAACGTTTCTCTTTCAACGTTCAGGTTAACATATTGTTAAAATCAGAGTAGCGACTGTATTGACATGATCAGAAATATGATACTTTTCATATAATCAAAAGACTATGCAAGAAAAAAAAGCATAATATTTTCTTCTGTCAAAATAAAATTTTAACTCTATTTTCCTCCAGATTTTGACTCTAAAATATACCTTCAAAAGATGAAGCCACAAGTTTAAGACATCAATAAACCACACAGGGTTTACAGACCACTCCTCAGTGTAAGAAAGTAAAAAGCTTTGCAGAACAAAATCCATCAGAATGGGCTGGCAATTAGGAGTGTGGCTGATGGAAATATAACATAGGAAGAAAAGCTGTATTGTGGTCGCTAGGGAAAGGTTGGAGCCAAAGACGTGAAAGAGGTAGAGGAGGTAGTTTACCAGAGTTGTAATAAAGCCAAGTTACATTAATGGAGGCTTACTGCCAGCTTCTGCCTTTGCACCAAGTTTCTCCTTGGCAGTCCTCAGTGCTCTGCTGGACCTATAGAACCTTAAAGAGATAAACAGATTATCATGTTGGAAGGAAGGGACGTATGTTTAAAGAATGAACAAAAAATAGGGTACTAAGAGTAGGTGTAACATAATGCATCAGCTCCAATATGTTATTACCTCTTCTCTAAGAGCTCATGATCCATTTGCCTTCATTGAATTTGTGGCTGTGCCATGTATATCTAAACTCAGTACATGTGTGGGCTCTGCTGACATGCTGAGCTTGTCCACCTAGCATTTTCTGCTAGTTTTCTTGGCACTTCCGTCTATTCAGAACATTCTTGGATTTTGCTAGTCCCTTTCTTGTAGAATGGAACCCTGATTCTGAGTAATGAGCAATTAGATGTAAATTCTACTCCCAAAGTAGTTTTACTGGCCATAATTGGATGCCAAATAATAATAAAGTAGTTTTATTAAGTATTATACATATCAGTAGTGAATTTAAGTTCAAAGTACCAGTTTGATCCCTTTGAAAGAAATAAAAGAATTATTTTACTGTAACCTAGGAATGATGAACATTCAGAAAGCATATAATATTACACAAAATTCTGCCAACTATTTCCAGGGAGAGAAAAAGGGGGAAATTCTTTACTTATCACCTTTGTATCCATCATTCAAGTAAATGTAGTGAAAATGGTAAGGAAGTAGCTAATAAACTCAAGTGGAACTCACAAGAAGCAGTGAAATAATGAAAGGTTAAGAAGGTTAATTTATTAAATTAATAAATTTTAGGTTAACATATCAGAAAAAGTTGATACTGGAAGGACCTATTTCAATACAAAATGCATGGGCCAAGTATAACAATGGAAGTTTTGGATGTACTGTCAAGCTATAAATTACCAGGAAAATTTCCAGACTGTAGAAATAAAGGAACAGAAAATGTGGGACTGTAATTGGTGGGCAGGAGCAAAGACAAAATAGCTTCCACCTTAGTGTGAGTGCAGGTTTACCATATATATACTGGCTTTGTTACCAAAACAAACTTGGGTGTGCTTGCCCACATGTGATAAAGCCAACCTACAGGCACTGGGGTGTGGCAAAGGTAAGTGCAGCATTTATTGTAGGTGCCATACAAGGAGTCCAGGCAGCTCATGCTCTAAAAAACCAAACTCCCTGATAGGTTTCAAGGAAGCATTTTTAAAGGCAAGGTGAAGGAGGGGAGTCACAGGGTGTGTGCTCAGCTCGTGCACAATCTCTGATTGGTTAATGGTGAGGTAAAAGGGTGGTGTCACAGGGGTTAACATTACCAAGCCTCAAGCTCCAGTTGGTCTGGGGTTATGTGCTCATGGTCATCATGTAGTTAACTTCCGTTTGGTGGGGGTTTTAGTATCTATAAAATAACTCAGGAATGTGCTTCAAATACTGTTATCTATGTACCTCAGGGAGGAACTAAAGATTCTATACTTCCATATGGCTTATTTACTATTTAAATTGTTACCAGTTCTTCTGGCCCAGCTCCTACTTTTGTCACTATACGTTCACATCCTTTCAATCATTAATTCTTGAGCCGGGCTTTTGTGACTCAGCGGAGGCCTGGAAGACTACAGCTTTTCTACAAACAAGAAACAGGCAGAGGACATGGGGGGAAGTGTCTGTCCCGGGAAGGCCCCATAGGGTCCTGCTTGGTTACAGTTTTCTAAAGATAGGCTTGCTTTGCACCTGCTCCTTCTGCAGAATTAATAATAAATCCCCTTCCAAGTTTCTACATGTTCTGATTTAAATGATAAGGTTTTCCTAGTTAATGAACATGTTGACAGCAAGTATTATGCTTGAGAGTAGGGTTTTGGCCAAAAGACCTAACTATAAACTTCCTGCATATGACCAGGAGTCATAAGGATCTGACCTTTCCATGAAATAGAAAAACATCAGCCACTAACCCTGCCCAGGAAACTGCAAGGAAGCTTGGGTAGAAAAGAAGCCAGTACCTCAGCCAGTGGGTAGCTGTAGAGTCCAAATTCATTCTGTCTGCTTGGCTCAAATGATTCTAAACTAAGATATTTTCATTAAAACTGATCTAGATATGGTGAAACCCATCCAGTCTAAGTAAGGCAAATTTGAAACTGGGCTGTGGTTAAGAGGCTACATCTTGAGTATGCAGCATAAGCCACCAAATCAACCCCCACTGCAGATGAATTTATAGTTAGAGATTATAATCTACTTGAGGAAATGAATCACTGTGCGAAAGTATTAGCAGACACAACAATAGAAGAATATGCACACCAAGGTTATAATCTACTCTGAAAGACACTTTGAAATAAATATTTATAAGGAAGGAAGGAATATAAATCACAGTGAAAGAATAAGAGAGTATTTTAAATAAGAGCAGACAGATTTGTAAAAAACAGCCAAACAGAATCTTTCTGCAAATAAAATATATACTCATAAGAAAAAAAAAAATACTGAGTAGGTAGATTTCAAATATCTTTTAATTCTTTTATCTAAAGCTCTGGTGTCTTTTGTTAGTTAACTCTGGAGATTAACTCTTACATCCATATATTTTTAAACAGGAAATAAAATTTCCCCTTGGAATTGCTCAAAGAAGCTAGATGTGTTTTACATTCTTTTAAGGAAATTAATTCCAAACTCTAGTTCTGAGCCCTGTATACCACACTAAATTTCTAAAATATTTGGCATTAGTTTTCTTTTTTTTTTTTTTAAAAGGGAACGCTATTTATTTATTTGGCTGCATTGGGTCTTTGTTTCTGTGCGAGGGCTTTCTCTAGTTGCGGCGAGCAGGGGTCACTCTTCATCGCGGTGCGCGGGCCTCTCATTGTCGTGGCCTCTCTTGTTGTGGAGCACTAGCTCCAGACGCGCAGGCTCAGTAGTTGTGGCTCCTGGGCCTAGTTGCTCCGTGGCATGTAGGATCTTCCCAGACCGGGGCTCGAACCCGTGTCCCCTGCATTGGCAGGCAGATTCTCAACCACTGCGCCACAGGGAAGCCCTAGTTTTCTTGATTTCTATCGCAGTTCATAAATTAACATAAAATTGCACACAGATAAGCACATTCCCTGGCAACTCCCCCAAAAGAAGAATCCAATCAAACATTCTAGTTATAGCAATTAAATAGACAATTAGACAATCAAATGATTATTTTAACTATGTCATTACTAGTATATATTCTAAAAAATTTTTAAGAAGAACTATGTTCACATTTATGATTAATGCTATTATTTCTGTGATTTATAATTTGTTTTAAGATTGAGAACAAGAATAAATGATAGTTGTTTTAATAATACTATTATCTGAGAATACCACTATTACATAAATTCAGGGCATTTGTCTTATTTTAAAATAGTTGTATAACTTTGAATGCCTTAAAATGCCAGATTACTAGTTCCTCTTCTTTTACCATTGAAACATATTTAGAATAAATTATATAATGTTGGAAAGTCTAAGTCTTCTTCCCAAATAATCTGATTTGTGATGTATTTGATATTACAGCTTTTTCTTTCAAATCTATAGAAAATAAATCTACAGGCAAAATGGCCTGAAAGTTCAATAAGAATAAGAATCTCCAAATAAGACTGTTAGTTACCTTTTAAGACTCTGAGATCCATGTCAAGACACATTTTAACAATGAATATACATACAAAATAACTTCCATATCATAAAACATTTTATTAATTGGGGAGGCCAAATAGTCTTTTAAAACTAAAGGAGAATAAAGTTAGGAGCAAAATAATGAAATTACATTTTAAAGTGAAATAATAATGTCAGTGTCCTTATGAAATTATCCTATGTGGTGACATAAATTGAAACTCTGAAGTAACTGGAGGGAAATGTAGAAAATGGGTCCCTTTCCAAAAATAACTTTGCCAGGCATCTTAGAATTTTCTCTGATTTAATAGGCAGAAAGGTATTGAAGAGGATGATTAGGTGCAAAGGACATCTATTATCATATTTGCTGATTGGATAGGTTTATCCCAAAAAAGCATCAATATTTAAACCAAATAAATATATTTTGATCTATTTCTTAAAAACTGAAACAACCCATTTTCCCCCTAAACTGGGAAGAGAATCATTCAGAGTGGAAATTTGATTTTTCATAAACATCATAAGGTGGGTTACATTAGAAGACTCAGAAGATACAAAAACACAATATTTAGTATGTATTAGAGGCAAGTTCCCCCTTGGGAAGCTGTGAGAATATCAAGGGCCATGTGATTCCATAGGACTGCTTTTCTCATAATGGAAACTTCTGAATTGAGCAATTAATGGCTTGATTATTATAATTCAAAGGTTGCTGAATAAATTTGGTTAAAACCTCTATGTGAGTAATGACGTCTTCTATTCCAAGTGAAGGAACAAATACCATGGCCAAATTATCATACCATTGGAAAAATGATTGAACACAGTGTGCCTGCATTAAAGGTAGAGTGGCAGTGGCTCTTTTCAGTATTGCCCATAGCTTATCTTGAGCCCAAGAGAAATCAATTGTGCATCTTTCTAACCAACCTGGGAAGAACCAACGCTGTAAATTTGCTCCATAAATCCATCGGGTCCTCTTAGGAACTACCTAATATTTTCCTGGTCATCTCAACCAATCAGTTCCAAACCAGTCACTGCTTCTCAAAGGTAATGACGTATTGGCATTGTTCATAAGGCACTCAGCCCAATCTCCTAGTGTTATTAGGCTGATTATCCTTAGTATGATTTAACTGTTCTGAATATAAGGGCCTTTAAACTTAAACCCATATAAACCCATGCCATAATTGAAGGAGGGTCCCTCCCAATAACTGGGAAGTTATATTCTTTGACTGAAATTTAGCTCATTGCTCTGATTGAGCTTGAGTAATTTTAAATAAAATCTGTATTTATGAATTTTGGTTATCTTCTCAAAGAACCAACTTTTAGTTTTATGGATCTTTGTTATTGTTTTCTTCATTTCTATTTCATCTATTTCTGCTCTGATCTTTATGATTCCTTTCCTTCTACTGACTTTGGGTTTTCTTTGTTCTCCTTTCTCTAGTTGCTTTAGGTATAAGGTTAGATTATTTATTTGAGATTTTTCTTCTTTCTTGAGGTGAGATTGAATTGCTATAAACTTCCCTCTAGGAACTGCTTTTGCTGTGTCCCATAGGTTTTGGGTCATTGTGTTTTCATTGTCATTTGTTTCTATGTATTTTTAAAATTTCCTCTTTGATTTCTTCAGTGACCTCTTGGTTATTTAGTAGCACACTGTTTAGTCTCCATGTATTTGTGTTTGTTACAGTTTTTTTCCTGTAATTGATTTCTAATCTCATAGTGTAGTGGTTGGAAAAGAAGCTTGATGTGATTTCAATTTTCTTAATTTTTCCAAGGCTTGATTTGTGACCCAAGATGTGATGAGAATGTTAAATGTGCACTTGAGAAGAAAGTTTATTCTGCCACTTTCAGGTGGAATGTCCTATAAATATCAATTAAATATATCTGGTCTATTGTGTCATTTAAAGCTTGTGTTTCCTTATTTATTTTCTGTTTGGATGATCTGTCCATTGGTGTAAGACTCTTCAAGAAAAAAAGGGAGAGGATACAAATCAATAAAATTAGAAATGAAAAAGGAGAAATTACAACTGACACTGCAGAAATCCAAAGGATTATAAGAGACTATGACAAGCAAGTATATGCCAATAAAATGGACAACCTCGAAGAAATGAACAAATTCCTGGAAAGGTACAATTTTCCAAGACTAAACCAGGAAGAATTAGAAAATATAAACAGACCTATCACAAGTAATGAATTGAAACTGTAATTAAAAATCTTCCAACAAACAAAAATCCAGGACTAGATGGCTTCACAGGTGAATTCTATCAAATATTTAGAGAAGACCTAACACCTATCCTTCTCAAACTCTTCCAAAAATTTGCAAGAAAGGAACACTCCTAAATTCATTCTATGAGGCCATTATCACCTTGATACCAAAACTAGACAAAGATATCACAAAAAAAGAAAATTACAGACCATTATTACTGATGAACATAGATGCAAAATCCTCAACAAAATACTAGCAAACAGAATCCAACAACACATTAAAAGGATCATACACCATGATCAAGTGGGATTTGTCCAAGGAATGCAAGGATTCTTCAATACACGCAAATCAATCAATGTGATATACCATATTAATAAATTAAGAAAAAACCCACATGATCACCTCAATAGATACAGAAAAAGCTTTTGACAAAATTCAACAACGATTTATGATAAAAACTCTCCAGAAAGTGGGCATAGAGGGAACTTACCTCAACATAATAAAGGCCATATATGACAAACCCACAGCTAACAGCATTCTCAATGGTGAAAAACTGAAAGCATTTCCTCTAAGATCAGGAACACGACAAGGATGTCCACTCTCGCCACTCTTATTCAACATAGTTTTGGAAGTCCTAGCCATGGCAATCAGAGAAGAAAAAGGAATACAAATTGGAAAAGAAGTAAAACTGTCACTCTTTGCAGATGACATAATACTATACATAGAAAATCCTAAAGAGGCCACCAGAAAACTTTTCCAACCAATCAATGAATTTGGTAAGGTTGCAGGATACAAAATTAATGCACAGAAATCTCTTGAATTCCTATACACTAATGACAAAAGATCAGACAGTTAAGGAAACAATCCCATTTACCATCATAACAAAAAGAATAAAATACCTAGGAATAAACCTACCTAGGGAGGCAAATACCAATACTCAGAAAACTATAAAACACTTATGAAAGAGATCAAAGATGACATAAACAGATGGAGAAATATATCATGTTCTCAGATTGAAAGAATCAATACTGTGAAAATGACTATAGTGCCTAAAGCAATCTACAGATTCAATGCAATCCCTGTCAAATTACCAATGGCACTCTTCACAGAATTAGAACAAAAAATTTAACAATTTGCATGGAAACACAAAAGACCCTGAATAGCCAAAACAATTTTGAGAAAGACAAACAGAGCTGGAGGAATCAGGCTCCCCGGCTTCAAACTATGCTACAAAGCTACAGTAATCAAGACAGTATGCTACTGGCACAAAAACAGAAATATAGAGCAATGGTGCAGGATAGAAAGCCCAGATATAAACCCATGCACATATGGTCACCTAATTTATGACAAAGGAGGCAAGAACACACAATGGAGAAAAGACAGCCTCTATAATAAGTGGTGCTGGGAAAGCTGGACAGCTACATGTAAAAGAATGAATTTAGAACACTCCCTAACACCATACACAGAAATAAACTCAAAATGGATTAAAGAGCTAAATGCAAGAACAGACACTATAAAACTCTTAGAGAAAAACACAGGAAAAATACTCTTTGGCATAAACCACAGCAAGATCTTTTTTGACCCATCTCCTAGAGTAACCAAAATAAAAGCAAAAATAAACAAATAGGACCTAATTAAACTTAAAAGCTTTTGCACAGCAAAGGAAACCATAAACAAGACGAGAAGACAATGCTCAGAATGGGAGAAAATATTTACAAAGGAAGCAATGGACAAAGGATTAATCTCCAAAATATACAAACAGCTCATGGAGCTCAATATCAAAAAAACAACCCAATTAAAAAATTGATGGAAGACCTAAACAGATATTTCACCAAAGAAAACATACAGATGGCCAAGAGGCACATGAAAAGATGATCGACATCACTAATCCTTAGAGAAATGCAAATCAAAACTACAATGAGGTATCACCTCACACCAGTCAGAAAGGCCATCATCAAAAATCTACAAACAATAAATGCTGGAGAGGGTGTGGAGAAAAGGGACCATCTTGTACTGTTGGTGGGAATATAAATTGATACAGCCACTATGTAGAACAGTATGGATATTCCTTAAAAAACTAAAAATAGAGCCACCATGACCCAGCAATCTCACTACTGTGCATATACCCTGAGAAAGCCATAATTCAAAAAGAGTCATGTACCCCAATGTTCACTGCAGCACTATTTACAATAGCCAGGACATGGAAACAACCTAAGTGCCCAATGACAGATGAATGGATAAAGAAGATGTGGTACATATATACAATGGAATATTACTCAGTCATAAAAAGGAACATAATTGGGTGATTTATAGAGATGTGGATGGACCTAGAGTCTGTCATACAGAGTGAAGTAAGCCAGAAAGAGAAAAGCAAATATTGTATATTAATGCGTATATGTGGAATCTAGAAAAATAGTACAGATGAATCTATTTGCAGGTCAGGAATAGAGACACAGACATAGAGAACGGACATGTGGACATGGAGGGGAAGGGGAGGGTGGGACAAATTGGGAGATTAGGATCGACATATATACACTACCATGCATAAAATAGATAGCTAGCAGGAATATGCTATAAAGCACAGGAATCTCAACTCAGTGCTCAGTGATGACCTAGATGGGTGGGATGGGGGGGGTGTGTGTGGGAAGGAAGTCCAAGAGGGAGGAGACATAGGTATACATATAGTTGATTCACTTCATTGTATGTCAGAAACTAATACAACATTGTAAAGCAATTATACTCCAATAAAAAAAAAATAAAGTAAAATATACACACTACTACTATATAAAATAATCAATAAGGACCTACTATATAGCACAGGGAACTATACTCAGTATCTTGTAATAACCTATAATGGAAGAGAATTATGACAAATTTATTTTAAAAAGAATATATATATTTATATATATATGTATAATTGAATCTCTTTGCTGTACATCTGAAACTATCACAACATTGTGAATCAACTATACTTCAATAAAAATTTTTAGAAAAGGAAAAAAAATCCATATTTATTGCCATGGTCAGAGCAAGTATGATTAACTGGCCAAGGGAGGAGGGTCCCATCTAGAAATATCAATAATGGCCCCAACAGAACTATAAGTCCTTTCTTCTAGAATAAATTTCCTAAGGGCCATCCAATTAGAGTCTTGGAGAAGAGAAATCCACCAAGGTAACCCAGGAGTACTAGACACAGGTAATTGTCCACAAACGCAGAAATTGGACTGATTTTTGAAACGCATATGATTGAGCCCAAGAAAGAAACACATTTGGTTCATAAGCAAAAGTGTGAGCAACCATCAATGTAACAAGTACACAGGCCTGGTTCGGCATCTTGGGTCAGCTGTCTCCTTCAGATGTCGTCTTCTTCTTGTCCTGGTCCGGTACTGCTGGTCTCAATTAGTCAAAGCTGGTTGTCAGAAATAGAAATTGCAGTCCATTCAGTAGAGGATGCCTGATATGGCCCCTTCCAATGTGGCTATAAGGAGTCCTGTACTTGATGTCTTTTCCAATATGCATAATCTCCTGATTGCAGGTCATGGGGCATCTGATCTTCATCCAAAAATAGTTTACTATGATAAGCTTCAGAAACAAACTTAGACTGTCCTTTTAATAATTCAATTAAACTTTACAATAACGTAACAGTAATGAGGAGCCATCCAGGAAGTGAGTCTTAGGCAGTAAATATAGAACCTCAAAGACAATTAGAACACTGTTAGAATTTAATATCCACAAAACCATATTGCTAAAACATAATTTTTTCTCTAAAATTGTCCTAATTTCCACCAAATATAGCTAAATTAAGACTAATTTGTTTGCAAAATAAGTCTGGTTTCAATAAATTTGGTCTCTTTATTTACATAAGTCTAATTGATCATATAGGCTCTTTTAAAGAACTGTTCATAAGGAATCTTAGATTGAATTTTTAAAAGGCATCTCAAGGCCAGGAAACCCACACCAAGAGCTTGCTATCAGACTCCACCTGCAACATCTACAGATTTGGGTGAATTCCTCTCTTCTCAAGGTCCCCAAAATATCTTGAGATTCTTTCGCCTGCCAAGAGGTGGCCTTCCTCATTTACCTGGTAAGGCTTCTGAGAACCCTGTAAATGGGGTATCAAGTCATTTTTCCAAGGGGCTTTATGTCTCCATAAAGTTCACCTTAGTTCTTTAAAGCTGTCTGGTCATATCTGATTCTATGTACATTCTCAAAATATGACATTCCAGTCAGAGCCCTGATAATATAACTAATGTTTCCAATTATGTCCTTTAATAAGGAGAACAGATTCTTATTGAAATTATGGAAATAACTATATTGCCATAAAATAAGAATACTCATTAAGAGTTTCCAAAATCTGGAGGGATCAGGTAGAGAGAAAAGATAAAATTTTCAATTCTGATTACAAAAATATAATTTACCAAATTGCTGTAAGTCACAATTAGTGTAAGGGGAAAGATTTACTTATATCAGGAAAACAAAGATTAAAAGTAATACTTCAAACAAAAACCATAAAAATTATAACCATATTCACCAGTTCACTCAGTCCTATGTAACTAATTCTTTTTTTTTTTTTTTTTTTTTTTTGTGGTACGCGGGCCTCTCACTGCTGTGGCCTCTCCCGTTGCGGAGCACAGGCTCCGGACGCGCAGGCCCAGCGGCCATGGCTCACGGGCCCAGCCGCTTCGCGGGACGTGGGATCCTCCCGGACCGGGGCACGAACCCGCGTCCCCTGCATCGACAGGCGGACTCTCAACCACTGCGCCACCAGGGAAGCCCAACTAATTCTTGATTTTAATCATCTGTTAAGAGTTTAGAAGCCATTGGGGTTTCCATTAGAACTTTTAAATTTCTTACCTGTTTTCAGCAGTATGATCTGAAAGCTATCAGAGACCTGTAGTTGTCAAAAAGTCCTTTCTATGAATCTTCTTGAAGATGAAGCATTTTTGCAAAAGTATCAGAGTAAAACAACTCTCTATGAATGACAAAGATTTGATTACAATGCAATTGACAAAGAAACTTGATTATGGCTGTGACATAAACATTTTAAGATAATAACTAGAATTATGACTGATAATATTATACTGGGACATATCCAATTTTAGAAATTTCATATAATTTCTAGAACATTATATTAATGACATTTACCCATACAATATAACCTAAGAAGCTTTATCATCACTATTTGACAATGCTTCCCATTAATTTAACATATCAAATAATCCTAATTAGTTGAATATCTCTCTTTGAAATGCTTCAGGGACCCTCTGAAATATCCCAAAGTTAGCTAGCGGTCAAAAGAACTTCATTTAGAATCTGATTTGAAGAAGTTTGTCAAAAATTTTAAAGAAGTTTTAACATTTGGTCCAATGGATAATAGGGTGCTGCGAAACAATACTTATTCACATAATCAAAGTGACAATAAAAGCAGCTCAATATTCCAAGAAAAATTTGTTCTCTTTCCAGAGGGAGAAAACCAAACTCCAGTCTTGTACCAACTTACTTTCAATAACAAAAGACATTTACTTATTTAGTTCAATCTAGTTTTAGCCAGTCCTGATCATGCACAAAACTCTTTTCTCAGGTTTCCTTTTCCACAAACCTCCCACAACTTTCTATATCTGTATTAGTTTGTTCCTTATTTTCTTTCCCATTTAGAAATAACCAGCTTTAGTACATAATTACTTTCTGTTCTTTTAACAGAATGCATTTCCATACCTTCTTTTATTGAAAACACACATCCTCCTTTTCTTGAATACTGAAATATTTCCCTTATTATTTCTAGTAAATTTAATTACTTATATATTATAATATTAACCTTGAAAACCTTAATTAATCTCTATCAAAACCCAAGAAGCAAGTAATTGTGAACTGTTAGTCATACTAGCATTTCCTGATTGGCAAACTTATGAACATATTCTATAACCTCTAGAAACATACATTTTTCTCAAAGCATAATTTCTTTCCTCACTGTGGCACAAGACATGTGTCCAATAAGCTCAAACATCTCTAGTTTTTCTCTAATAAGACAAAAGTAGTTAAACTTAAACTTGTTTGGCAATTAATTTTCCAGGAATTTTTAGGAAATGATCTGGATATTCAATGAATTCCCATCACTTAATTTAGCAAAACTCTAAAGTTTCAAGTTACTAAAAATATGGAGAAACTATTTTAGATAGACATACCTAAAACATAATTATTCTTAAAGGGCTCACCTAAAAAGTTCTTGTCTCATTTATATTTAAATTATTTAAAAGTTTCATCATACCAAGTTATTTTTCTTGCTGACAATTTTGCAACAGATATAACAAGATCTTATTTGATTTCTAGTAAACCTAGGTACAATGAAATTATTATACTTAATATTGATGACTCTAAAGATATCTCTGTGTTAATTAAACCAACAAACTTAAACTAACTTTAATACCAGATATTGCTTTAATACTGAATATTTACCAGATCACATGAACATGAAATTCTTTTGGGTTAGTTTCTTTTATATTTCTGAGTGTTTATATAAGCCAATTTTATTTAAGCCAATTAAATAGAGCTCTTTTACAAATTAATTTTGGTAATACCATCTGGAGGTAAAGACATATCTATATGTATCTATCTACATGCAGACATACATACATACATATAGACACAGAAATCTCACAGTCTTCCTGATTCAGGTTAAAAAGTCCCCCTCCCTGTCCCGTTTCTTTTTCTCAGTCTCAGGAATTGGAGATGCTCTAGATAAGAGTAAGATAAAAATTCCTGAGAGCCCTGATAGAACCTTTATATCTCAAGGCACAGGGAGAAGAAAACAAGCTCTGTTCCTAGGGTCAGAATTCTGAAAAGGTGTTTCATCAAGCCAGCTTTCTCTAACTGTGTACCAAAGCCTGTTTTGGAATGTCAGAAGAGTTCCATCTTGGCCATTTTCAGTTTGAGACTTCTCTCTGTTCCCAACTAAGCACTTGCAAGTTATCCGTTCGCTAAGTGTGATACATAAACCCAGCTAGTATCCACTTAGGTGGCTGTCCATCAGGGAGCTGATTGTCCTTTGGGGCACAATTTCTCATTATTAATTTAGTAGCCTAATTTAGATATGAGATATGGTATGAACAACCTTCCGAGGACAGTGTGGTGGACTGGATGTGTGCTGCTTCTGAGTCCAGTTCCCCAAGGGTTGGTTCAACTCTTTTAGGTGTCATAGTTTTTCCCTCTGACAGTCTAAAACCATTGTGGGTGCTTGGAGCACTGGATGATCAGTCTTTATCTTATGCATCGTTAGAGGAAGAGTATTTACTTAATGGTTATAGTGGGGTTCTCTGTGGGACTACTGCAGGTCACAGGATTGATCCTCAGATACATGTGTTAGGTTATCAGTCACCTGAGGACACCTTATGGCTGGAAGGAACCAACATCCCTTGTTCTTTAGAGCTAAATAATTCAATCTCTCATTTCACTAGCAAATAGTTTGTTCAGACCATATATCTACTTGGTTTTTTTTTTTTTTTTTCAGTTTCAGCCAAATTTAACAAAAACCAGACACCTATATTTCCCTTGACCTCCCACCAAGATCCCCCTAGGTCCCTGCCTTGGAAATACATCAGTGCCACTTAAGACTCCAAGTCTTAAGTAAAATAGCTCAAATAAAATTTTTAGGTTTATCACTTAAAAGCAATGAGATCCACATATCAGGAGAACTCACCGGAACATCTGAGGAGTACCAAGAAGTCAGTGGGACTCAAATGGCCCATGCTGATACCAAACACCAGTTCAGGGTAGACTCCAGGTGTCCTCTTGTGGGTATCTCTGATATCCTGCCAACTATGTTATGCAAATGTTGATGAAAAAATAATCAATAAGCGATCTAAGAAAGAAATGGAAAATTTTATTCAAGCCAATCTGAAAATTGTGACTAGGGAGATAGTCGTTCAGAAAGCTCTGAGGACTGTTCTGCCCATTAGAGGTCAAAGCACAGTTATATAAGTTTTTGAGACAAAGGGTTATACATCAAAGTGTTAAACATCAAGGTGACATTGACAGTTTACATAGCTCAACAAAGTGAGTAGTGGGTCTTCATAACACCTTACATGATTAAGGAGGGAATGCTATCTCCTAAGGAATTTCTTTGCTGGTGCCAGCAGGAAATTGGTGTGTGTGTGTGTGTGTGTGTGTGTGTGTGTGTGTGTGTGTGTGTGTGTGTGTGTGTGTGTGTAGGCATTCCTGCGTCTTTGTAGGGAATCTAGTTAATGTATAATGCAGATGCACAATGCACACTAAGGAGAAGGTATAGTGGCTCAAACAGCAGAGAAAATTTCACGTTAAATTTTATTTCCTGCCTTAAAATAATTTTGTTTCATCAGCAGCCTCATTGAGGAGGTAATATTTGAGTAGACTCTAGGGTGGTGAGGGACTTAGCCCTATGGATATGGTGGAAATAGTGTTGCAGGCAGTAGGAGCAGCCAGTGAAAAATTCTAAGGAGGAGAGCTTGCCTGGTATGTTTGGAGAACAGCATGGGGACACTGAGGGTAAGAGGTGAGAATAGAACTGTAAACTAGTATGTTTGTTGGTGGGGGGGGCTTTTGACTACAGAATTAACCTTATTAATGAAATAAAAGCTATACATTTTCTATTTACACTATAACTATGTATTATAAGGTCAAGGAAGTAAGTGTTGTTCTTTCTTGGACTTTATATTATGAATATCAGAATGAAAAGTGGTTTGAAGCTCTAATTTTTTAACTCAATCAATTGTGCAGAAATCACTTATGAACTGTATGTTAATGATTTGAATCATGTGCCTGAGGTCCCTTTGCCAGAGACTTTTAATTGGTAGTGGTGAGGGTGGGAAGGGAGGGGGTTTTGCCTGGGCATTGAGTTTTTTAAGTGCTCCCAGGTGGTTCTATATGCACTACTCTGGTACCTGTATATATAAAAAAAGACACCTTTTTCTCATTCGGGCTCCAAAGTAGTCTGCTCAGTATGCTTATCATCCTTGCTGCTTCAGCTCACTGCAGTGTCTCATAACTACCTGGAACTCCACAACCACAAATCCCCTCCACAGAAATCCTGGGACCTCTCCTAGCCATGCCATTGGAGGGGAAAGGTAGGACAGGTAAGAGTTCTCCTTTACTGCCCCATTCATAAGTTCCTCACAACACCAAAAAACAAGACTGGGTGTGGGCACCAGATGACTGAAAAGTTTGTTACAGAATGACAGTGTAAGAGGAAGGGTAAGAGAAGAGGAGAGCAACATGTTGGCATCAATTGCCTAATAAAAAATTTTAAGAACAAGGCTGCCTAATATTCAATTTCAAATTTTGGCATTGTTGTGGTAGAAAATACCCTGTCTCCCCCAATCATCTGTTTCATTTATGTGTCTGACACATTTTTGGCACACAACAAATATTTGTTATATAAATGAATGAATGAATTCAAGCGGGCTGAACACAAAAAGCACCAAGCCTCCAACCCATCCTTTCCTGACCCTCCAATCTCGTTCCCCAGTGGCAGTCGCATTTACCTCATTTGTTACCCTACTAGTTCTAAATTATATGTTTATGCTGTTCATTCTAGGTGTATCGGTGTTAGATCTTGCATACTCACTTTCTGCTAAAATAGGTAAGGATTTTACTAAATTAACCACTCTAATTTTTCCCGACCTACAATACCTAATAAATTATATCACTATTGTTAGCTTTTCCATTGTTTACATTTGTTAGGTTAACTAATATACTTAAATTTGTATTTCTTATTTCAACTATAAGGAGTACCTCTTCACTTTGTCAAACAAGAATATTGTATCCCATACCCTACTCTTCATCTGTCTTGTTCTCTTTTACCTTATCGTGGATGACGTTTATAATCTGATTTGTAGCCATAGTTAAGGGATTCTTGATTTGTCTACAGGTGGACTATATATGTGAAAATCAGTAAACAGTGTATATCTTACATCTACCCGGCCAAGTTGTATTCTATGACTATATATGTTTTTTGTATACTTTTTGCCATACACCCCCACCCTACTAGACTTCTGCCTTTTTTTTTTTTGTTTTGAATGGTCTATTTGTATGCCATCATTCGTATAGGTTCTCCAACACTTCCATTTACTCTCACATCTGGGGGCTCTTTCGTTGCTACAGAAAATTCTCTTACAACTCTGTAGTCTCCTTTCAATTTGGTTGGGTGGCTCTCAGGCCTGCTGCACAGTCGTTCCCTGGAAGTTGCCCTCATTGCTTTGCTGAATTAGTTCTATTGTTAATAGATCCAACCTGTTCCAATTTCTAGGACAGTTCTCTTGTTTTGCCAGTCAACATTCTCAAGTAACTTCCTAAAAAGGAGTATTTGAGATATAAAGATTCCTCAGTTTATGTTTAGTTTTCATTTTCATTCTGCCTTCATATTTTGTCAATAGTTTGGCTTGGTATAGAATTCTAGCTTCAAAGTCATTTCCCTGACTTGGGAAAGTGGAACTTTCAGGGAATTGCTTTTCTCCTAACCTCTTCTCCTATTGCTGAGAAGTCATTCCCAGCCTGATTCTAATTCCCTTATGGAAGACCTGTATTAGCTCTCTGGACACTTTTAGGATCTTCTCTTTATTCTTGCTATCCTTAAGTTGTATATGCCCACACATAGATTTTTTTCTTTTCTCTTGCTCAGTAGATATTATACATTTGCAGACTCACATCTCCCTTTAGCTCTGAATTCTTTTTTTCTTGTAAGTTTCATCCAATCATTTTCACTGTTCTTTCTGGAACTTCTATTCATGTTGGAAACCACAATTAATTCTGTATGAATTATCTTTTCTCTCATATTTTGTCTCTGACTACTGTTCTCTACATTTCTCCTTTGCTCTAATCTTGTAGTAATGCAAATATAGTCTACAAGTCAACCTTACAGGCAGTGAGACAGAGAAATGTGTCATAAGTCATGTTTCTCCCTTCCATTTAGTTAAAGGCTTATCCAACATCAGTCCTCCTGGATCAGTGAGTGAGTGTCACCTATGGTGGTGTGTGTTCACTCTTACTACAAACCAATATCTGGTCTCAGTACTGGAGTATACAATAGTGAACAGAGAAACAAAGTTCCTGACATCCTGTACTTACTTTGTTAGAGGAATAAAAGCAATAAAGGGTTGCATTTCAGGTGTAGTTCTAGAGTGAGCAGCTGTAGCTGAAGATTTCAAGTAGGCAGGCAGCATCTTGGTCACAGATAGGCAGCAGCTCCCTTGGTGGTTTGGGGTACTAGGTTAGGCAGCCCCAAAATGTGCCTCAATGGCATACTGATTATTTTGAATTAAAGTTACTAAACAGCCAACACAAAAAATACTCTCCTGTCTCTGTGAAAAGAGGAAATAAATTATGACAAGTGCACTCATGCCTCTGGAGGTAGAGTGATACCTTTTCACCAAAGATAGGGAATTTGGGGCTGAGAAGCCTATATAAACAAAACTTGTTACTTTAATTTACTACCCCAAACCCAAATTCTGTTTAGATTTTTCACTAATTGGGCACCCCAAACCTAAGTTCCTTTGTCCTATCAATTCCTTACAAATGTATTGTTTATTTGCCTAAAAGTATAAAAGCTGCTTGCTTCAGCCACTTCTTAGGACCCATTTCTACAAGACCTCCATGTGCATGATTAAAATTTGTTTCTTTTTCTCCTGTTGATCTGTCTTGTATCAATTGTATTAGTATAGCCACAAGGATGCAAGAGGGGTCGAGGGGAATAATTCCCCCTTCCTGATAGTGAACTGCTCTTGCAGTGTGACTTTGGGTACTTTTCTCATAATTCTACCTATGTGTCTTCAGCTCTCCTATGCTTCTGCAATATCCTGTAAAAATTCTTCTTATTCTTAAGAGTGATTCTTTTTTTTTCACACACACACACTGTATTTTATTTATACAAAATATAAATAAACTGACACCAAGCATCGTAAATGGATGACCACAACAAAAGCAACAATGATTGCAATTACCAAACACGAAACACACTCATACTATGTCATAATATTGACATTCAGTCCAGTAATCCTCCACTGTAACAGCTCCATTATTTTGCAGTGAAAATTGATTTGTATATTTTTTGTTTCTGAGTCCTTGTGGGATTTTATTTTTTTATTCAAACAGGAAGTCACAAAAATTATAATCATCCTCATCAGTTCACTCAGTCCCACATAATTAATTTTTTTTATCTTGATCTTTTGTTAGCACTTTTATGAATTCATCAGTTTTCCATTAGAGTTCTGAAAATGCTTATTCATTCAGTTCAGCAGTATACTCAGTTACCAGAAACCTGTACTTGTCAAAGTCTTTTCCATGAATTCTTTGAAGATGAAACCCTTTTACAGGAACATTTTTGCAAAAGCATCAGAGTACACCCAGAACTGTCTGAAAATGACAAAAGACTTAACAATGACCTCGGATAAAGATTTGAGGAACATTCATGATAATGCAATTGACAAGGAAATTTAGTTATTTCTGAGATATACATTTTAAAGTAATAACTAGAATTATGACTTATAACATTAAGAACATATAAGATTTCTAGAAATTTCATGTAATCTCTGAAACATTTATATTAACATATTTCCATACAAATAACCTAAAGAAAGTTTAGTATTAGTTGTTTTTTTTGTTTGTTTGTTTTTTTATACTGCAGGTTCTTATTAGTCATCAATTTTATACACATCAGTGTATACATGTTAATCCCAATCGCCCAATTCAGCACACCACCATCCCCACCCCACCACGGTTTTCCCACCTTGGTGCCCATACGTTTGTTCTCTACATCTGTGTCTCAACTTCTGCCCTGCAAACCAGTTCATCTGTACCATTTTTCTAAGATCCACATACATGCATTAATATCCGATATTTGTTTTTCTCTTTCTGACTTCACTCTGTATGACAGTCTCTAGATCCATCCACATCTCAACAAATGACCCAATTTCGTTTTTATTATGGCTGAGTAATATACCATTGTACATATGTACCAAAACTTCTTTATCCATCCTTCTGTTGATGGGCATTTAGGTTGCTTCCATTACCTGGCTATTGTAAATAGTGCTGCAATGAACATTGGGGTGCATGTGTTTTTTGAATTATGGTTTTCTCTAGGTATATCCCCACTAGTGGGATTGCTGGATCGTATGGTAATTCTATTCTTAGTTTTTAAGGAACCTCCATACTGTTCTCCATAGTGGCTGTATCAATTTACATTCCCACCAACAGTGCAGGAGGGTTCCCTTTTCTCCACACCCTCTCCAGCATTTATTGTTTGCAGATTTTCTGATGATGCCCATTCTAACTGGTGTGAGGTAATACCTCATTGTAGTTTTGATTTGCATTTCTCTAATAATTAGTGATGTTGAGCAGCTTTTCATGTGCTTCTTGGCCATCTGTATGTCTTCTTTGGAGAAATGTCTATTTAGGTCTTCTGCCCATTTTTGGATTGGGTTGTTTGTCTCTTTAATACTGAGCTGCATGAGCTGTTTATATATTTTGGAGATTAATCCTTTGCCCGTTGATTCATTTGCAAATATTTTCTCCCATTCTGAGGGTTGTCGTTTCGTCTTGTTTATGGTTTCCGTTGCTGTGGAAAACCTTTGAAGTTTCATTAGGTCCCATTTGTTTATTTTTGTTTTTATTTCCATTACCCTAGGAGGTGGATCAAAAAAGATCTTGCTGTGATTTATGTCAAAGAGTGTTCTTCCTATGTTTTCCTCTAACAGTTTTATAGTGTCCGGTCTTACATTTAGATCTCTAATCCATTTTGAGTTTATTTTTGTGTATGGTGTTAGGGAGTGTTCTAATTTCATTCTTTTACACGTAGCTGTCCAGTTTTCCCAGCACCACTTATTGAAGAGACTGTCTTTTCTCCATGGTATATCTTTGCCTCCTTTGTCATAGATTAGTTGACCATAGGTGCGTGGGTTTACCTCTGGGCTTTCTATCTTGTTCCATTGATCTATGTTTCTGTTTTTGTGCCAGTACCATATGGTCTTGATTACTGTCGCTTTGTAGTATAGTCTGAAGTCAGGGAGTCTGATTCCTCCAGCTCCGTTATTTTTCCCTCAGGATTGCTTTGGCTATTCAGGGTCTTTTGTGTCTCCATACAAACTTTAAGATGATTTGTTCTAGTTCCATAAAAAATGCCATTGGTAATTTGATAGGGATTGCATTGAATCTGTAGATTGCTTTGGGTAGTATAGTCATTTTCACAATATTGATTCTTCCAATCCAAGAACATGGTATATCTCTCCATCTGTTGATATCATCTGTAATTTCTTTCATCAGTGTCTTATAGTTTTCTGCATACATGTATTTTGTCTCCCTAGGTAGGTTTATTCCTAGGTATTTTATTCTTTTTGTTGCAATGGTAAATGGGAGTGTTTCCATAATTTTGAGATTTTTCATCATTAGTGTAAAGGAATACAGAGATTTCTGTGCATTAATTTTGTATCCTACAACTTTACCAAATTCATTGATTAGCTCCAGTAGTTTTCTGGTGGCATTTTTAGGATTCTCTATGTATAGTATTATATCATCTGCAAACAGTGACAGTTTTACTTCTTCTTTTTCAATTTACATTCCTTTTATTTCTTTTTCTTCTCTGATTGCTGTGACTAGGACTTCCAAAACTATGTTGAATAATAGTGGTGAGAGTGGACATCCTTGTCTTGTTCCTGATCTTAGAGGAAATGCTTTCAGTTTTTCACCATTGAGAATGATGTTGGCTGTGGGTTTGTCATATATGGCCTTTATTATGTTGAGGTAGGTTCCCTCTATGTCCACTTTCTGGAGAGTTTTTATCATAAATGGGTGTTGAATTTTGACAAAAGCTTTTTCTGCATCTATTGAGATGATCATATTGTTTTTATTCTTCAATTTGTTAATATGGTGTATCACATTGATTTATTTGTGTATATTGAAGAATCCTTGCATCCCTGGGATAAATCCCACTTGATCGTGGTGTATGATCCTTTTATTGTGTTGTTGGATTCTGTTTTCTAGTATTTTGTTGAGGATTTTTGCATCTATATTCATCAGTGATATTGGTCTGTAATTTTCCTTTTTGTAGTACCTTTGTCTGGTTTTTGTATCAGGGAGATGGTGGCCTCATAAAATGATTTGGGAGTGTTCCTTCCTCCACAATTTTTTGGAAGAGTTTGAGAAGGACGAGTGTTAGCTCTTCTCTAAATGTTTGATAGAATTCACCTGTGAAGCCATCTGGTCCCAGACTTTTGTTTGTTGGAAGATTTTTAATCATAGTTTCAATTTCATTACTTGTGATTGGTCTGTTCATATTTTCTGTTGCTTCCTGGTTCAGTCTTGGAAAGTTATACCTTTCTAAGAATTTGTCCATTTCTTCCTGGTTGTCCACTTTATTGGCATAGAGTTGCTTGTAGTAGTCTCTTAGGATGCTTTGTATTTCTGTGGTGTCTCTTGTAACTTCTCCTTTTTCATTTCTAATTTTATTGATTTGAGTCCTCTCCCTCTTTTTCTTGATGAGTCTGGCTAATGGTTTCTCAATTTTGTTTATCTTCTTAAAGAACCAGCTTTTAGTTTTATTGATCTTTGCTATTGTTTTCTTTATTTCTATTTCATTTATTTCTGCTCTGATCTTTATGATTTCTATCCTTCTGCTAACTTTGGGTTTTGTTTGTTCTTCTTTCTCTAGTTCCTTTAGGTGTAAGGTTAGATTGTTTACTTGAGATTTTTCTTCTTTCTTGAGGTAGGCTTGTATAGCTATAAGCTTCCCTCTTAGAACTGCTTTTGCTATATCCCATAGGTTTTGGATCGTCGTGGTTTCATTTTCATGTGTCTCTAGGTATTTTTTTTTAATTTCCTCTTTGATTTCTTCAGTGATCTCTTGGTTATTTAGTAACGTATTGTTTAGCCTCCATGTGGTTGTGTTTTTTACGTTTTTTCCCTGTAATTCATTTCTAATCTCATAGTGTTGTGGTCAGAAAAGATGCTTGATATGATTTCAATTTTCTTAAATTTACTGAGGCTTGATTTGTGACCCAACATGTGACCTATCCTGGAGAATGTTCCATGCGCACTTGAGAAGGAAGTGTAATCTGCTGTTTTTTGATGGAATATCCTATAAATATCAATTAAATCTATCTGGTCTATTGTGTCATTTAAAGCTTCTGTTTCCTTATTTATTTTAATTTTGGATGATCTGTCCATTGGTGTAAGTGAGGTGTTAAAGTCCCCCACTATTATTGTGTTACTGTTGATTTCCTCTTTTATAGCTGTTAGCAGTTGCCTTATGTATTGAGGTGCTCCTATGTCAGGTGCATATATATTTATAACTGTTTTATCTTCTTCTTGGATTGATCCCTTGATCATTATGTAGTGTCCTTCCTTGTCTCTTGTAACATTCTTTATTTTAAAGTCTATTTTATCTGATCTGAGTATAGTTACTCCAGCTTTTTGATTTCCATTTGCATGGAATGTCTTTCTCCATCCCCTCACTTTCAGTCTGTATATATCCCTAGGTCTGAAGTGGGTCTCTTGTAGACAGCACATATATGGGTCTTGTTTTTGTATCCATTCAGCAAGCCTGTGCCTTTTGGTTGGAGCATTTAATCCATTCACGTTTAAGGTAATTATTGATATGTACGTTTCTATGACCATTTTCTTAATTGTTTTGGGTTTGTTTTTGTAGGTCCTTTTCTTCTCTTCAGTTTCCCACTTAGAGAAGTTCCTTTAGCATTTGTTGTAGAGCTGGTTTGGTGGTGCTGAATTCTGTTAGGTTTTGCTTGTCTGTAAAGCTTTTGATTTCTCCATCGAATCCGAATGAGATCCTTGCGGGTAGAGTAATCTTGGTTTTAGGTCCTTCCCTTTCATCACTTTAAGTATATCATGTCACTCCCTTCTGGCTTGTAGAATTTCTGCTGAGAAATCAGCTGTTAACCTTATGGGAGTTCCCTTGTACGTTATTTGTCATTTTTCCCTTGCTGCTTTCAAGAATTTTTCTTTGTGTTTAATTTTTGCCAGTTTGATCACTATGTGTCTTGGCCTGTTTCTCCTAGGGTTTATCCTGTATGGGAATCGCTGTGCTTCCTGGACTTGGGTGACTATTTCCTTTCCCATGTTAGGAAAGTTCTTGACTATAATCTCTTCAAATATTTTCTCTGGTCCTTTCTCTTTCTCTTCTCCTTCTGGGACCCCTATAATATGAATGTTGTTGCATTTAATGTTGTCCCAGAGGTCTCTTAAGTTGTCTTCATTTCTTTTCATTCTTTTTTCTTAAGTCTGTTCCACAGCAGTGAATTCCACCATTCTGTCTTCCAGGTCACTTATCCGTTCTTCTGCCTCAGTTATTCTGCTATTGATTCCTTCTTGTGTAGTTTTCATTTCAGTTATTGTATTGTTCATCTCTGTTTGTTTGTTCTTTAATTCTTCTAGGTCTTTGTTAAACATTTCTTGCATCTTCTTGATCTTTGCCTCCCTCCTTTTTCCGAGGTCCTGGATCATCTTCACTATCATTATTCTGAATTCTTTTTCTGGAAGGTTGCCTATCTCCACTCCACTTCATTGTTTTTCTGGGGTTTTATCTTGTTCCTTCTTCTGGTATATAGCCCTCTGCCTTTTCATCTTGTCTATGTTTCTGTGAATGTGGTTTTTGTTCCACAGGCTGCAGGATTGTAGTTCTTCTTGCTTCTGCTGTCTGCCCTGTGGTGGATGAGTGTATCTAAAAGGCTTGATGGGAGGGACTGGTGGTGGGCACAGCTGACTGTTGCTCTGGTGGGCAGAGCTCAGTAAAACTTTAATCCATCTGACTGTTGGTGGGTGGGGCTGGGTTCCCTCCATGTTGGTTGTTTGGCCTGAGGCAACCCAACACTGGAGCCTACCTGGCCTTTTTGGTGGGGCTAATATCAGACTCGGGAGGACTCACGTCAAGGAGTACTTCCCAGAACTTCTGCTGCCAGTGTCCTTGTCCCCATGGCGAGCCACATCACCCCCCCTCCCCAGCAGGAGACCCTCCAACACTAGCAGGTACGTCTGGTTCATTCTCCCCTGGGGTCACTTCTCCTTCCCCTGTGTCCCGACGCACACACTACTTTGTGTGTGCCCTCCAAGAGTGAAGTCTCTGTTTCCCCCAGTCCTGTTGAAGTCCTGCAATCAATTCCCACTAGGCTTCAAAGTCTGATTCTCTAGGAATTCCTACTCCCGTTGCAGGACCCCCAGGTTGAGAAGCCTGGCGTGGGGCTCAGAACCTTCACTCCAGTGGGTGGACTCCTGTGGTATAAGTGTTTGCCAGTCTGTGTGTCACCCACCCACCATTTATGGGACTTGATTTTACTGTGATTGCACCCCTCCTACCATCTCATTGTGGCTTCTCCTTTGTCTTTGGATGTGGGGTATCTTTTTTGGTGAGTTCCAGTGTCTTCCTGTCGATGATTGTCCAGCAGCTAGTTGTGATTCTGATGTTCTTGCAAGAGGGAGTGAGAGCACATCCGCCTACTCCGCCATCTTGATTCCTCTCCGAAAGCAACTCTTAAGAGTGATTCTTAAGAGCTAGAGTGAATTTTATGAGTTCTGTTCTCTGCAACTGAATCTGACTGCTACAATAGCCACAAAAATAAATTGTATTTTTAGCAAGCAGCCTTCTTGGTATAGAATTTTCTAATCCCCTGAGTTCAAATTGCAGGAACAAACTTTATCTTAAGTCCCCAGCACCAGTAAGTCCCCAATTTCCCATGTAGTCAGGGAAGCATTTTTTTTTAATTTGCCATCTAGATAGAGAATAGAGCTGATGACTCTATTCTCTAAACCCCTCTAAAACTTAGTCTTATACTACCAAGCATATGAAATGGTCCATTGACAGGTTTACCTAGTATACAAAATGCAAGTTTATTTTGAATAATTTCCATTACAATTTTTTGTTTGCTTCTAGAAAATGCAAAAACATACTATCTTTGTCAGCTCAGGCTCCAAAACAAAACGCCATACAGTAGGTGGCTTAAACAGATATTTATTTTCTCACAATTCTGGAGCCTGGAAGGTCTGAGACCAAGGAGGCTGCTGATTTGGTCCTTGGTGAGAGCTCTCTTCCTGGCTTGCCACCCTCTCCTGTGTCCTCATCTGGCAAAAAGAGACCGCTCCTCTTCTTCTAAGGTACCAAACCTACTGGGTTAGAGTTCCACACTCATGACCTCATTTAATCTCAATTACCTCTTTACAGGCCTTATCTCCAAATACAGTCACATTAGGGTTAGGGCTTTAATATATGAATTGGGGTGGAGTGGGGGAGAGCACATTTCAATCCATACACATACTTCCTGATTTTAGAAAATGTGAAAATATTTTACAATATTATTGATAATAATGAAAAGTATTTATTTTCATATTTATTTAATATTTTATATTTATTTTAATATTTATTAACATGAACCAGGTACTGTGGTAAGTGCTTTATAAGTATTTTTTAATTTAATTCTTATAACCAATGAACTAACTATTATTATCTCATTTTACAGATGAGGAATCAAAGCCCAGAGATGCTAAGTAACTTGTCCAAGATCACACTGCTAGCACAGTGAAGACTCCAATAGACAGTCCTTTTAACTACTATAGTATAATTTAATGTATAAAATACTGGTATATTATACACCAGTAAGGAGGGTTGTTTTGGAATGGTTGATAGTGTGAGATAAGCTCCACCCTGAATGTGCTACTGCATGTGCTGAAAGGAGGAATGAGAGTCTATTATGCAAACGGGGGAGTTTGGATTACATACTAATTTACACTCTCACCAGCAGTATCTGAGTCTGTTGCTCCATGACCTCATCAAACCTGGATTTTATATTTAAATAGCACCTCACCCTACAATTTCAAAAAACAGAAACAAAAATTCTGATGTGCCCCATTTGCTATAAGAAAAATCCTCTATGTAGTTATTGTGACCTGGTTTAATCATTAGCCCTTATCAAGGGTAAACCATGATAGCAAGTTCCCGAGGTTTAAATACACGTCTGCTTAAGGCTAAAATTTGATATGCTCACTTTATTAATTCATCTGAAAATACCACAAGAAACTCAATGTGAAAACAAAGCCATAAAGAAAAGAAAAAGTTATACAAAGTGCTCATAAAACTTACAGTTTTAAATATTTCAGTTCTCTGGATTGGCATAGCTATTATGAATTTAGTTCCTTTAAAAGGATAATGTTATGAATATCAACAGAAAATTATGCTTCACTTTCTGAAACATTAAAGTAAAATAAACATTAGAGTAACATGAATATAAGTGTATATGTATGAATGAATATATTATTTTAGATTGTATAATCCTGGAGTCAGGCTGAGTCCTAAAACTTCATTTCAAGCTCCACAGACTCTAAAATACCTGCTAAGTCCAAGTTTGTTCAATGACAACATTCAGCAAAAATTGAGAACTTAAAAAATTATTTAAAACCAGAAACTTACGTATCCCAGATTTTAACTGCAAAAATAATTAGCGCTCTTTGGAAAGAGGGATAGAAAGACATCTCTATATAACAGTATATGCAATTAATCACTTCTCCCAGTTTTTTTCCCCCCCTTCATTTCTTGAAAATACCGAATGGGAACACTCATTACTCGGTACTTTCTAATTTTTCTTGCATTATAACCACCTGGAGGGACTTAAAAAAATACACGTCCCTGCCCTTTCCCCCTCCATGAAAGGTACTCAGTGAATCTGGGGCGGGGCTGAGCACCTGTATTTTTAACCAGCGATGCCACTTCAGGAAGGGGGGCCTCAGTCGGAAAGCCAGACTTCCCCCATCAGAACCCTTGGGGTGGGGCCCGGGCACCCATGGTTTGATGAGTTCTCTCAGGCGATTGTGAGGCAGGGTCAAGAACGAAAAGCGCGCGCAAGCTCCGGGCGTCTGCGCCCAGGGCAGCGCGAGGTAAGGCGCTAAAGTGGTTTTCGTCGAGCGGGAATCTCGGTCTTGCCGGGCGTCCTCAGTGAGAGGCCCGCGTGGACCGACTCTGGAGACACTGGGGTGCTCGGGTCGCAGAGGCCGCGCATCACGCAGGGATTTCCCCCTATCCGTCCCGCTACCGAGGTTAGTAGCTCTTCCTCTTCCCCTTGTCATCCGGCACTCAGGACGCACATCCTCCCAGCCTTGCCAACCTCCCACGCCGCAGGGCGCAGGCCGAGGCCCGTGCCCCAGTAGCCACCGCCAGCCGTCTGGTGGGCGGACTGCCTCGGCCCCCCGCCCTCTCAGCCAACACTTCTTCAGGCCGGGCCCCTCGCTCTGGCCGCGGCTCCACCAATCCCGGGCCTCGCCCGCCGCCACCGCCTCCGCACCTGCGAGGAGGAGCCCGCCCGCCTCCGCCGCAGCCATCGCAGCGTCCCCGCCCCGTTCCGCCCCCTTCGCGGCACCCAGAGATCATAGGCCGCCGGCGTCCGGCTGCCAGTAGTCGAGGAGCGGAAGCCGCTTTCCTGAAGCGGGCTTGGGTGCTCCAGAGCCCGGCCGGCTGCTGAACCGCAGCTTCCGGCAGCCGCTGCAACGGCTAGGCGCGGGGCGCGGGCGCCCCGAGGACCCCGTAACCGGGCGGGCGTCCTGAACGGGCAACCCCGCCGAGGGAGGTGGCCGTGGCGGTCGCGCTCGGGCGCCCCGTGCGCCGCACTCCATGCCCGTGTGGTGCTGCCGCTGCTCCCTGGCCGGTCATTTCAGGTGACTTCTCCACCGTGGAAGAAAAGGGGGCAGGCGGAGGTTAGAGTGCTGCGGGGCCCTGCGGCAGGGCAGGGGCCGAAATGGGTAGAGGCCGCGCGGGTTAGGGAGTCGGGGACGGGTCGGGGGTGGAAGGCAAGCGCCTGAATTGCAGAGGCCTCCCGCCTCGGCTGCTGCTTCCTCCTGGTTCCTTTCTAGTCGAGGTTCCCCGCCTTGGCTCCTGGCTCTGGGAGACTCTCCTCTGTTGTCCCCTTTTCCTCTCCCTGGACCGTACTAGTCACGGGACTGCGGGACCGGCTAGGCCCGGATCTAGTCGGTTACGGCGAACTGAGACTTAAAAGTAGTGCAAAGTTTTAGTGAAGGGTTGTGAGGTTCTCCCAGCCCCACACACACCTTAAACATTTTTTTTTCTTAAAAAAAAAAAATCTAATAACGTAAGTTACTGGGTTGAAGGGAGGCAGGGAGCTATGTTTAAAATGTGATGTTCTAGCTACAAATATGTTTCTGACTTTTAAGATGTCAGTCATTGTAAGTCATATATATTGTAGAAATTTGAAAAATGTCGCGATTCTAGACTAACATTATGAGGAACGTTTTTAGGGGTGATACGGATAATACATTTTAAAATAAAAGTTTATTTACTAGATCTAGCACAGTTGGCCAACATTTCATTCAGTTATGGAGAGAAAGACCGAAAGCAATTTGAAACTAGTTTTAACCTTGTGGTGAAGAAAAGATAAGCTTAGCGAAGACTTTAGTGAAGTGCCTTGCCTTATATATACACGAATGTGCTAGAATAATGATATGCAAAACTTCTTTTGTAAAATATGAAATTCTGATCAGAGTTCTTAAATTGGGCTGCATATATAGACTTTAGGTGGCCAGTGAACTTGGATGTAAAGAAAGGTACCAGGAATTTTCACTCAACTTTAACCAAAATCTGTTTTCTTCAACTGTGAATATAAGCAGTAAATCACAGTAGTATTTGTGACTTTGTCATCAATAGAAATCACAAATATTTTCATACCACATTAATTGTTGCATATACCTAGAAATACTGTTTATTTATTTCTTCAAGATTACAGTAATTATTTTACATCACTGAACTTGTTATTTAATACAATAGAGGAATACATAAAAACATATTCCAAGTTTACTTTTTAGTTTCCTTGTAAATCCTGTTATGTGTTTAATAATATTATTCAAAGAAGAGGTCCAGAGGCTTCACCAAATTGCAAAAGGTGTGTAAGGCACAGAAAAGACTCAGAATTCCTGTTGAACTAGAGCAGCAATCCAGGCTTGCCTACCTTCTCAGTGAGTTTTGTAGGAGTCTCTAAATTCTGGATATTAAAAATTATTTTATGTAATAAACTGCTGGATATTAAATTCTAGGCAAATTTGTGTGGTGCTACTTGACAGTGATTTGAGAGTATCAGATCCACTTTGGAGAACTTTAGAAAACAAGTTCGCCTAGTGAAAACTTGTTAAACTGAAGCCCCTGAGAAAATAATATGCTTTTTAGAAAGTACTGTCCAAAAGCCTTTTGACACCTTTTGGTACAGTTGAATTCTAAGGACACAGCTTGGGATTCATACGTGTTCAACTAACCCTAGGTAGTAAATATCATGTGCTTACGTCCTTGTACAGAAATGTGGAGGAGGAGGTGAAAACAATGTATTTGCTATATTTTGATCTTGAGGGATAAGGGAAAACAAGCCTGCTAGCCAAAGAATAAAAATTGTGATTGATAAACCATATTTCCATTGTATAAACACCTCTATCTTATCTAAAATTTAAAAAAGAAAACGTTTATTTAATAATTAAAACATTTCCTTAGAAGAAGGTTTATAATTTACTAGCACAATTTTTTTTTTTTGAGTAATCTCATTAGGAGCACATTTTAAAACCAATAGTGACAGTGTCTACATTTTGGATCTTGCCTTATATCTGAAAGAATAAATATTGTGAGAGAACTGTCTCCTAACTTTCCAAGGAAGAAAACTTCCATACTTCCTGTTCTAGAAGATAAAGAGTGTGACTGACTTCCTTTGTGACTTTAGAACCTTCTTTTCTTATGGTAATATCAATTTGGTAAAAATCTAAGCTCATGCTTCCAAAGACTAAACTCAGGTAGTAAAGCATTTCATTTTGAAGGATCATTTAGAAAAGTATTGCTGGTGTGAGAAAAGTGTTTTGTTATTCAAATATTATGTCTGTGCCATCCTTTTAAATTTGTTTTGAGTCTTTGGACCATAATGTTTCAAAAACACAACATGGAAGGCATCTAAAATCATCTGAAATTTCAAATAGTCTTCTAATTTGATGCCTAAGAATAAGGTAACTATTTCTGCATATGTGTAAAGTGCTGTTCTTTACTATTCCTAAAATTTAATTATATTTTCCAATTTACTGCCTCAAAGGAAAAGTAGATTTTTTTAAAGTAGATTTTTTTATTACTCAAGTACTTGTTTTAAATAGAACAAACATTCAGCAAATTGGATATCTGCAGTGGAAATTTTCACTGTTCATAGACCTGTGAACACAGTATGCATATAGTATGCATATACTGTAAAATATGTACAGCAATACTAAATTTATAGTTTAGACTCTGAATTTTTTAGAAAGAATACTTACTAATAGGTCTTTGTTTCATTGTTGCTTTATGTAAATTCAGTGAACCTTATTTTCATTTCTTCTCTTGGTTCAGTTTTTCATGCCTGTGTTAAACCAGTATTTATCAAGTACCATGCAAGTTTATTACAAATAGTTTATACCAATATTATGGATTATATACACAAAGATTATACCTATGACCAGTTAGTAGAAAATCAGAACAAATTACATATACTCTGGAGAATTAAGATAAGCTAAAACTTTGGCTGTATATACTCTACTTGAGTCTTGGGAGAGACTAGTGTCAAATTGCTTGAGGCCCACACACACACAAAAAACCTACTAGATCTAGTAAATGAATTCAGTGATATTGCAGAATACAAGATCAACATACAAAAATCAGTTGTATTTCTGTACACTTACAATGAACAATCTGACAGTGAAATTGATAAAACAATTCAGTTTATACTAGCATCAAAGAGAATGAAATATTTAGGAATAAATTTAACAGAAGAAATGTGAAAGTTGTACATTGAAAACTAGAAAACATTGAAAAGAATGAAAGGAGGCCTAAATAAATGGTAAGGAATCCCATGTTCATGGATTGAAAAGCTTAGTATTCTTAAGATGGCAATAATGGCAATATTCCTTGAATTTATCTACAAATTCAGTGTAATCCTATCAAAATCCTAGCTGCCTTTTTTTTTTCAGAAATTGATGAGCAGATCCTAAAAGTCACATGGAATTACAAGGAACCCAGAATAGCCAAGACAATCTTGAAAAAAGAACAAAGTTGGAGGATTCACACTTCCTAATTTTACAACTTACTACAAAGAAACTGTAATCAAGACAGTGTTACGTTGGCATAAAGATAAACATAGATCAATGGAATAGAATTGAGAGTCCAGAAATAATTCCCTTCATTTGTTGTCAGTTGATTTCTGTGGGATCCCAAGACAAAAGGGAAATATCAGTCTTTTCAACAAATGATGCCAGGACAGATGAATATTCACAAGCAGAAGAATGAAGTTGGACTGCTACCTCATACTATATATAAAAGTTAACTCAAAATGGATGAAAGACCTAAATTTAAGAACTAGAACTATAAAACTCATAGAAGAAAACAGGTTTGTAATCTTAGATTAGGCAGTGCTTTCTTAGATATGACACCAAAAGTACAGCAACAAAAGAAAAAAATAAATTGGACTTGATCGAAAATTAAAACTTTTGTGATTTTAAAAGACAATATAAAGAAAGTGAAAAGACAACCCACAAAATGGGAGAAAATATTTACAAATCATATATCCAAAAAGGGACTTGTATCCAGGACATATAAAGAATTTTTTTAACTCAACAATAAAAAAGACAGCCCAGTTGGAAGGTGGGCAAATAATTTGAATTATTCTCCAAAGAAGATACACAGATGGCCAATAAGCACATGAAAAGATGCTTAACATTATTAGTCATTAGGGAAATGCTAATCAAAACTGCAATGAGATGCTACTTTACACCTACTAGAGTGGCTAAACTAAAAAACACAAAAAATAACATGCTGGTGAGGATGTGGAGACATTGGGACCCTCATATCACTGGTGGGAATGTAAGATGATGCACACTTGGGAAAATAGTTTGCTAATTCCTCAAGATGTTAAACATAGCGTTTACGGCCCAGCCATTGCATGCACTCCTAAGAGAAATGAAAACATTTATCCACACAAAAATTTATATGAATGTTCATAGCATATTTGTAATAGCCAAAAAGTGGAAACCATCCAAATGTTTATCAGCTCATGAGTGGGTAATATACAATGGAATATTATTCAGGCATAAAAAGGAATGAAGTACCAATATATCCTACCACCTGGGTGAACCTTGAAAACATGTTAAGTGGGAGAAGCCAGACACAAAAGGCTACATAATGTATGAGGAGTTCCATTTATTTGAAATTTCCAGAGTAGGCATCAGTAAGACAGTAGATTAGTGGCCGCCAATGGCTGCAGGGAGGGAAGAATGAAGAATGAGGGCTAAGGGGTGCAGCATATACTTTTGGGGTGATAAAATTTCTCTGAAGTTATTGGTAGTGATTGAAAAACCTTGTGACTACTTAGAACCCTGAATTGTACACTTTAAAAGGCTGAATTTTGGACTTCCCTGGCAGTCCAGTGGTTAAGTCTCCGTGCTTCCACTCCAGGGGGCGTGAGTGCAATCCCTGTCAGGGAACTAAGATCCCACATGCCAAGTGGTGCCGCCAAAAAAAAATAAATAGAAGGGTGAATTTTATATGTGAATTATATCTCATTAAAGGTCTTTTTTTTTAAAGCATTACCAAGTTCCCTCTATTTATTTACCTTGGTTTAAGGCCTGATCAGATGATCTGTTGTTTTTCTGATGTTTTTGAGCTCTTGAAAACTTTGTCTTTCTTGATAGAAGCCTAACAGAGGAGGCATTTTATTTCTAATTGTCTTAACCTCTTTTTTCTTAAGTATAAACCAATTATTTGAGAAGACTAGTCCAGTGTAATGAAAGATCCTTGTAAAATGTATAGTCGGGGTTGGTGGTGGTGGGATGAATTGGGAGATTGGGATTGACATATATGATTGGGAGATTGGGGTTGACTAATATGTATAAAATAGATAAATAATAAGAACTTGCTGTACAAAAATAAATAAAATTCAAAACAAAATGTATAGTCAATTTATAGAATTGATAGCTATATTAAAATTCTGAGGCCTGCAAGAAAAAAAAAAAGGTTTCTTGAGACATCTTGACTTAGAATATTAAATGCTTCTTAATAAGTTATTAAAAAAATGAATTCTACTGTACCTTTAAGTAAAAGTGATTCGGAGTTTAAGCCAACACTTCTAGCCATGATTTTTTTGTTCTTAAGGAATTTAAATATTAAATATTTGTTTCACAGTGTTTATTTTTAGACTTAAGAAACTGACCAAGGCATTTTAGATCATTGAGTTTTGCTTATAAAATCAAATATGGTAGTAACTGCTAAAGTACCTTCATTCAGTCATTCAGAGGATTATCAGTTTGCTCTCAGAGTGTACAGGATATCAGATAATATTCAAGTATCTAGTTTAATATTTATATAGTCTCAAGTTGACTCTAACCCCCAGCATATCTGCCCTTTTATTAATGTGAAACATTTGTTAGGGTTTGAAGAAGGAGACATCTTTTTAATTATCAGAATCTTAGAGTGATGATCATTTTTATTAATTAAATTCCAGGTTATATATATGGAAGCAACAGTGTTTGAGATAGGGATGTCAGGAGGAGACTGGCCATGATGTCTGCATCTCATGAAAAAGAACTGTGGCCTTTACAACCACCATAATATTAACGAGGCCTGGATACCTAAAAGGACTAATCAGAAGCATCCAAAGGAAGCTGGGGAACCTGTCCTGGGCACACACTTTGGAGAAATATCAGGGACAGGCTCAAGTATAATATATCCTTGTTGAGTTCAGTTGTCAAGAAGCAGAAGGCAAGACAGCCAGTACATCTGGATCTGATCAGTGGTGGGAGTTGGAATGCTCTGAAAGGGAGGGATTGAGCATAAGACTTCTTTCAGGGGCAGGCTTGCAATGTGAGGAGGGGCTTTCCTAAGTAGCCATATCCAAAGGGTATCAGTTCTGGCCAAAAGGGGCCATGTATTGTTAGGGGAGCCCAATTACTGGGGGTGGGAAATCTATCAGTGTATCCTGGGGAACTCTGCCCTATCCTGGGGTAGTTCGGGAACTTGGAAAGTTATAGGGAAGCAGAAATTTTGGTCTCTGCCTAATTCTTTCCATGTGTCATCCTCGCCCAAGGATCAGTGAGTCCTGTGAAATAACTGATCCATTCCCATGTTTATCATTTTAGGAATAGTAATAAGCACACTCACCCACTGGTCAGTACTGTTTAATATTTTCAGACATTGGCCTGTTTCTGACTATATGAAAATGAAAAATAATTCAGGAATTCTGTTCTGAAGTTATCTCTAGTATAATGCAAAACTAACTGTGTTCAAAGGATACTCCATTTATTACATGAGCTTGTCAGAACGCCAAAACTAGTTTCTAGGGAGGCAGTTGGGAAAGAAGGTAGACTGGAAATTAATGTTAAGATCTTTGCATTTTTCAGTATCTCTTTGAGAATAAGATGTATAAACCTTATTTTTTTACCAAAATGCACCATTTGTAATATATAAGTTCAGTAACTTTTCCTTAAAGTATTATGTGACTGTTTTTTCCCAAATATACTACCTCTATTGCACTCATCTTTTTACTAATGAGAAAAAAGTGAATGAGAAACTTTCCAGTCCTAGGAGATCTCAGAATTATAAAAATCCCTAATACAATGTTATGTCTTTGGTCATTAAAAATAGCTTCTTATTTAAGACTTGCCTTCAAGGCATTAAAGAGACATGAGCAGCTACATTCAGCCCTCCATATCCACATGTTCTGCCTCCATGGATCCAACCAACTGCAGATGGAAAATATTTGGGAAAGAAAAAATTCCAGAAAGTTCCAAAAAGCTAAACTTGAATTGGCTGCATGCAGGCAACTACATACATAGCATTTACATTGTATTAGGTGGTATAAGTAATCTAGAGATGGTTTAAACTATGTGGGAGGATGTAGGTAGGTTATATGCAAATAGTATGCCATTTTATATAAGGGACTTGAGGATCCATGGATTTTGGTATTTGGGGAGTGAGGGTGGGGTTCTGGAACCAACCCCCCTTGGATACCGAGGGACCACTGTATTTAGGATTTCTAGCAAAGTGGTGTACATTGACGTGGCTAAGGTACTAATTTGAAAGCATTAATCAAAAGGATTTCCTTTTCTCCTTTTATGGAACTATTGAATATTTTATGGCCTAAATAAAATCTGAATAAAGACAGATTTTTATAAAGGCTATATTGACTGTATATCTGTTGTTTTGTTTTTGTTCCATATTTTCCTTTTAAAAGAAACTATAGTGACCCTGAAACTGAAGGAGAGATTTTTAATTCCTTAGTGCAATATTTTGGTGATAATTTGGGGCGAAAAGTTAAAGCTATGCCATTAGTTGAAGAAACTTCTTTACTTGAAGATTCATCAGTGACTTTGCCTGTGGTAGTAATAGGTAAGTTTTATTGCATTTTGTCTCTTAAAATTACAGTTCTGATCCTTACTACTTTTATAAATGCACAGTTGCATAGCATAAGTTCTTAGGATTGTATTGAAAAGTATTCTTAGGTTGCTTAATATTTTTAAATAACCAATAACCAAATCCTTGGAGAGAGGAATTGGTTGATCTGATATTAGATTCTGTGTTAGAATAGAACATTTTTTCATTGAAGGGTTGATATTACTCTATTATTTTAAAATATCAGTAGTCTATCAGTTGTGTTACTTATATGACAGTGTCATGATAATGATGATAACCAATGTTATTAGAGCCCTGTATAGAGCATTCTGTGTACATTATTGGATTATGCCTTAAAACGCTATAGCCCTCTGAGGTTGTAGGGTATGGACAGACAGGGAAACTCAGTAGTTGAGTAACCTGTGCAAGTTAGTAGTCAGTGCTCAGTTAGTAAAGAACATTATAGTACTCTACAGTTAGGTTTATAATATTTTAACCATATGTTACTATTGTATATCTATTGTACCACCTCAATAGATAGGTATATAAGATTAAAAATTAAGTTATTAATAAAACCTAATTCAAAATTATAAAATTTTATGATTTTGTTTTATTGCATGTATTTAATTACCTGTCATATGTATCTTTAATATTCAAACTCATGAAGTTTGACAAGTACTATAGTGTGAAACCAAGCCAAAGGAAGGAATTATGGGACATAATGTACCTTGATGGCATACAACTTCCTTAGTTTCTTTGACTTGTTTCAAGTTAATGGAGAGGAAAGTCCTGTGCTCTGTCTGGCATATTGACATCTCTCCATAGGAGATTCAGTAAAGGAAGGAAGGAAGGAAAGCAAGATAGTTCTACACTAGATTCCCCTCTAGGGGAGCTGACAGTGTTTGCAGTATTTCTCATCCAAGATATCTTGGAAACTAAATCTCACGTTCATTTCCCACTTATATCCAACCCTGGTTTTCCATCCTGGATGTCTTGCCATAGGCAAAGGAACCTATGTCTTCTTGTTCTAGTTGGGCTATGGCAGGGTCAGAAAAGGAAAAACTACTTTCATCTGCACCTTACTTCCCCCAAAACAATCTGTTCCTATTTTGCCTCAGCTAGCCAAAGCGTAGCTTAACCTCATGTATATAGGGCTATTATTGCTGGCAGTAGCACTGCCAGCTGATCATAATAAAGGGCTAATTTCCTTAATGTATGTAATTGGTTTTCTGTTGCTGTCATAACACATTACCGCAAACCTGGTGGCTTTAACAACATAAATGTATTTAACTGTTCTATAGAACAGAAGTCCAACAGTGGTCTCACTGGGCTAAAATCAAGGTATCAGCAGGGCTGCATTCCTTTTGGAGGCTCTAGGGTAGATAGAATGTTTCCTTGCTTTCCCAGTTTCTAGAGGCTAGTATTCCTTGGCTCCTGGACCCCTTCTGCATCTTCAAAGCCAGCAGTGTTGTTTCTCTTTTAACCTTTCATAGTTATGGTTCCTCCTTACCACAGGTGGGAAAGGGTCTCTGTTTTTAAGGACTTGTGTGATTAGATTGGGCCCACCTGGATAATCCAGGCTACTCTCTCTAGCTCACGGTCCTTAATTTAATCACATCTACAAAGTCGTTTTTCTCTGTAAGGTAACACGCTCAGGTTCTTGGGGTTAGGAATGGGAAATCTTTGGGAGTTGGGGTACATTCTGCCTGTGTATATATTTCTCTATGAACTGTTTATTTGTATTCTTTTTGTATTGTCTTTTGAGTGTTATTTCTTTTTGATTCTTTGAGATATTAACTCCCACTATTTTTCGTATAGTCAGTATTTATTTTAATAGGCTTTATTTAGAGCAGTTTAAGTCTATAGGAAAATGAAACAAATTACAGAGAATATTTCTGTAAATACTCTCCCAACCCCCTTTTATACCTTTTATTAACATCTTTATTATATATTCCTTTTCTTCTCCTTCCCAACCCCCTTTTATACCTTTTATTAACATCTTGCTTTGGTGTGGTACATTTGTCACAATTGATGAACCACTGTTTTTATACATTATTATTAACTAAAATCTATAGTGCACATTAGGGTTCACTCTTTGGGTTGTACAGTTCTATGGGTTTTGCTGGGTGTATAATGTCATGTATTATAACATCATATAAAATAGTTTCACTGCCCTAAAAACCTCCTGTGTTCCACCCATTAATCCTTTCCTTCAACTATCAAACCTTGGTAACAACTGATCTTTTACTATCTCTATAGTTTTGCCTTTTCCAGAATGTCATATATATGGAATCACTGTATGTAGCCTTTTCAGACTGGCTTATTTGACTTAGCAATATGCATTTAAGATCCTTCTCTCTGTCTTTTCATGGCTTGATACTCATTTCTTTTTATCACTGGATACTATTGCATTGTATGGATGTTTCAGTTTATCCATTCGCTTATTGAAGCACATCTTGGTTGCTTACAGTGTTTGACATTTATGAGTAAAGTGCTGCAAACATTTATGTGCAGATTTTTGCATGGCCATTAAGTTTTCAACCCACCTAGGAGTGTGATTGCTGGGTCATATGGTAAGACTATGTTTAGCTTTTTAAGAAACTGTCAAATTGTCTTCCAAAGTGACTGTATCATTTTGCATTCCCAGCAACTATGAATGAGAGTTCCTGTTGTTCCACATCCTTGGAAACATTTGATACTGTCTGTGTTTTGGGGTTTAGCCATTCTGATAGGTGTGTAGTATCTTGTTTTAATTTGCAGTTCTGTAATGATATACAATGTTGAGTAATTTCTCATATGCTTATATTCCATCTCTATACCTTGAGGTACAGAGCTTTTCCCTACTTTTTAATTGATTGTGTTGGTGGTTTTCTTATGGTTGAGATTTAAGAGTTCTTTGTATATGTTAGAAACAAGTACTTTATCAAATACATGTTTTGCAGATATTTGCTCCTAGTCTGTGACTTGCCTTTTCATTCTCTTAACAGTTACTTGGCAGAGCATAAGTTTTAAGAAGTCCTGCATATCAGTTTTTTTCTTTCATAGATCTTGCTTTTGGTGTTATATCTAAAAACTCATTACCAAACCCAACGTCACCTAGATTTTCTCATAGTTATTTTCTAGATGTTTTATAATTTTATGTTTTATATTTAGGTCTATAATCTGTTTTAATTCATTTTTGTAAAGATATAAAGTTAGTATCTAGATTCACATTTTTTACATGTGGATGTCCAGTTGTTCTAGTACCATTTGTTGAAAAGATTATCCTTTCTCCATTGCATTGCCTTCGCTCTTTTGTCAAAAATAAGTTGACTGTATTTGTGAGGATCTGTCTCTTGGCTGTCTATTCTGTTCCATTCATTTATATATTCTTTCATTTCCACACTGTCTTATTGACTGTAGTTTTACAGTAAGATGAAGTTGGATGGTATTAGCCCTAACTTTGTTCTTCAATATTATATTGGCAGTTCTGGGTCTTTTGCCCTTCCATTTAACTTTAGAATCAGTTTGCCAATATCCACAAAGTAACTTGCTGGGATTTTTATTTTGATTGCATCAAATCTGTAGATCAAGTTGGGAAGAACTGACATCTTAACAATATTGAATCATTCTATCCATGAACATGGAATAGCTTTCCATCAATTAGATATTCTTTGATCTCTTTCATCAGAGTTTTGTGGTTTTTCTCATTTAGATCTTATGTGAATTTTGTTAGACTTATACCCAAGTATTTCTTGCAAATATAAGTGGGGTTGTGTATTTAATTTCACATTCTACTTGTTCATTACTGGTCTGTAGGAAAGCAATTGACTTGTATATATTAACCTTTTTCATGCAACATAATTGCTTGTTACTTCCAGGAGGTTTTTTTTGGTAAATTCTTTGGGACTTTTGACATAGATAATCATGGCATTTACAAACAAAGACAGTTTTGTTTCTTCTTTCCCAATCTGTATACCTTTAATTTCCTTTTCTAGTCTTAGTGCATTAGCTGGGATTTCCATTAAGGTGTGTGATGAGTAGGAATGGTGAGAAGAGACATCCTTTTCTTGATCTTATAGGGAAAACCCCCCTAATTTCTCACCATTAATTATGATGTTAGCTGTAGGATTTTTGTAGATACTCTTTGTCGAGTTAAGGAATTTCCCCTCTGTTGTTTGTTGAGAGTTTTTACATGAATAAGTGTTGGGTTTTCTCAAATGTTGTTTTCTATTTCTGTTGGTATCATGATTTTTCTTTAGTTTTGTCTCTTTCTTTTTGATTCAAGGAAATTAGCTCTTTACCTCAGATCTTAACTCCCAGTATTTGCCATTTAAAAAAAATTTTATGAAGTCAAATGGTTTATTTTCCTTTCTGTCTTTTGAGTTTTGTGTTGTACTTAAAGGCTTCTTGCTACAGCATTATAAGTAGAAATATTAACCTCTTTCCTAATATTATGATGTTACTTTTCATGTTTATATCTTTGAGCTTATTTTATTTGGGGCAAAATATTAGACAAGGAACAGGATATTTTTCTGATGGCTTACAGTTGTCCCAGATAGATTAAATTTTTGGTAGATGGATATAATAGAGAAGTGGCGACCCAGACTAAAAGAACTACAGAAATCAAAGTAGTTGTTGGAGTTCAACAACAACAAAAAATCCAGTTTGGTTTTGGGTAAAGGATATAGAAATACAGGAGGGAAATTATTAAGAGGTGGGACTTGGAAGATGGTTGAGACCAGAACATGGAGAACACTGGATAGAAGAAACAAGCAATGAAGGGCTTTGGGTAGAGTGGGTAACATAGCGCAGGTAACATAATGAGAACTCTGTTATGAGAGCTCATTTGAATGTAGAATGTGAAATGATTTGAAGTAGGTGAATCTTGAAGAGGAACAAGAAGAGTTTTTGTCTTCTGAGTGAGAATATATGAGTGAGAATAACAAAGGCAACTGAATGGATATAGGTGACAAAATACGTTTAACCAGAACCTGATTAACTTAGGATTTTCCTGGTAAGTATCATACCAGCAAAGGAATGAGGTTTAAAGGAGAGGCCACCAAAATGGAAGAACTCATGAATTTGCTTTTGAACACATTGTGATTAAGTTATTAGTGGTTCAGTGAGGTGAAGAAGTGGCATATGGAAATTTGGGATATATTTTTGGGGTAAGAGGTCAGCCTAGATATCTAATTTTGAGGGTTAGTAGCATAGAGAGTTGAAGCTTTGAGTAGGTGAGACTCCCAAAAGAAAATAGGAGAGAAGACAAAAATCTTCTCTTGTGAATACTTGGCTTTGAGAGTTTAGAGAAAGAAGAATTGGTGAAGGAGAAAAACCATCTGTGAAACAGAAAAGCCAAAGAACATGAGTATTAAGATGCAAGATACACCCCTCTCTACCTTTTTTTTTTTAATAGGAAATGGACCCTCAGGAATCTGCCTTTCTTATATGCTGTCAGGCTACAGACCATATTTATCATCAGAAGCAATACATCCAAACACAATCTTACATAGCAAATTAGAAGAAGCAAGACATCTTTCCATTGTTGATCAGGTATTATTTTTCACATGTTGATGCTTTTAAATTTATTTATACTGAGACAAGGTTAGTTTTCTACTATATAAGCATTGTATTTCTTAGCTGAAAACCTTTTCTTCTAAGTAACACCTAACATTTTAATTTTAGAATTGTAAATATATTCTGCTGAGTTGCTTCCATTTATTTTCCTGAATTAATTAGAGCAGAATTTCACAAATTATTTCCTGATGGAGTTTAATAGGTGCTCTATGCTCTGGTAAGTTTGGGAAATGCTGCTTTTTATTATTAGAGTGTCATGGTAGACATAGTAAGGCATACTAGCATATTAAAGGCATCTTCAAGTTTTATAGTAAAATGATCTGATTAGCTTTTTGAAACCCAACCTTTTCCCGTACTTATTTGACCAGAGAATCTATTAAGATCTCAAGGAATGTCAGTGTTTTGTAGCACACTCTATAGGAAATGCTGGATTACAATAATGGTCTTCACTATTATTATGTTAGCCGGAGTTTGTTTTTCCAAATTCTATCTGCCTTTTTTCTTTCTTTAAAAAAAAAAAATTCAGGACTTAGAGTACTTGTCTGAGGGCCTTGAGGGTCGATCATCCAATCCTGTTGCAGTACTTTTCGACGCACTTCTTCATCCAGATGCTGACTTTGGGTATGATTATCCATCCATTTTGCATTGGAAATTGGAACAGCATCATTATATCCCTCACTTAGTTCTTGGTAAAGGTCCACCTGGTGGAGCTTGGCATGTGAGTATATTTTCCTTAGCATTTTAGTGAATGTGAATTATTATAAGTCATCTTGATAAGACCATTTTGATTCTTAAACATTATGATATAATATTATATATGATGATTACCACATCTTTATCTGAGAATTTTAATGTGTTTGGATAAATATGAATTAATTACTAGTAGAAATTAAGCCAAATTTGATTAGTGATAATGTCTTAGAATAAGTGTTTCTCTAAGAATTATACAGAAAATATTTCAAGATGTTTTGCATAGTACAACATTTTTAATTCATTTATTCATTGTAGAGTTTACAAAATTTCACACAGTATTTCATTCTAATATGTATTATTTCCCTACATTTTCAAGATCTTAAATGAAAAATGTAAAAGAAAAAAGTTTGTATTAGTCTGCTTGGGCTGCTAAAATAAAATACCATAGACTGAGTGTCTTAAACAACAGATTCACACTTTGAAGGCTGGAAAGTCCAAGATCAAGGTGCCAGATGATTCAGTTTATGGTGAGGGCTCTTTTTCTGGCTTGCAGACAGCTGCTTTCTTGCATATCCTTATGTAGCAAAGAGAGTGTGAACTCTCTTCTTGTAAAGCCACTAATCCTGTTATGAGGGCATCAGCCTCATGACCTCATCTAGCCCTAATTACCTTCCAAAGGCCCCATCTCCAAGTGCCATAACGTTGGGGGGTTAGGGTTTCAGCATGTGGATTTGGGGGGTGATACAATTCAGTCCATAGCAGAGGTTAAACCAGAGGACTATCAACATAAAGATTCAGCATATTTCATTAGCGGGCAGCAACTAATAATTATTCTTCACTCCTGTGTCCTTAGCAGTTAGTATAGTGTCTAGTGTGTGGTGAGTGCTCACTTGTACAAATAAATGTTAAATAATTTTTGCTGTGTTATGAAATAAAGACTTCATGGGAATTTTAACTTTAAATATCAAATCTTTAGTATAAACTTCAGTTGGATATTCCTATATTAGTGCAATGTTATATGGCTAAAAGTTGTTTACATTTATCAAACGATTGTTTCAGAGTATTTGGGGACTTTATAGATTATATCACTGACTTTTTCATCTTAATTACCTTTATAGTAATGGATAGCAACTATCAAAATATCTGTGCCTTTTAGCTTACATGTTTATATTTGCTTTGTTAATAAGTAGCATTCTTAATAAAACTGCATTTATTGGAAAAGCCATAATATATTTTTTAAGTTTTTAGAGAACCTTCTATAAATTCCTGAGGTTTTATTGTACATATATATTTTCTGCTTGGAAAAATGTGCAGGCAATATTTGATCTCTGTTACTTCATTTCTCCCACTTACATTCAGGAAAGTTAAAGTATGGATAAGCCTTGATTACTAAAAACATATTTGAATCAGTGCTAAAGCGATATATACCTGAAACTTGGTTCTAATCCTAGTATCAGGCCCAGCCTGCTTCGAAGCAGTGGCAACTTGCTACATTCTCTTCCTGTGGTGATCTTGTACTGTCACAAATAATATGACTTTATAAGCCATAGCACATAGTAAGTGCTCTGTAAATGTTAGCCAATAATAATAACAAGTCCCATTCCCAATACTGGGCTGTGTAGAAACAGGACAAGAAGTGTTCAGATAAAAGAAGGCATAGCCTAAAAGAGTTGGTTGAAAGAGATCATTGGGAAAGGTGCTTTTGGCCCTTGGGCTTTTCTTGCTTTGTACTGAGCAAAGTAGAAGTAGGGCAAGCTTGAAGGGGCTCACTTCCTTAAAGGCAGCATTAGCCTCAGCAGTGAGTCTGTTCTTAATCAGGCAACCACTAACTTATTTCCCTAGTTTTAGAAAGCGATGCCTGCTATATTGAAACCAGCTTAGACTTCACAATCATAATTGATTGGGGTGGGGGGGAAGCCATTTTGCTGCCCATTTAAAAAAATTTGTTGGGCTTCCCTGGTGACGCAGTGGTTGAGAGTCCGCCTGCCGATGCAGGGGACGCAGGTTTGTGCCCCAGTCCGGGAGGATCCCACATGCCACAGAGCGGCTGAGCCCGTGAGCCATGGCCGCTGATCCTGTGTGTCCAGAGCCTGTGCTCCGCAACGGGAGAGGCCACAGCAGTGAGAGGACCGCGTACCGCAAAAAAAAGAAAAGATTTGTTAATAATATTAAAATGGAAAGACATTTAAAGCGTTAGAAATGAATGAACTTTTCCCCTTTTGTTTAAAATGAAAATACTGATTTGCTCCTCTAACACGATATTCTGCATCTAATTATGTTGATTATAGGCATTGGGTAATATTGTAAATCTGATTTATAAATATATAGTTACATGAAAGAAGGAATATAGATACTACCAAGTGTTGAAAATATCTGAAAGTTAATTGGAATAAATTTCCAGAGGTGATTTACACAACCATTTAGGATTTATTAGAGCTCTGCTTATCCAGACTTAATTATAGTAAATGAGATGGTTTTGGTTAAAAAAAAAGAAAAAAAAACCTTGTTACTGATAAAATGTGTTTTTTGATTGTACATTTTTTATTCAAATAGAATATGGAAGGCTCGATGTTGACAATCAGCTTTGGAAATTGGATGGAGCTACCTGGACTTAAATTTAAAGATTGGGTATCTAGCAAACGAAGGTAAAGATAAAACTATTAAAATTTTGGTGTACAATGGGAGTCTGTCAGCAAATCTCAAACTAGCTGTGATCCTGTCTTAGATGAATAATATTGATGCATGTGTCTTTCAAATAAAACCTCTTTGCAGCAGTGGTTATGAGCTAGTTTCTATTTAGAGATTTTATAAAACTAAGCACACAGAAGTAAGGGCTTGTCTACAGATTGTTAATCATAGTTTTATCCCACTCTCCTGTTAAACCACTCTGTTTTGTTACTTTCTTGTCCACCTACATATCCTTTCCTTATTTACTTATTTTTATGAGTGGATATATATAACTTATTTTTATGAATGGATATATAACTTCATGTATGCATATCTCATGTATACATACCTAAAGTATTTGACTTTTCAGAGTAGAAGAGTATATATAATGAATAATTTTAAAACGCTTAAGATTTATATGATCTGAAGAGAAACCAGAATATATATAATGAATAATTTAGAATGATGGAATAAAATAGAATCCATGATGTGATTGCCTACTTGGCTGTAGAGGTGAATATTTAATAAGAATACTAAAATATGAGAATAGAAAATATGAAAATCCCCTAACACAACATTGTAAAACAACTATACCTCAATGAAAATTAATTTTAAAACAAAGAAAATATGAAAATCTCAACTTGAAAGAATAAAAGTTTATTTTGTATTTATTTGGGAGAAAGAACCCAAAATTTAAAAAGAAATATGAAAAGCCCTATCATTTTCAAGCCATTTTCATTCCTATAGATAGGAACTACTAATACACAGAATCTACTCTACTTTGCTGCCAGAAACAATAAATTAAAGCAGGAAGTTACTCAACCTTTGTTAGAACAGGGCTGTAATGTTTGAATGCTTGACTTTCTGCTAGATAGAAACCATGTTAATCTACAGTAATTATCCTTAATTTAAGAAGATTTAAGGAAAGTAAATTTAGACCAGAGTAAATTTAAACCTTTCAAATATGACTTTTGGGTTTTTAAAAAGGAATTTTATATGGGTTTGAAATGTTAAGTTGCAAAATCAGGCAAATTGTACAAGTTCTTGATTTTCATAAGTAAGAAAGTGAAATTGCTCAACATATTTTTCCCTTTATGATGTGGGTAAGAAAGGGAAAGAAAGCTTTATGATTTACATACCAGAGTGTTCATCCTTCTAAATTGAGCATATTGTGTGTTTAAGTAATATGTGAAAATGAATCTTGTGATAAATATTAGCTTTAGTTCCTGCCCTTGCATAGTGTTAAGACTCTTAGACCTCTAGAGATTGGCAGGGTTTAAATCCTGACTCTGTACCTTCTAATGTTATGACCTTGGTCAAATAACTTAAACTAGCTATCAACTTCCTAGTTTGCAAAATGAAGATAATAATAATAGTAACTATTACATAGGGTTTCTGTACAAATTGAGAGTTAATACATTCTAAATCTTAATTATTAGTCATTAAACTTTGAACTTCTTCCAGTTACAAGTTACACTGAATTATGTGAAATGATTTGGTGTTTTTTCTGGGTTTTCTTGGCCCCACTGCATGGCTTATGGGATCTTAGTTCCCCAACCAGGGATCAAACCCCGGCCCTCGGCAGTGAAAGCACGGAGTCCTTACCACTGGACCACCAGGGAATTCCCTGATTTGGTGTTTTTATTTCTACTTACTTCTAATTGGGGCATTGTTTAAGGATACTAATGCCCATTGCTTTAAATTTCAAGTGAAAAATAAAAGATGTATTAACGTGCTTTTTTCATAAAGAGCAGCTTATATTTATAGATCTCTTTATGAGTAGGAAAACACAGAGAGAGAACTGTTATCTACTTAAATATGATTTTGTTCAGCAAAAGACTGATCTGAATTATTTTTGGTCATTAGGAAAACAGAAAGCAACTTATTAAAAATCGTGTCTAGATATTATGTTTGAGAAGTATATGTATTGCAGTCAGACCTGTAATATCTCGATGGTTGTAAACAATTCAGTCAATAGTTAAATAGAATACAGACTGAATAGTATAGCTATAGACTGAATTATTTAGATTACAATTGTGACATAGACTAAAATAGTCTAATTTTCAGATATCCACATTTTAATCCATTTATTTAATAAAAGTTTATTGATAAAGGCAGCTAATCTGAACAGATACTTATACAAGGCATTGGGGAAACAAAGATGCATTAAATACAATCTCTACCCTCATGGGACTTCCTCCATTGATAAACTAATTTATTAACATTTTTAAAGAAAAGGAAAGGCTTTCTTTCTTTGTAAAGTGTTATGGTAAGTGTTAGCTTTAGCTTGGACAGTCCAGAGGAATTAAAAAGATGTAATAGTTTACTAGATGGAGAAGTGCTAATCATGGAAACTAAAAGTATTATCCTCATAGAATATATTTCCTTTTCTTTTTATAGGAACCTAAAAGGGGATCGAGTTATGCCAGAGGAAATAGCTCGCTACTATAAACATTATGTAAAAGTCATGGGTCTTCAGAAGAATTTCAGAGAGAATACTTACATTACCTCTGTATCAAGACTCTACAGAGATCAAGTTGATAATGATGGTCAAGACAGAGATATTTCAACACAGCATTTACAGATAGAGAAGTCAAAATTTACCAAGAGAAACTGGGAAATCAGGGGTTATCAGCGAATAAGAGATGGTTCCCATATTCCCTTCTGTCTCTTTGCTGAAAATGTAGCTCTGGCAACCGGAACATTGGATTCTCCTGGCCGTTTGGAAATTGATGGGGAAGATTTTCCTTTTGTGTTTCATTCAATGCCTGAATTTGGAGCCGCTATAAGCAAAGGACAGTTGTGTGGCAAAGTGGATCCAGTGTTAATTGTAGGTTCTGGGCTTACCGCAGCTGATGCAGTACTGTGTGCTTACAACAATAATGTCCCTGTGATTCATGTATTTCGCAGACGAGTAACTGATCCAACCTTAATTTTCAAACAGCTTCCCAAAAAGCTTTATCCAGAATACCATAAAGTCTATCATATGATGTGTACTCAGTCATATTCTTTAGACTCAAATCTTTTATCTGATTATACCAGTTTTCCTGAGCACCATGTGCTTTCCTTTAAGTCGGACATGAAATGCATTCTTCAAAATATCTCTGGATTAAAAAAAATATTTAAGCTCTCTGCAGCAGTAGTATTGATAGGTTCTCATCCCAATCTGTCCTTTCTGAAGGAGCAAGGGTGTTACCTGGGCCACAACTCAAGCCAGCCAATCACATGTAAGGGTAATCCTGTGGAAATAGATGCATATACATATGAGTGTGTTAAAGAAGCCAACCTTTTTGCATTGGGTCCTTTGGTTGGAGACAATTTTGTTCGATTTTTAAAGGGAGGGGCACTGGGTGTTACACGCTGTTTAGCTACAAGACAGAAGAAAAAAAAGCAGCATTTATTTGTTGAAAGAGGAGGAGGAGATGGGATAGCTTAGAGCAGGTTTACAAGTAATTTATATGAACACTTTACCATTAAAGATTTTTAATAGTGGTTTTACAGTGTACTGGCTTGAATTTTCTGAACTTGAATTAACTGAGAGAGTCTCAAGCTATAGTAACTATTTTTTAAAGTTACCAGAATTTGGTGTCCTAATTACATTATAATGTATCAAAGGTGTCAATTGTCAGACAAATAGAAACACTGCCAATTTGGTATACTTTAAGTTCTCACTTAACTAAAACATTCTTTTCTTCCAAGACATTTTTTGTGATCATTGTTGCTTATTTATGTTTGATTACAAAATATGACAGCATTGAATCTATAAAACCACAGTCATTAGGCCAGAGGTTTCCCTCACTTTATATATTGGGTCACCTTGCTGCTCAAAGGGTGGTTCAAAGATAGCATCAGCTTCATTTCTGGCTTGTTAGAAAGGTAGACTCTCAGGACCCACAACAGACTTACTGAATCAGAAATTACATCTTAATGAGATCCTCAAGGAATATGTATGCTTATTAAAGCTTGAGACACACCGGTCTAAAAGAAAATGGGATGTAAAAAGGTACAGATAGATGCTGAGGGTGGGTGGAAGTAGAGGGCATATACTACTCAGGTTTTATTTATTTTGAAATTATCAATTGTATAAATCTAATTTATTAACAAATATGGGCTTTTAAAATTTTTATTGTTGAAACCTTGACAGGTAATTCATAGTTTCAGCTTCTAATTTAAACAGTCCAATAATGTTGGCATATACTGAGACATCCAGGAACCTGCTGAGATATTTTTTAGAGATATATTCTCTAGTTAACTAGCATAATACTATTTGCAGTTCAATAAATTTTGAATGGAACAATTTATTCCTTTGTGAACACTGAGTTAAGTTCTGTCACTGAAACTTAAGATATTTGGGCATAAGTACTTATAATATTGCAATACTTTTTGAGTATTACCAGAATTATTAAACATTAAAATTGAAAAAGTTAAAACCTGTCTTTTCTATTCTCAAGGTGATTACTTTGAAATTTGTTCACTGGAGATGACATAGCATTTAATCCTTTGGTTATTTATTGAATTATGTTCTATCTTGATTTATATTTAGGTGTGCTTAATGTCTTGTGTTTTCATGCAGATCCCCAGAAATTTAGTATTAGACAAGAAAAGTGTTACTTGTGAAGTTCTCCATGGCAAATTGAATTTCTGAAGTCTTTTTCTCTCTTTTTTTTTTGGTAAAATTTATTTCACCTGGAATGTGTTTATTCAAAGTCTATTTCTATTTTATTTATTTATTTATTTATTTATTTATGGCTGCATTGGGTCTTCGTTGTTGTGCACGGGCTTTCTCTAATTGCAGTGAGTGGGGGCTACTCTTCATTGCAGTGCGTGGGCTTCTCATTGCTGTGGCTTCTTGTTGCGGAGCGCAGGCTCTGGGTGCGCGGGCTTTAGTAGTTGCGGCTCGCGGGCTCTAGAGTGCAGGCTCAGTAGTTGTGGCACACAGGATTAGTTGCTCTGTGGCATGTGGGATCTTCCTGGACCAGGAATCAAACCCATGTCCCCAGTATTGGCAGGTGGATTCTTAACAACTGTGCCACCAGGGAAGTCCCTCTTTTTTTTTTTTTAGTATTAAAAAATGGACTAAAAGTATTTTTCTGTTCATGTTATTGCAATGTTATGTGCTTACAGAATAACAATTCACCTTAAAATAGAATTGTTTGGAATAGACATCTACAACTAGCTGTTTCAGATGAATTCTTACACTCTTGATAACTGTCATGTATGATTAACTTGGTTTTAGAAATGACTTACCCAGTTTTTATAATGGTAACTTTTTCAGATTAGTTTCACATCTATTGATATGGTATAACATCCTTTCATGCACTTGATTGAGCATTTTCTTGTTTGTTCTTTTGAGTTCTGAATGAGTTGGATTGGATGTTTTTCTTAATGTCGATTCTAAATTGAAAATGACATTGTTACAAAGATGGTTTCTAGGGAAGGATAAAAACTGTTGACATCCCCTTGTGTCTCAAAAGTTTTCTTTTACCCGACCAATAGCATTTTTGCAATGAGAGTATTCACATACACGCACAAAAAGACTTCAAGGAAAATAAAACTTCAGAAGGGCCCTAAAGGCCCTAAAGGCCCCGGGCCCTAAAGGCCCTGGTGAATAATTTCATTTTTAGCAACCTCACATTTCTCAATTCTCTCTCAGACCTAGCTGTCCTATGTTGCATGTAACATTAAAGCTTATTCTCTGATGTAATATACTCTTGTACTCTTAAGTTGATCAATTTCTGTCCCATAATTCCAAATCTTTCATTATTCATCAGTATCAACTACCTATTCAGGGAGGGAGGAAAGCACTAAATATTTTTACTAGTCATACCATGATGTGGGCATCTCTTTCATCCCTCAAAAGTCTAGCTCTTGAAAGAATGATTAAAAAGCAGAACCTCTTTGGGGTTTTGAAAATAATACAATAAAAATAAGATTTAGTCACGGCTCTGTGTTTTAAGCAGTCTGAGTATGTGAACTTAAGAACTAAGGACATGTAGAAGTAAAATACGTGATAATTATAAGTAATGGGATGAATGGAAGTACACATTTATAAGATGTATATATTACACTGGAAGTGGTATGTTATTTAAGGTAAACTGCAATAAATGTATTCCTTACAGCAACTAGAGAATTTTATAAGGTGTGGCTGTAAAGCCAATAGAGGCAGTAAAGTAGAATACCAAAAAACATTTTAAAATTTGAATTTTTTCCTAGGTGCACAACATAGTGATTTGATATTTCTGTATATTACAAAATGATAAGCACAATAAGTCTAGTTACCATCTGTCATCATACAAAGATATTACAATATTATTGATTATATTCCCAGTGCTGTCCATTTCATCCCCATGACTCTATTTTGCAACTGGAAGTTTGTACTTCTTAATCTCCCTCACTTATTTCACTCATCCCCCAGCCCCCTGCACTGTAAGAATGACCTGTTTGTTCTCTGCATCTAGGAATCTGTTTTATAATGTATGTTCATTTGTTTTTTATGTTCCACATATAAGTGAAACCATACGGTATTTTTTTCTCTCTCTGACTTATTTCATGTAGCAAAATACCCTCCAGGTCCATCCATGTTGTCACAAGTGGCAAGATTTCATTCTTTTTTATGACTGAATTATATATATATGTACATACACACACACACACACACACACACACACACCATAGACACAGGTTGCTTCCATATCTTGGCTATTGTAAATAATGCTGCAAGGAACACAAGGGTGCATATATCTAACTGAATTAGTGTTCTTGTTGGAAAAATACCCAGACGTGGAATTACTGGATTGTATGGTAGTTCCATTTTTAATTTTTTGAGGAAACTCCATGCTGTTTTCCATGGTGGTTGTACCAATTTACATTCCCACCAAGAGTGCAAGAGGGTTCCCTTCCTCCACATGCTCACCAACACTAGTTACTTGCCTTGAAGACAGCCTTCTGACACAGATGTGAGGTGATATTGTGGTTTTGATTGCATTTCTCTGATGATTAGTGATGTTGAGCATCTTTCCATATGTCTGTTGGGCATCTGTATGTCTTTTTTGGAAAAATGTCTTTTTGAGGTCCTCTACCCCTATTTCAATTGGTTTTTTTTTTTGAAGTTGGGTTTTAAGAGTTCTTTGTATATTTTGGATATTAATCCCTTATCAGATATATCTTCTCCCAATTCAGTAGAACTTTTTCATTTTGTTTAGTTTCCTTTGCTGTGCCAAAGCTTTTCAGTTTGACGTAGTCCCAATTGTTTGTTTACTTTTGTTTCTCTTGCCTGAGGATACATATCTCCACCAAAAGATACTGGAAAGACTAATGTTAAAGAGCATACTACGTGTGTTTTCTTCTGGGGTTTTTATGGTTTCAAGTGTTATTAAGTTTTGAATCCATTTTGAGTTGATTTTGGTATATGGTGGGAGAAGGTAGCCCAGTTTGATTCTTTTGCATATAGCTGTCCAGTTTTCCCAACACCATTTATTGAAGAGGCTATCTTTTCCCTATTGTATATTCTTCCCTCCTTTGTTATAAATTAATTGACAATAGAAATATGAGCTCATTTCCGGGCTATTTTGTTCCAGTACCATAAAACTTTTCATCACTGTAGCTTCGTAGTATAGTTTGAAATCAGGGAGCATAAGACTTCCTCCAGCCTTGTTCTTTCTCAAGATTATTTTGGCTATGTGAGGTCTTTTGTGTTTCCATACAGATTTTTAAATTATTGGTCTAATTCTGTGATAAATGCCATTGGTATTTGATAGGGATTGCATTGAATCTGTAGATTGCTCTGGGTGGTATGGTTATTTTGACAATACTAACTTTTCCAATCTACGAGCATGGTATATAATTCCATTTGCTTGTATCATCTTCAATATCTTTCATCAATAATTAATTAAAAAAAGAAATCTATGCAACAGATTTCTATATATTAATTTTGTATCCTGAAATATTATTTAATTCATTTAGTAGTTCTAATAGGTTTTTTTTGGTGGCATCTTTAGGATTTTCTAAATATACTATCATGTATAAACCATGTATAAACATGGCAGGCCAAAACGGAATGTAATGATATAGTCAAATTGCTAAGAAAAAAACAAACCAAAAAAACCCCAAAAAACAAAACTTTCCAACCAAGAATACTCCACCTAGCAACGTTCTGAATTGTTCTGTCCTTCTGAATCAAAGGAGAGATTTTCCAGACAGCAATAGCTAAAGGAGTTCATCACCACTCAACTAGCCTTACAAGAAATGTTAAAGGGACTTCTTCAAGCTGAAAAGAAAGATGCTAATTAGTAACAGAAAAACATATGAAAATATAATCTCTGATAAATATAAATTTAGAATAATGTAATGGTGATGAGTAAATCACTTAAAAATCTAGTATAAAGGTTAAAAGTAGAAAAAATAATTATAGCTACAATAATTTATTAATGGTTACATAAGGTAAAAAGATGTAAATTGTGACATCAAAAACATAAAACATGGGGGTGGGAAGAGTAAAACTGCAGAGCTTAGTATGCATTCAAAGTTGTTATCAGTTTAAAATAGACTGTTATAACTATAAGATGTTTTATGTAAGCCTCATGGAAACCACAAAGCAAAAACCTATAGTACATACACAAAAGATAAAGGAATCTAAACATACCACTACAGAATATCATCAAATCAAAAAGGAAGAGAACAGAGCTTCCCTGGTGGCGCAGTGGTTGAGAGTCCGCCTGCCGATGCAGGGGACACGGGTTCGTGCCCCGGTCCGGGAAGATCCCACATGCCGCAGAGTGGCTGGGCCCGTGAGCCATGGCCGCTGAGCCTGCGCGTCTGGAGCCTGTGCTCCGCAACGGGAGAGGCCACAACAGTAAGAGGCCCACATACCGCAAAAAAACACAAAAAACAAAAACAAAAAAACAAAGGAAGAGAACAAGATAAGAAGGAACAAGTGAACTGGAAAACAATTTACAGAAATTAATTAGTCAGAAAACAACAAAATGGCAATAGTAAGTTCACACTATCAATAGCTACTTTAAATGTAAATGGACTAAATTCTCCAATCAAAAGACGTAAAATGGCCAAATGGATAAACAAACAAACCAAATTATATGCTGCCTACAAGAGACTCACATTAGCTTTAAGGATACACACAGACTGAAAGTGAAGAGATGGAAAAAGATATTCCATGTAAATAAAAATGAAAAGAAAGCAGAAGTAGCTATGCTTTTGTCAGACAAAATAGACTTCTATCCCGAGTATAATACAAGACAAAGAAGGTCATTATATAATATTAAGGGTCAATCCAACAAGAGGATATAGCAAACATAAATATTTATGCACCCAACATAGTAGCACCTAAATATGTAAGCAAATATTAACAGATTTGAAGAAAGAGACAGCAATACAATAACAGTAGGGGATTTCAATACCCTGCTGTGATAAACAATTACAATTAATACTAAGGAGATTGAATCAATAATCAAAAATCTCCCAACAAAGAAAAGTCCAGGACTAAATGTCTTAACTGGTGAATTCTACAAAACATTTAAGGAGTAGTTAATACCCATCCTTCTCAAGTGAGTCCAAAAATCTGAAGAGAAGGGAACGCTTCCAACCTCGTTTTATGAAGCCAGCATTAATTAAGCCAGCTCAGGGACTGAAATAGTTGATATTGTTAAAATATCCATCCTACACAAAGCAGTGTACAGATTCAGTGAAATCCTTATCAAAATTCCAGTGGCATTTTTCACAAAAATAGAATAATTGTAAAATTTGTATGGAACCACAAAAAACTTAAAAATTCAAAGGAGTCTTTAGAAAGAAGAGGAGCAAAGCTAGAGGCATAACACTTCCTGATTTCAAAGTATATTACAAAGCTATATCAATCAAAACAGTACAGTATTGGCATAAAAGTACACATAGATCAATCAAACATAAGAGAGCCCAGATTTAAAGCCATGCATTTACAGTCAATTAATTTTTGACAAAGGATCCATGAATATAAAATGGGGAAAGGAGGGGCTTCCCTGGTGGCGCAGTGGTTTAGAGTCCACCTGCCAATGCAGGGGACACGGGTTCGTGCCCCAGTCCGGAAGGATCCCACATGCCGTGGAGCGGCTGGGCCCGTGAGCCATGGCCACTGAGCCTGTGCGTCTGGAGCCTGTGCTCTGCAACGGGAGACGCCGCAATAGTGAGAGGCCTGCATACTGCAAAAAAAAAAAAAAAAGGGGGGGGGGGAAGGATAGTTTCTTTAATAAATGGTGCTAGGAAAACTGGACAGCCAAATGTAAAAAACTGAAACTGGACCATTATCTTACACCATATACAAAAATCAAGGCAAAATATATTAAAAACTGGACTGTGAGACCTGAAAGCATAAAATTCCTAGAAGAAACCATAGGAGGTAAACTCCTTGACATAGGTTTTGGCAATGATTTGTTTTTTTGGATTTGACAACAAAGGCAAAGCCAATAAAAGAAAAGTAAACAAGTGGGACTACATCAAACTAAAAAGCTTCTGCATGTCAAAGAAAACCAACAAAATGAAATGGCAACCTATGGAATGGGAGAAAATATATGCAATATATGCAAAACATATATCTGATACGGGATTAATATCTAAAATATATAAAGAACTCAATAGCAAAAATCAAACAATCCAATTAACAAACGGACAGAGAAACTGAATAGACATTTCTCCAATGACATACAGATAGCCAACAAGTACATGAAAAAGTGGTCAACATCACTAACCATCAGGGAAATCAAAAGTATCTCACACATATTAAAATGGCTGTCATCAAAAAGACAAGAGATAACAAGTGTTGGCTAGGATGTGGGGAAAAGGGAACACTTGTGCACTGTTGATGGGGATGTAAATTGGTGTAGCTACTATAGAAAACAGTATGAAAGTTCCTCAAAAAGTTTTTTAAAAATACATCATATGACCCAGCAATTCCACTTCTGGCTATATGTCTGAAGGAAAGAAAATCACTGTCTCAGAGAAATATATGCACCTCTGTTTCACTGAAGTATTATTTACAATAGCCAAGACATGGAAATAACTTAGGTGTCCATCAATGGACAAATAAAGAAAATGTGGTATATATACAAAATGGGATATTACCCAGCCATAAAAAAGAAGGAAATCCTGTTATCTGTTATAACATGGATGAATTTTGAGGCCATTATACTAAAATGGCAGAGAAAGGCAAATACTGTATGATCTCACTCATGTGGAATCTAAAAAAACCCAACTTACGGAAACAGAGAACACATTGGTGGTTGCCTGAGGCAGGGGGGTAGGGAAAATGGATCAGGGTGGTCAAAAGGTACAACAAACTTCCAGCTATAAGATAAACAGTTTCTGGGTATTGAATGCACAGCATCTTGACTACCTTTAACAATACTGTATTGTATATTTAAAAGTTGGTAACCTTTAAGATGTGATCTAAGAAGTTCTCATCACGAGAGAACAACAATTTGTAACTATGTGAGGTGATTGAGGTTAACTAAACTTGTGGTAATCATTTCACAACATGTACATATATCAAATCATTATGTTGTATACCTTAACCTAATTTATATCTCAATAAAACTTAAAGATATATGAAGTAAAAATGGACAGAACTAAAGGGAGAAATAGACAAATCCACAACTACAGTTGGAGATTTTAATATGCATCTTTCAGTAACTGGTCAAAGAGAAAAAAAATTAGTATATTAAAGATTTCAATAGTATTATTAACCACTGACCTAACTTTTATAGAACACCTATACCCACAAACTGCATAATACACTTTAAGTGTACATAGAACACAAACAGACCAACCATATGCTGTGATAAAACAAGTTGCAAAAAATTTCAAAAGACTGAAATTCTTACTAAATACATCTCTCACCATAGTGCAATTAATTTAGAAAGCAGTAACAAAGAACTGGTAACTAACTAGCTATTATATCTCTGGATAGACAGAGAACTTTTATTTGGAAATTAAATAGCTAATGCACATGTCAATGAAGAAAGCACAAGGAGATTAAAACATATTTTGTATTGAATAATAACACAAATATCCAAAGTTGTCACATGCAGCTAATGCAGTGCACAGAGGGAAACATATAGTTTTGAATTCTAATATTAGAAAGAAGACAGGTTTAAAATCAATGATCTAAGTTTCCATCTACAGGGGCTAGAAAAATACGAGCAAAGTTAAACACAAAGTAAGTGGAAGGTAGGAAATAAAGAGTGAAAATCAATGAAACAAGACAAAAAATAGAGAAAATCAACGAAACTAAACATTCTTTAAAATTTTTAGAACAGAATTGATAAACTTCTAACTAGATTGATCAAGCAAAAAAAAAAGAACACAAATCTCTGAAAAGAACAAAAGAGACATCACTATATATTATACAGACATTAAAAGCTTAATACAGGAATATTATGAACTCTACGCCAGTAAATTTGTTAAACTTGAGGGAGGAGAAAACTTTACCTAAGTCTCAATGTGCTTTGATCTCTTAGGAAGGAATATGGATCATGATCATTCAAATAAGCAAATATAGACTCCCACTAGTGTGCCCAACCACAAGGCTTCAGTTAACGAATTAGGAAGAAATACGTAAGGAAGATACTTCTGGGTAGAAAGAGCATTATACCTAGAGAAAGGGAAGGGGGTATGCAACTTTAAAAGTGCTGCTGGAGATCCTTTTTAACCCACCTCCCAGAGAAATGGAAATAAAAACAAAAATAAACAAATGGGACCTAATGAAAGTTAAAAGCTTTTGCACAGCAAAGGAAACCATAAAAAAGACAAAAAGACAATGCTCAGAATGGGAGAAAATATTTGCAAATGAAGCAACTGACAAAGGATTAATCTCCAAAATATACAAGCAGCTCATGCAGCTCAATATCAAAAAAACAAACAACCCAATCCAAAAATTGGCAGATGACGTAAATAAGACATTTCTCCAAAGAAGATATACAGTTTGCCAACAAACACATGAAAAGATACTCAACATCACTGATCATTTGAGAAATGCAAATCAAAACTACAATGAGGTATCACCTCACACCGGTCAGAATGGCCATCATCAAAAATCTACAAACAATAAATGCTGGAGAGGGTGTGGAGAAAGGGAACCCTCTTACACTGTTGGTGGAAACGCAAACTGGTACAGCCACTATGGAGAACAGTTAGGAGGCTCCTTAAAAAACTAAAAATAGAACTACCATATGACCCAGCAATTCCACTACTGGGCATATACCCTGAGAAAACCATAATTCAAAAAGTCATGTACCACAATGTTCACTGCAGCACTATTTACAATAGCCAGGATATGTTAGCAACCTAAGTGTCCATCGATAGATGAATGGATAAAGAAGATGTGGCACATATATACAATGGAATATTACTCAGCCATAAAAAGCAACGAAATTGACTTTTTTGCAGTGAGGTGGATGGACCTAGAGTCTGTCATACAGAGTGAAGTCAGAGAAACAGAAAAATACCTTATGCTAAGACATATATATGGAATCCAAAAAAAAAAAAAATGTTCTCATGAACCTCGGGGCAGGACAGGAATAAAGACACAGACGTAGAGAATGGACTTAAGGACACAGGGAGGGGGAAGGGTAAGCTGGGACAAAGTAAGAGGGTAGCATTGACATATATACACTACCAAATGTAAAATAGCTAGCTAGTGGGAAGCAGCTGCATAGCACAGGGAGATCAGCTTGGTGCTTTGTGATCACCTAGAGGGGTGGGATAAGGAGGGTGAAAGGGAGACACAAGAGGGAGGGGATATGGGGATATACGTATGCATATAGCTGGTTCACTTTGTTATACAGCAGAAACACAACACTGTAAAGCAATTATACTCCAATAAAGATGTTAAAAAAAAAAAGTGCTGCTGGGCAATGGACAATTGTGAGATTATGGTCAAAGGCTAGGCTACCTCTTCCCTGCCACCACCTAAAGGCCCAGGTCAAAAATGGGGGCAGAGTTCCCACTCATCTGACTAAGAAAGGGAGGTGGCAAGTTACACCTCCCCTCTTCCTCCTAAAACATGTAAAGGCTTACAGAAGAGTCCCCCAAAATCCAAGGGAAAAGGTACACACCTTACCCAAGCATGGGTGTGACTAAAGTTGTTCAGGGCAGAGCTAAGAGCTTTATAAAAACTGTGCAGCACTGAAGGATCTATGCAAAGCAATGGCAAACATCTTTCATCTATTTAACAATACTTTCTAAGCTAAACAGAACTTAAAGGGAATTTTAAAAACTCAGTCAGTTCTGGAGTGTTTGAGCTTTTAGACTACTCCTAGAAAGTTAGAGAGACCATTATTCATTTATCTTTGAATTCTTTCAATGTTGTGGAGGGTAATGTTTTATATAAAATACACATTTAATAATGTTTCCTAAACAAAGAATTTGAAGGGATAATAAAACGAAGAAACAAGAAAAAGCTAGGACATTTAAAAACTATGTCCTGAAAGGAAATAACATGTTCTGAAGGCTGGTCAAGGGTGCAAAGTATATTAGTCAGATACTTAAATATGGTGACTTCCCTTGACTGAATATGAAGGAACACTAAATCTTCCATGAAGGCTTAGCAACACTATAAACTAATTTATGATATAACTTTTCATGCTAGGCTATCTCTCACAACCTAAAAAGGGGTGGCAGAACCTACGTGAAACTAGGAAGTTTTCAGTCAGTATAAAAAAGCATGTTCTACCTCCTAAGACAAAATGCATCAGTCCTTAGAGCAGGTAAAAAGACTTTACCCTAATTATAATGTACAGCCAAAGCTGTCTATATGACAAAATGTGGAAAAAGACATTCTTTTTTTCTTACCATCTCCCTTTAAGGTAGAAAGAAGACGATCTTACCATTTCTACTTTATAGATACAAAAACTAGGATTCTAAAAGGCTCAAAACACCCAGCTCAGTAAGACCACCAAATAGGTCTTATCTCATTCTAGTGAGATCTATCCAGAAGCTTGATGAAGTCTTCCACTATCATTCCCAGTACTAGAATAATATGTGGGTGACATTTTCAACACTGAAATCCATTTCACTTGGGTTACTTCAGCTCAGGGAAGACTATGGCATAATGGAAAAGAAAAAAATAATAAACAGAAAAAAATTATGTTTTGATATGACTATAACCTTCCAATCTAGTCAGTGAAGAAGAATAAGGTACAGAACACTGTATATATTATGCTATCATTTTATAGGAAATTACTGAAAAATGATATGCAGAGAAATTTGAATAGACATTAAAAATCTCTGTAAAGACTCATAAGAAATGAGTGTCATGGATTTTTTCAGAGGAGGGGAAACGAATAGCTAGGACAGTGGTAGAAGGGAGACCTTTTTAATCTTTTACCCTTTTTATACTTTTAGAATTTTGAACTGAGACCACAGTAACTATTCAATAAGTTAAAGTAACGTTTAAAAATGAAAAAAACATTATTATAAAAGATTAGATAACAAAGACTGAAAACAGAATAAACAATACTAATTGTCACACACAAAAGAAATGGAGTTTTGTTCATTTTATTTAACAAATTTAGGCCATAAACTTAAATCTTCTATACACTATATGCATGTATCCCAGAGGAAACTCGATGTAAATACTTGATAGGAAATGTTTTTCCATGGCTTCTTCATAAAACCCTGTTATCTTCTCCTTTTTACATTAGGATTGTATCTGCAAAGAAAGAAACAGTTAAATGATATCTAGATAAATGACAGCATTCCTTTCACTTTTCAAGTTAAAGAGCTTTCAAAACATAGACATACTTCTGCAAACAGAAATGAGAATGCTAATTTTATCCTTGGGATCAGATATTAAGCACTGACATTTTTACTGTCATTTATCCTTTTGATGCTGCTTTGATGAATATTTGGTAAAACATCATCAAAAAATCCTGTAAAAGCACTAAAATAATTAATGAAAACAACAGTTTAAAAATTAATACATGTTTTTATACTTCCTCCAGGATGGCTGCAAACAGACCTCTCCACTCTCAAATTAAATTATATCATTTTCACCAAGAGCATAATGAACCTCAAATATAATTATAAAGTCTTCTCCTATAACAAACAATGTAGTTGGGCAACTATTCCCATCTGACTTGTACTTATGAAAAATCAGCACCATTTGTCAACATTTTCATCAATGATTCACACTGTCAATAATGAAATTAAAGAATCAAATTGGTTACAAAACAGACTCAAAATACAGTATTTCTTGGGAAAATGTTATTCTCCCCAGCCAGTATCTACCTACAATATTGTTTATGAATATTTGTGAGCTAATTATTATAATGTTTGTTGGGTCTGCAGGAATGCTGAAAATGTTAAATCAGAATTAAATTATAATCATCCATTATAACTCCTCTAACCCTCCCACAAAAACCTGCTTTGAAACTCTAATCCAGCTTCTTATTTTTATGTATGTGCCAAATAAAACTAACAAATGGTCTGGTATTTTACTTGTCTTATTTCAAAACCCCATTCATTCATAATTCTGCTCAGAGCTGAAAATCTCACAAATTTATCAGCCAAATTCACCCAGCTCAGGACCCTTCTTTTGCCTAAATGCCCCAAATAAATTTTAAATATCTTGTGACACAGTATAAGTGAATTAAGCTCAAACCTAGAAGCTATATCCAGTAAACCTAATTATGAGGTGCTCAAGTAGTAAAAAGAAATACCTATATTAAAAACAAGACAAAATATTCTTTCAGTGAAGGTACTGAAGTGTCTATTTCTAAGGATAGAAGAAACAAATATTTAACCTCTATCAATAGAACTGAATTTTATATACAAAGATTCAGGAGAAAGCTGAAATTAAACTTTACCTAAAGAGTTCATCGGCAAGAGATTCTTCTTTTGCATGTTGATTTTGCACCTGTCAAAATTAACACAGTTTCAGAAACTTGCTAAGTGATGAAAATATAGTTAATGAAATTGCCATGCTGGGTGATCACATCCCAGAGGTCACCAGGTCTGTAAGTTTTTGCCTCTATGACTTCTTGCCCATTCAACAGGTCTGTTCCGTATTCACTTCATGCCAAGATTACCGCGAAAGTCCTCTAATTGAACAACTTTCTCCAGCCAATCTCCTCTCAAAGGCAACCAACACATACATTGCTAGCTTGTTGAGTTTTTAAACATTTTTTTCCAGGAGAACCCTTCTACTAAATGAAATTTCAGTGTTTTGAGATCATACCACTGATGGAGGGGCTGAAAGGGCAATATTTACCCCCCCTTCAACCAGAGCAGCTCTGCAGGTAAAGTGGCTCTCTTCCTCACAGCCCCAAATCAGGACTCAGAAGTTGCTGCTGAATCACCTCACCCACAAAATAATTTAAAACACAAACTCACCAAACTCCTAAAGTACCTTTGACAGTTAGGACTGGAAATACCTTGTGCTGGGTGCATCTTCCTAAAGTCCAGTATGATGGACTTCAGTATGTATGATCCTATCATGTGCCATGATCCTATCATGTGCCATTCAAAACCCTTCAATGACTTCTCCCACCTACCAAAGAAAACACAAACTCTTGAGTCTGACCCTTAAATGGGAAAGGCTCTTCATAACCTGGCTCCATTCTACTTCCTCAATCACTTCTCACTCTCCTCTTCATGAACCCTGTATGCCAGTTAAACTGAATCACACAAAAAGACAAAACAAACAAAACAAACAAAAAACCAGGCTCACCTCCGAACAAATATACTGGGACCCTCTCTGCTTTTGTTCATGACAAAAAATGTGATACAGTATCCTCCTCTTTCCACATCTGACCATCTTTCAAGGTGCATTCACTCAATAATTGTTTAGTGTCTACTATGCATCAAGGAACATGTTCTTCACCTCTTTAACAATGGCTTTCTAATCCTCTTCATTTAAAAGTAAGTCTGCTATGAAGAACTCCCACAGAACTTTACCTATGTGACTCCTAGATGTTCATCAATTTCTATCTTCTGTTATAATTATTTATATCACATCTCCACTAAAAAACTGTAAGTTCTCTGAATGCAGACACTGTTTGCTTACTGTAAGTAATTTACATTTGTGTATTTCCAGATACTATCTTAAAACTGTTTCTAAAAAGAACTCATTTAATCTTCATATAATCTCATTACTACTTTTACACTATTATTCCAATTGTAATCAATAAGGAAACAGAGACTTAGGTTAAGTACATTGTAGAAAATCAAAAAATTGTCATATGGAAGAACTGGGATTGACCAGGTCTCCTTGAATAAAAGCACCAGCTATTAACCAGGCTGTTACACTGCTTCTGAGTCTTTGGAAAGGGCCTAGAAAAAGACTTGCAGGGATTCAAACTTATAGAATGATTTTCTATTCATACAGTGAAATGTCAAACTGAAATTACATCTTTTACATTTTCTAGTAAGTACAGCAGAACACAAATGGGAAGGCACATGATTTTCATAAAGCAGTTGTCAAAAAAGCTGCTGGTATCATTCTCCTAAATATTCTTAGAGGCTTCCTAGTAAGGGATGTGAATTTTAAAGTTTAAATAGTAAACAAAAATCAGCTTTATCTTATATATCTTAGTAAAATCATTAAGTAAAAAAGTATTAAAAACCAGAAATCCTCCTATTACTGGCATTTTTCAGTGGCTTGGGAGAACTACAAATCACAGTCTTTCAAAAGTCAAATCAGGTTGGGTAGAGGTCAAAGAGTTATTACGTTTAATGCACAGAATAAAAACATCCTATATTCAAAGAAAGTTTGGGAACTAAGTGATTATGAAAACTAAGACTGGTCTGCAGCAAAAGAAGAAAAAGGAGGGCTAAAAAAGAACAAAGGCAGGGAATACAGAAGAGTAGCTAGAGCAAGCCTAGGGAAACATCAAGACAGTAGCACATTTATACATAGAAGCTGCAGTCATGTAGAAGAACAAAGTCAACTCTATTATCTTAGAGAGCAAATCCTACCTAGAGCACCTAAAATTGTTCTAGCAAAAAAAGGAGAGATTTGGTAGAATAAATCTAGGACACAGCCTCTCTACTAATGCTAATGAAATAAATGAAAGATAGGAAAAAGTCAGCAGCTGCACCATCGTTCTGTCAACTCCTCCCCATCCAAGAACAAGTAAAACTCGACAGCTATAATTAATCAAGAAGCACATAACCCCACGCCACAGACTTCAAAAAGGTGGCTGTGCAAAGAACCAAAAGATTAATGCAACTGATTCCTAACCCTCCCCCAACTCATTAAAAAGTGCTACGGAACTGTCCAAACCTGAGAATTCTTACTAATAATACAAATTTGGGAAAAAGTAGCCTGAGCAGGAAAGAGAAAACAACTGCTGGTGGACTGCTGGGAGGGGACTAATGGCATGGAGAGGTAAGTGGGACTGACACTGACCAAAGGCATAGGCTCCAGGCATCCCTGACAAATTAGGCAAATAACCTAAAATGTAAGTTATTCTCTTCTGGGATAAGATATACTCCCTGGTACATATTTAATTCCAGTTCCAAGAAAGAGCTGCACACAGCTTTACATTACCCTTGCCTTTCCTCAATTCAATGTTTTCAGGCAATAGAAACTAGATGGGACATGCAATGTGCCTTTGACTGAACATGCTGCCATACCAACAGTATGGAGGCATCAGGATAATTGTTTTTTATGAACAAGCTAAGATGGGTAGGAGTGACTTCAACGACATTCAATTTTTGCCTCACAAACTGGTTTCAGAATGTAATCCCTGCAATAAGATGTCATATAATGTTTCACACAGCAAACAATATCTGGAAAGGGTATTTTACTTTAAATAGCTGCAAGATGAAAGAAAACAGGAAAGCCACTCCACATCCAGATGGAAAAAAAGAGAGAGAGACTGGAATAGAACCTGCAAAAGACAGTTAAAGAACCTAGTCTGAAACAAATAATAACCCATAAATAAAAAATAAATAAAATTAATAAGAACATGAATGCAATAAAATAAGAATAAGAGTTAAATATAGAAAAAACACAATGAAATGAAATGGGAATGAATGCTAAGTAAACAAACCGAGAACTCTAATAACACCATTTCAGAATTAAATAAATGAGAAATAGCTAACACTGTTTCCACTGTTATAAATGCTTTATTAAGTAGTATCGTATGTTATTCTCACAAAAAGCCTGTGAAATGGAGGTACTATTATTATTCCCATTCTGCAAAGGAAGAAACAGAAGGATAAAGAAGTAATTTCCTCAAGGTCACATAACATAGCTGGTGAGGAACACAAGAGACACAACTGAAATTTGGATTTCTGATATAGTGAAAGAGCTTAAGAAAACCACAATGAACGTAGAAGAAATGCATGTGAAGGGCAAAGGTGATTTAATAAAAGGAGAGTTATGTCTTAAATGTAGAGAACCCAGCAAATATAAAAATGTTTTTAAAGATGTAATAGAAAAGTTCCTTGAAATAAAAAAAGAACTGCACCTACAAATCAAAATAGCATACTTTACTCTGGGAAAAATGAAGGGAGAATGATCAACACTGAGATATATTCTGACTGTTACTGACTTTCAAGCCTAAGAAGGAATACTGAAGGCATGCAAGTCACCTAAAAAGGGAGAAAAGGGGCACTGGCATGAGGTGAGGGCGGGGAAGCAGAGGAAGCACAAATAATTTCCTCACTCTTCACAGTAGGAGCCAACAAACAGTATCTAAAATCAAAATATGTAGTTTGAAACAAATACTGATTGTAACCTGATAGTGTTTTTCTTATTTAGGGATCTCAGGAAATATCTGGAAGGAAGAAACATTTATACGAATTCAGCAATGCTTTCAGTTTTACTTCCTTCTATCAATCTCTCTCCTTCCCTTCCTACATTATCCCTCCCTGCCTCCACTCCTCCTCAATAAACAGACGTCTGGAACATTATGTATTTAATGTCTAAATGGGTACTTAGGATTTTCACTTCTTCATTCTTTTGTGTACTACCATAATTATTTGGAATGCACATTTATAAAATGGCAAAGCCAGTTATCCTTTCAAAAAAGAATGAAGTGAAGGATGGTACCTCCATCCTTCCATTTTCTGACATTAAAAATCCTGACAACCCTATTTTTGAGTGACCTAACAATTTTTTGATTAAAAAAAGCATGTTTAAAAACAAATTTCTGAATACTACATTAAACCCATAATAAAGCAAAATAAAAATCCTGAGATGTCACCAAGTACCAAAGCCAGCTTTTGCCCTGCCCTGGGGGGATCTACAAAGCAGGAAAAAACCCAGGCTCTCCTTTGATGTCTGTACAGGAAACGAGCATTATTAAAGAAAATCCAAGATAAATAGAATAAAAGACTCCAGCACTAAAGGGCGAAAGAGGAACAAACTCTACAACACAAAAGGAGACAGCAAAGAAACTTGCCTATCTTGACCCTGACACAGGGTGAAAGAAATAAATAAAAAATCTCACTATGTTTATAATGACAAGGTAGCCTTCACCCAAGCTTCTGGTCCAAATACATTAACTACCTGAATGATCCCAAAACATCACAAGCAGAGATTAAAGTAGTCTCATATTGGTAGAACAAGATTGGCAGACACAAACTTATCTTTTCTGGAGGAAATAAACCTCAAATTAGGACTTAAGGAATTCCCATAGATCAAGTTCCAAGGAAAATGAGCAGTTCACATTCAAAGATCACAAAATACATACTTGGAAACAAGGCACCGTAAGAGAGAACTACATTAAACAGATCAACACTTTAGGTATTGGTATCATTGGGAAAAGAATACAAGAGAGGAACTTTAAAATGTCAGCAGGGAACAAGATTTAGAAATAAATGACAAAGATTTCCAGAAATGAAAAAATCCAATAGGTTGAATGAAAACTCAGTGGATGAATGAAATACCAACCAGACAGAGCTCAAGAGAGAAGTACTAAACTGGAAGACAATCTAAAGAAATTACCAAAGTACAATCCAAAGAAACAAAACAGTGAAATATACAGAAAGGAGCTAAGATACATTGAGAAGAAAGTGGGATTTAACTTATGTCACATCAGAGTCCAAGAAAGAGATATTGTCCCTACCCCCTAATTACCAAACAGCCCTACTTCAAACAGCCCATTGAGATGACCAATGGAGCCCACCTTTGGGTTTCAGTAGCACCGGATAATCACGCAATACAAAGACTAAGAAGAAGACTTTCTACCTTTGGATATGGACTCTGATTACCTCTCAATTCAATGGTCATGTGTTTCTGAATTCTTAACTTCCACGTAGTACTTCTATATTAAAAAGCTCCCAACTTTAATGAATTTTTTTCAAATTCACCAGTTTAAAAAAAGGGGTTGAAAGAATTATGGATCACGTGGACAGTCTTGTTATATAACATACACTAGTACTCAAAACACCCAGGGAGAAAGTAAAAGAAGCATATTTTTGTATTCTTCCCTGTGAGTTCTCATTATAGTAGTTTATAAATATTTACTTGCAGCCAATAGCTGTAAAACAGTGAGTTTTTGGAAACCACATTCTAACATGGAGAGCTGTAAAGCAGTTCATATTTTCCCAAAAGAGCACTGTAACTGAGGTTTGGTTTCCTGAGGCTTAGATGGCATATTAGATAGGATATGATCAATAAATCTAGAAGTCCCTTAATGAAGTGTTATGGAAAGGTACAAATTAACCTTAATGCTCTGTAACTCACGAATTTTTCTGAAAGAATAACCTTAGGTCACTCATCTTAAGTTTGGTTTTAAGAAGAATTTGCTCTAAGGAAATCACAAGGGATCAAAATACAAATCAAACAAGTTACTGGGTCTTACTTCCTACTAACCTCCATTTCCTGCCTCAACCACTCCTCTAATTCTGTAGTCTTTCGGGTATGATGAGCTATTAGATCTGATCCTCCAATGATGTGTGGAAGTTTTCCTGCTCCAGGAAATTTGACCTGTTAAATAGTAAACCTTGGTAAATGCACTAAAAAATTGACAATCTTTTTTTTAAAAAAGCTTAAAAAAACAAAGACTGTAAATCACATATAAGTACTAAAGATGTTTATATATTATAAATGAAAATGAGTGTGAGAGGAAATAGAGCTGTTTCATTGATTTGAGTATATACAGAAAAAGTCAAATTCTTTCACTAGAGGCAATCCAGTTAAGCTTCTTTTTATTGAGTATTATTGATTGTTGTTTGGTAACTTAATTTTAAAAATTAGTATGCCTTTTGAATTTTGATTTAACAATGAGATTTTGCAACACGATACTGAACATGAAGTAAGCATGCATTAATACAGACTGGATCAGAAATATTCTCTTAGAACAACAAATATTGTATATTAATGCATATATGTGGAACCTAGAAAAATGGTACAGATGAACCGGTTTGCAGGGCAGAAATAGAGACACAGATGTAGAGAACAAACGTTATGGTCACCAACGGGGGAAAGTGGCAGGGGGTGGTGGTAGTGGTGGGATGAACTGGGAGATTCTGATTGACATATATACACTAATATGTATAAAATGGATAACTAATAAGAACCTGCTGTATAAAAAATAAATAAAATTCAAAAAAAAAGGGAAAAAAATTCTCTTAAATATCTTGTCAGTTCCTAAAGGAGGAGGAACTCAGATCTGATATTCAGTATACTTATTTATATTTTGTTTAATATACACACGTAATAATAAAATGCCTAGTTTTCATTATTGAATGTGCTCAGTTAGTTTGAACAAATCTGTTATTGTCACAAAGTCCTAAGTTAAAGAACGTCTTCAGGTAGTCATAGATCAATATTAGAAAATAGGAGGACCTGGGAATTCCCTGGCAGTTCAGTGGTTAGCACCCCACACGTTCACCGCTGAGGACACAGGTCTGATTCCGGGTTGGGGAACTAGGATCCCGCAAGCCATGCTGTGCGGCCAAAAGACATTAAAAAAAAAAAAGAACTAGGAGGTCACTGTCGATACAGCCAAAAGCCTGCTGCTTAAGGTAGAAAAAAACAGGTAAACAGCAACCTTTAAAGAATTCAACCTTAATAAAATTTGTTTTATATATTCATTTAAGTGTCAGTTTATGTCCCTAGTAGTTTTTAACTGTTTTAAGCAGAAGAAATAGCATCACTTTTCAACATAAACTGCTTTTATTACTAGTTAGCATATTTCTAAAAACATTTCAAACACTGGCCTCTTGTGATATTTTAGTTAAAGGAATACATACCTTTTTGAATTTCTTGAAATTCTTTAGTTCACCATAATCATTATTTACACTGGATGCATTTCTGGAAGTAGAGTTACGAACCACCAGTGACCTAAATTCAGTCAGTAACACCGTCTTTGGAAGCATCTCACCATCACCCTGAAGTTCATCATTGTTCTTAAATGGTGTTAAGATGGAGAGAAGAAATTAGAAGGAAAAGGAAAATTACTTGTCATTTAGGCGTTTACAGAAAAAAGTTCAAATACCCACAAAAACAGTAAAAAAAAAAAAAAAAAAAAAAAAAGAAAGGTTTATTTCTGGCACCTGCTTTGTACTTGAAATCAAATCATATCTATTTCAAAACCAGAAAATTACTCAATTACTCTACAACTTTAGAAACATTTATAACACATTATCTATGAGAGAAGGCTAAAAAACCATAGTGTTTGAAATTTAGTAGCATATTCTAATAAAAATCATCCCAATAAACAATTTATCTTCTTGTATACATTTTCTTGGCAAGAAATAGTCTGCTTCTTTTCATTAAAACCATACACCACGATTATTATACAATCCATCCTAGAAGTTCTCTATACTATGTTTAAGGTTTCTTGGATTTTCAATAATTTATATTTTTTATTATTTTGGACACCTCAAAAAAAGTCAATCATTAATTCTGGGCACACTACCTCATTAACTGAAAGCCACTTTTTTATTCCAGATTAATAATTATTAAATCAGCTTGAAGATTCCTTCCTGTTGCTGGAAGAGATTCTTTATGTCACTTACTATTAACTAACTAGTTAGTTACATATCCACATTCTTACAGCTGCTCAAGGCTATCTTAGTTTTTAAAACTGCTTTACTATATATCCATTTGGAAGCTGCTAACAGGACTAAGATAAAAACAGTCAGGGAGAGAAGAAAAAAGGGAAAAGTCAAAAGAAAAGGTTCATGCGACAGTGACAGAACGTAATCAGGAACTCAAAATAACAATAGCCTAATACTTTTGTATTTTGTTTTAGAGTTTACAAATATTTCATTACTCTTTTGGATATAAACAACAATCCTGTTGTAAAAGTGTTAACCTGATTTTATAAACAAAAGACTTGAGGTTCATAAATGTGAAACTGTTGTTTTCAAGGTCACTATCTATGACTCCATAGAGGGCAGGGAATTACACTCAGGCTTTGTCCATACTCTTTTTGCTATACCATGGTTATAATACGATCTATCCATTTCCAGAGGAGGCATAATTATGAAATAGATCAAAATTATAGAATCAATTAATCCTAAGAATATATAGACTGACAGAAATTGATGCAATGATGGTCCATATGGTCCATACAAGTCAAATCTTTATAAAAATAAAATACAAATCCCTCACAGATAGTTCTTTAGTTGACCAGAGTGATTCTTGAGCTCACAATTCTTCGCAATTTCATTTTCTTGCTAAAGAAATAAAAAATATTGCTCATAAGAGTTATAAGATGGTACCTTTCTGAAAACCT